>NC_137866.1:45710631-45749867 GCF_963924005.1 Protomyctophum bolini
ACACACACACACACACACACACACACACACAGACAGACATACTGGCGCGTGTGGATGCAAAGTGGGAGCAGGAGGAGTGATGGGGTAACAAGTGATGGACAGAGAGGGAGGCAGGATGCATACCGCAATATATAGAATTACTTCATTACAATTGTAAAAAGAAAACAGCGTATTGTTTAACAGTACGTCTTTCAAATACATCAAATCTACTGTACAACGACACAACGCGCGTGCGTTGTGAGCTATAATAATCTGACCCTACAAAGGAACTATAGTAACTAGTTTTTAGTGGAGTAGAAGTCATGAAATCACACTCGTGTTTAAGTAAGGGAGTGCCAGGTAATGTTTGTTTAAGGTGCTCTAAACACACATTAAAAGTCCATAGACTTGGCTGCCATATGACGCAATTTTGAAAACAAGATGTTGGGGGGGGGCTAGCTCTGTACTTAGTTACTTTGCACAATGCACTGACCACTAGCACTAGAAGGTCTGAGAGGTCATTTTGACCGTTTTTGTATTATTTTGAAGTTAATTATCTTTGCCCATGAAGCTTTCAGAAGGTTCCCCTTCCATGAGCATCATCGTCCATCACCATTCTATCATCTCGGAAAATCTTGACATCTGAGAAAAAATTCTAAATGTGAATTTAAGCACATGCAAATTTAGCTGATTTTATTTCAGACCTTCTATAGTGCTAGAGCGGTGTCCCTTTGGTCTGACCATGGATCTATGGAGGAGGACAGATGGATGGAACCCTGCCTGTGTGGATGGATGGATGGATGGATGGGGACACATGGACACACTGACCATGGATCCATGGAGGAGGACAGATGTATGGAAGCCTGCCTGGGTGGATGGATGGATGGGAGAACACGTAAGGACACAGGATGAAGGAAGCTCCTTGATGATGGACGAAGAGAAATGGTTCATGAAACTAACAGAACAGAAAAATGCTTTTTTATGTGATGTATTGCCATGCTTTTTGTTCTCGCTTAATGTAAATCCGCTCTGGATTAAGAGCGTCTGCTAAATGCCTAAATTGTAAATTGTCGAGATGCAGGTACAGAAAGTATACAGAAAGACATGCACAACCGTCCTATACAGTATATATCCCAGTGTTGGGCATCGTTACTTTAAGTAACGTCGTTAGGTTACTCTGGATTACATGCCCATGAAACTAATCCCGTTACGTTATACAAATGACCTTCTGAGAAAAGTAATTTAATAGATAATTGTTACGTTATTTTACGTTATACCCGGCAATTAAAACCCATATATGTTTTAATGCTTGCTCAAATTGGTTACATTGTATTAGGCTATACTGCCTATATACTGTCATTGCGCCGCATTATCACGGCCCGGTTAGAAACGAGAACGATACACACCATGAACTGACCATATAGACAATATCCCCTTTACAGCTCTCTCTTTATTAACGATTATAATTCGCCACGATGGCCAGCCTATACACGGTAGGACAGGACAGAAAGAGAGAGCAAAAGAACAAATTACTTTCACTGGGAATTTCTGTTCAGCTGTGAAGGAACTCAAAGACAGGGCAAAAGGGGCTCTTTATGCCATCAAGCGTTCAATTCAAATCCAAATTCCAATTAGGACATGGCTCAACATATTTAAATCAGTTATAGAATCCATTGCATTGTATGGCAGTCATGAGGCATGGGGGTCCCTTATTACAAAGTGATTGGGCAAAAATGGGACAAAAATCCAGTTGAGATCCTACATGCAGAGTTCTGCAAACACTATTATCCGGGTACAAAGAAAATGCCCCAAACTCTGCATGCAGGGCTGAATTAGGCCAATATCCTTTACTTCTAAATATACAGAAAAGATCTATTAAATTCTGGAGCCATATTAAAAAGAGTGACCCTGCCTGTTAACATCATAAAGCCCTTGCCTGCCAAGAGTTGAACATCCAAAAGGAGCCCCCCTCAGTCAGCTGGTTCTGAAACTATAGCTGACCTCTCACCTTCTGACATCACAAACCCCAGACAGCCTCAGTTCAGCTACACTATCACTCAGAAGATTAGACCTAACCAAATTATAACTAAAGAAAAAGATAAATACATCACATATTGGAACGAACTCACACAATCAACTCAACACAAACTAGAAACATATTTGGCTCTAAACAGACAGTATACTGTGGCAGACTACCTAACCACAGTAACTGATAAAAACCTGAGAAAGACTTTGACAATGTACAGACTCAGGCCAAAAAAATGCCTGAGTCTGGCTTATTAGCCAGGCTAACGACGACCCACGTATGAATTAGATAGTTTATAAGAAATGGCACGGCGGCCATCCTTGCAGGCAGTGACAGTAACATAATGAGAATCCTGTAACCAGCTGTTCATTTGGGGGGGGTATCAACAACAGCCTGTTGTTGATGATGAATGATACTATGAAACTTAACAACTATAGTACTCACCTAATGACGCCGCCACGGAGGATATACCATAACGTAATTCCAAAGTGTTTAGCCTACATTGTTTAAGTCATACGGTTGTTTGTTATGAACTAAAAGCATGTTGTTGTTAACATTATTCCTTCCACCACCACCACCCGGCCGGCACTTCGACTGGACTGTCATGGCAGCTGCATGTTACAACCGGAACAACTTCCTCTTCCTCTTCAAAATAAAAGCTACTTGTAACAATACTTTTATTTCTTAAGTGAACTACAGGATGTAGTAGACGCAGGATGTCTACATGGTATAGTGGGCTTGGAAGAATAAATCACACGGAAGGCAGGAGAAATAAACTCTGCGGGCAGTCGGGGCTATTTTTCCCCCACGTAGGGCCTACTTGATCATACTACAGCGCCATGCAAAAGTACTCTATCAAAATAACAGATCTACAATCTCAGCAGCAAGCCCCCAATGGACAGAGAGAAGGGAAAACGCGTTTGGAAGTGAACTTTATAGAAGCTACTAAATTGGGGAGAAAAAGGGGGTACAAAAAGGAAGGAAGGAACTAAGGAAAGAAGGAAGGAAGGAAGGAAGGAGAGAAAGAAAGTGTTTAGCAGTGAAAGGGAACTCTAACAAGAATCCATCATGTTTTCCCAGACAGCCACTTTAGCCCTGAAACAGCACATTCTGGCCTTTCCTCCAGCAACACACGCACACATGCACATGTACACGCACGCACGCACACACACACACACACACACACACACACACACAGTAGGGGCGACTACAGCATACATCAATGGGCTGGAAACAGCACATGATAAATTCTGAACACAATACATTTTGTCGAAAAGATTTAACATCTAATTCAGGCCTGACAGCTCCCTACATCTCAAACCCAGCCCCACTCCATTGATCTTCACACACACACACACACACACACACACACACAACGCCACAACGGCCTTGGACCTCTCAGCCACACACACACGCACTCGCGCGCACACACACACACACGCAGACCACAGGAGCTAACAAACAGGTGAAGTCAAATAAATATCCATAGAGCCAGCCAACATGATGCATAACATTACCCAAAAGAAGAGAGAGATAGAAACATGAGCTTTGAATGTTGTATTGTTTATTGTTTATAAGGATCCCCATTAGCTTTTGCCTTGACAAAAGCTAGTCTTCCTGGGGTCCGACACAGACAAAACATTTAACACATAGGCAATACTTGCAATAGTTTACAAACACTAACTCATAAAACATAGTAAAATAAAATATAAAATAAGAAAATAAAAAACATAGGAGAAATAAAAAACAAAGAAACATAGCAAAAAAAACACTTTCAACACATTATACATTTGAATTGTTATTTCCCCAGGGTTACTGCAGTATGATTTACATAAGGTGTTCTTTTAACTTGATTGTATCCGTACAGTAGGCCTGGATTATAGCTCATAGCGCGGCACCGAGTGCCGCGCTATGAGCTTGTAGGTCTGCTATTTCTTTTTTATCGTGAAAATGTGGCACAAATCTTTGAATATTCTTTCAGAGGGAACGTTTTTAACTAAAATCTTTGCTTGGGGGGGGGGTCCCTGGAACAACATATTTTATTTTCAGATGGCGGTCGGAGGCCAAATACATATAATTCTAGGGGTCCTTGACATGAAAAAGGTTGAGAATCACTGACATAGAAACATAGGTTTTTTTTCAGAAAACTGTCATGATTTAGACATTTTGTCTCGGTCGAAATGGTTTAAAGTCCATGGTTGGGGGCTCAGTGCACAATCTTAGAAAACATTTCAATACGGTTTAAGTGGTAGATAAAAAAAAACCTTTTTTGTTTACTTTATTTTATAACAACTTGTTTTTAATCAAATATTAATATAATTTATACAAATTGATTATAACTTTTCTCTATAGCCTTTGATTTCTCTCAGCTTTTTTCTCTCTCTCTCTCACTCCTTCTATTCCCCCTGACAGGCTATACTGCTCTTCCTTCCACTTGGACACACGCTACAAATAATCAGTGTGTGTGTGTGTGTGTGTGTGTGTGTGTGTGTGTGTGTGTGCGTGTGTGTGTGTGTGTGTGTGTGTGTGTGTGTGTGTGTGTGTGTGTGTGTGTGTGTGTGTGTGTGTGTGTGTGCGCGCGCGCGCGCGTGCGTGCGTGTGCGTGTGCGTGTGTGTGTGTGTGTGTGTGCATGTGTGTTAATCGTGCAAAGAAATAACACAAGAACCACAAGTGAACGTGACAAGAGCATGAGCACACACACACACACACACACGGTTAAGTGACAGTTAAGTATCCCAGCTGTGGCAGACTGTGAGAGATGAGTGTTTACTGTAGTAGTTCATGGTCCTTGTTGTGATGAGCCAAAAACATGACCTTTGCCCCCGGACTCTGATAGGAGATTAGAGAGAGGCGGTAGCAGAGAGAGAGAGAGAGAGAGAGAGAGAGAGAGAGAGAGAGGGAGGGGAGGGGGGGACGGGGTATATCAGTGCAGTCGTCCCAGGGGTCCACACACACACACACACGCAAGCATGGACGAGTCAAACAACACACGTATCGTGTTACTATACTTGTGAGGACTTCAACAATAAGAGGATATGGCAGTTTCAGGAAAGCTTCTTTATAATTGCCATGCAATGCATCCATTTCTCAAATGACACTATTATCGTCTCTGTCCGGGGTGGAAACATCACATTTCCCAAAGCTGTTACTTTTCAGGATTCAAATAAAGAAAGCTAAAATAGTAGTAAAGGCGAACCCGGATTAACAAGCTGGAAACAGCTGGAAACTCTTGCAGATCTGCTATACTGTTGATGCTGTGGTGTGTGTGTGTGTGTGTGTGTGTGTGTGTGTGTGTGTGTGTGTGTGTGTGTGTGTGTGTGGCGCTGCAGTATGATAGGAGCGTTCATTTATATGTAGGACAAGTAAAAACACCAATATGGAGATAAGAGGTTTCTGCCCGACAACGACACTGTACATGTGGAGACTTTTACACACACACACACACACACACACACACGCACGCACATGCATGCACGCTCGCGCGCACGCGCACACACACACACACACACACACACACACACACACACACACACACACACACACACACACACACACACGTAGATTATGGGGGTTGGACGGCTGCTCTGTTGTGGACAGTCCAGAATACACAGGAAAAGCCAGAGTGCTCGCTGGACCCTGACGGGGTCCATTTTTGTAACACTATAGTCCCACAGTATACGTATACGATATGCCCAGTGGTGATGAATCACAGTTTTTATACTCAAGTAAAAGTATCAATACTGCAAATATAGAAATACTCTGTTACAAGAGAAAAGTCCCGGAAAATCAAAATGCACTTGAGTTAAAAGCATAAAAGTATCAACACTACAGTACTTAAAGTTTAAAAAAGTATAGGCTTCTTGTTTGTTGTTTGACTCTGTTGTTGTTACGGTTCAAGTGCCATTATTATTATTATGTATTGTATACGTACTGTATGTTATTGTTTTGTTTTTTGTTTATTTTTCATTTTAAGTAATTGTATTGTCTGTATTATGTATTGTTTTGTTGTATAAAGTATAGGCTACTCATTATGTAGAATGACCCGTTTCAATTATATATATACAATTAATATATAAAAAAATCATTTGAAAACTAAAAACTCTACAAACTCACAATACAATAGGATCTGACAGTGGCGTGCACAGACATTTAGAGGGGCAGGTGCTCAAGTGAAAAAAAAGGGCACCTTGTGCAGCACATTTTGGGCCGGGAACCCATTTTGGTGCCTTTAGCTATTGAAAAATAGCAGATCTACAAGCTCGTAGCGCGCGCTACGAGCTTGTATAGGTCTGCTTTTTTATTATTATCGAAGAACCACTGACATAGCTTTAGATTGTGGGGGCCTAAATAATATAGTAGAAGCGTTTTATCAAGATTTGATCAATGTCACCATGGTCCACACACTACAAATTAAGAAGAATTTGTAGAGCACATTGCCAAAAGGGCATGGGGTGCTCTAGCACCCCCTAGTGTCTATCTGTGCACGCCACTGATTATTGGCGCGACAGTGTTACTGGCACACACACACACACACACACAGTCACACACCACTACGGGTCTTCTGGGACACACTCGGATATTTGTACACATAATGACACACCACTACGGGTCTTCTGGGACCCACTAGGGTATTATTTTTTTACACAATGACAGAACCGAGTTTTTTTTATTTGTTTTTATTGGGCTTCGTGGGTTTAGACTCAGAGGACTGTTATCCTTTCAGTTGCTGTTCGCTATACGCATGGCTGCCAGTTCCCACCTGATGTTGTGTGTGAGTCCAGACTGCTCCAGACCGTACTGAATAACTGCTAGCTTACATAATGTCTTGAGGCTAGGACTGAAGTCTAAGACATACAGGTCATATCGTCTTCCAAAGAGGATGATACGATCTCGCATCATGCAACAGCACATCCTATGCATCTGAGGCGGGCGTTTCCCCTTGGGCTCAACCTCCTTCCAGGAGAAGGTCTCTGGACTGAATTTCCACACATCATTTAGGTTTCCTCTCGTATCCATACCACCACATATGTACAGCTCTCCATTGTAGGTAAAGGCTGAATGACCGTAGCGTCCTCCTGGATGAAGCTGTGTAGAAGGTGTGTCCAGCCAGAGGTTGGTCTCTGTGTCAAACACCCTGATGGTGTTGTAGTACTGATGTCTCAACCATCCTCCAAATACAAACATCTTTGTCCCGATGATGGTAGCAGAGTGACGTTTTGAAAAAGGAGGTGGAGTTCCTCTGGTGTTAATTAAAGTCCAGGCCATTGTGGTGGTGTCCAACTTGTACATGTCATTGTACTTGTCATTAGTGTGTCCAGTGAGCTGGGTGAATCCTCCATGAATAAACATGACCTTCCCCAAAACACAGGCTGAGTGGTCCCTCCTCTCCTTTGGAACGGTTCCAGAAACCTGTGGTTTGAACCATCTGTGGGCGTCGACATCAAATGCATAAAGCACATTGCAGTACGGATATCCTCCCCAGAGGTAGACAATATCTTCAATCAGCACAGCTGTGTGGCGCCGGCGCGCAGAGGGACCCTCAAGGTGAGGTTCTCCTGTTCCAGGGGTCACTGGAGTCAACTTCCTCCAGCATATAGACATAGTGTTGAAGACCTTAACTTCAATGTGATCTCTTCCCCACTGGTTTCTGTCTCCTCCAAAGCAGTAGATCTCGTGTCCGACCACCACAGCAGCCTGGTCCTTCCTATGTTCTCCTTCCAGATGTATCGTCCAGTGAAACATTTCAAACAGCAGCTCCACCGTCAATGAGTGTTGACAACTAGTTTACAGATGAACTTGTTAGGATGAAGGCAGCTCGGTTTCCTCGTTGCAAGTCACTAACTGATGTTTAGAGTATCGGACAAGGCTTTATAAAGAATAATTACACCGTTGTGATGTCATTGCATGATTGCATCATAATGTAGGATGGCTAATATGGTCACGCAAGTTCCTACCCGGAAGGAGGAGTGAAATCGCCTGATGCGCTTTTGAGCAACTTTATGCAAGTGGATGGAAGGAGAACTCGGATGCCATCTCTATTCATATATACTCTAAGGGGCAGACGCATGTTGTCTCAGTAAGACAGCCCCTCCCCCCTCTCCACAAGGTGGGGCGAGTGCAGCAAAGCATCATGGTCATTGTAGTCTGGACTACAGTGAGTGGATTGTGGTGGATGAGAATATTTTATAATATAGGTCTTCAACGGTTAAAAGAAAACCTGCTGGAAATCGCTGGCAACGGCAGCTAGAGACGATGTCTTACTCTGAGTTGAGTCTGTGACTATGCGCCCACTGCGCAAAAAGCATGGAATTACGGATGTGTATATTACAGGAAAACTCCCGTTAAACTTTCCAACAAACTCCGGTAAACTCCCGAATTGTACCATCACACCTGTATATTACCGTATATTAACTGTATATGTACCATCACACCTGTATATTACCGTATATTAACTGTATATGTACCATCACACCTGTATATTACCGTATATTAACTGTATATGTACCATCACACCTGTATATTATCGTATATTAACTGTACCATCACACCTGTATATTATACCGTATATTAACTGTATATGTACCATCACACCTGTATATTATACCGTATATTAACTGTATATGTACCATCACACCTGTATATTATACCGTATATTAACTGTATATGTACCATCACACCTGTATATTACCGTATATTAACTGTATATGTAACATCACACCTGTATATTATACCGTATATTAACTGTATATGTACCATCACACCTGTATATTACCGTATATTAACTGTATATGTACCATCACACCTGTATATTATCGTATATTAACTGTACCATCACACCTGTATATTATACCGTATATTAACTGTATATGTACCATCACACCTGTATATTATACCGTATATTAACTGTATATGTACCATCACACCTGTATATTACCGTACATTAACTGTATATGTAACATCACACCTGTATATTATACCGTATATTAACTGTATATGTACCATCACACTTGTATATTACCGTATATTAACTGTATATGTACCATCACACCTGTATATTATCGTATATTAACTGTACCATCACACCTGTATATTATACCGTATATTAACTGTATATGTACCATCACACTGTATATTATCGTATATTAACTGTACCATCACACCTGTATATTATACCGTATATTAACTGTATATGTACCATCACACCTGTATATTATCGTATATTAACTGTACCATCACACCTGTATATTATACCGTATATTAACTGTATATGCTGCTAAACTTGAGGTTTACGGGCAAAAATACAGTGCCCATAATTGCCCGTTAACTCCTCTTTTCACGCAGTGTCCGTTCCGTAGGTATGGGAAGTCTTGTGATGACGTGATTTATGACATTTAGAGGGGCAGGTGCTCAAGTGAAAAAAAAGGGCACCTTGTGCAGCACATTTTGGGGCGGGAACACATTTTGGTGCTTTAGCTATTGAAAAATAGCAGATCTACAAGCTCATAGCGCGCGCTACGAGCTTGTATAGGTCTGCTATTTATTTTTTTATCGAAGAACCACTGACATAGAAACATAGCTTTAGATTGTGGGGGCCTAAATAATATAGTAGAAGCGTTTTTATCAAGATTTGATCAATGTCACCATGGTCCACACACTACAAATGAAGAAAAAAAAAAAGAAAAATGTTCCTTTATTTTTTTTAAGAGCACATTGCCAAAAGGGCAGGGAGTGCTCTAGCACCCCCTAGTGTCTATCTGTGCACGCCACTGGGATCTGAGATGTATTGGAGCAGAAGTAAGGTATTGCTAATGGGAAATATGTGCGTGGGTTAATGTGTGTGTAGGAGGCTTCAGAATAGAAGGGGTCAGCTGTGGGACTGAAGCAAATTAGAACACAGGCTACACAGCTAGACAACATGTGCTGGAAGAACTAAGACGTTTTGGTAACACTTTGCTTAAAATCGGGTCTGTAATGCATTATAATCACATGTATAATGCGTTAGAAAGATGAAGGATCCATGGCCAAATACACACTGTATCAATTTGGGGGTCCTCGTCAACATGTAAAGGTTTGCAGCAGTGTAGGGTGTAGGGTGTAGGGTGTAGGGTGTAGGGTGTGTAGGCCTGTAGGGTGTATAGGGACCGTATAGAGTTCAAAACAATAGAGGGCACCAAAAATACCCTACGATTCACTGGTATATGGAGTTGCTCATCCATGCAGCGCATATTGCGTTTTCGCCCCTTCTTCCGGTATAGGAAAGGAAAGCTGTGATGGGGATTAGGTGGCCTCTGTGACGCGTTCTGCGTTGTCTCGCATGCTCAGAGTGTCACCTCCGTACGCAATCCTATGGGCGCAAAGCTCCAGGATTGAGTCGAGCTCATTGGACGAAAAAAGCATTTGCACTCGCGCATGTCATCTGGCCCCCAGCCAGCCGTAATGCGCTGCAGTACCTATGATCGGCCAGCATGTCCATGTCATGCGCTTCAGTTCTGGAGGCTTGGTATATGAAATGAAAAAAGACCCGGCCGTACTTTTAGACTAGTCATTGCAGGTTAGACCAGTCATTAGTCCTACAACATCTACAACCTATCTCAAACCCTCACCCTAAACCTAACCTCCCACGGGGGCAGCACACCTAAAACCTAACCTTAACCCTTGTCTAACCAATGACTAGTCTAAACTAAGTATGCAACCCCATATAGCGGCTCATGTAATAATAGCTACAATGACGTCCTAATGCTCATTTTAAGATGGCACTATTTCCGACTATACTCGCTCTGTGTCTCAGAAGAGGGCTATGGACAAAAAGTTTAAAATCTTGTTTGAAATTGCCCATTGTTTGAACTGCCCACAGACTGGGAGTGCAGAGTATAGCTGTGCCATCGTATCATAATGTGTGCATATATAGTGTAGGACCAAGGCTATACTGTACTTTGGAATATGAATAGTAATATAGGCTCGATGCACAGCAGCCATATTGGAAAGAAACTGGGTCTCTTCTTTACTTCCTTCACAGGTCTTATACATTTTCTAAAGCAATAAAACCACATATAGGAATGTCACATATAGTTCATATAATATAGTATATCTGTTTGCTGTGAGAAGATGAGCGGGGAGAGGCCTGTTACTGGACAAACAGTAACAAATATTACTATATAGAGCTATTTAACACAACAATATCATGTACAGCACCTTCAATGTTGAGATTGAGAAAAAGAAAAGCGAGCCATTTTGGGGGAAAGACCAGAGACCAAGAGAGAACAAGCACTGTGCTTACGCACGCACGCACGCACGCACACACGCACGCACGCACGCACGCACACACACACACACACACACACACACACACACACACAAAGGTCTTGGGGGACCATGTCAAAACATATTAGTGACAGCACCCCACACTCAACTGAGGCAAGGTAACACCGGCCCAATTTGTTTCCCTAATAGGTGCCATATTATTCACTCTACACTACAATACACACACACACACACACACACACACACACACACGTCACACACACACACACACACACACACGCCGTATCATTATACCAGTATACCCTTGAGCAGGCCTCAAGTTCATTGGTTGGGGGTGCAGGGAGAGTGTGGTGGATATTAGGAGAGAGGTCACATTGTACTGTAAACACGCTTTGTCTGCTTATTCATTTATTTACTACACCCCCACCCCACCCACCCCCACCCCACACACACCCTCCGTCAGCAGTATGGGAGGAAAGGGTTGACGGGCTGGTGGTGGTGGGGTGTGTGTGTGTGTGTGTGTGTGTGTGTGTGTGTGTGTGTGTGTGTGTGTGTGTGTGTGTGTGTGTGAAAACCTTGCATGTCCAACACGGTTATACTAATCAGTAAAACGGGGTAAAGAAGTACCTTTGTTCCAATGGATCAAATGTAGTCATTATTTAGTCATACAGTACGCACTTGTTAAAGGGCCACTTCACCCCTTTTTTACAACCAGATCTTATTTTAATGATGTTTATTGGGAGACAAGAAACACTTACGTTATGACGTAAATGTTCCCTTCATTGTCAATGGCGTTTACAAAACAAACAATTGAACTAAAGACAAACATAAAACCTATAGGGTTTACCTACGTAGCGCCCCTCAAAAACTAAAATAATAGAAATACGGAGATAGACGTTTTCTGCTTGACAGCAACAATGTGTTGGTGGAGGTGTGTGTGTGTGTGTGTGTGTGTGTGTGTGTGTGTGTGGCGGGGGGGGGGGGGTGATGATGATGAATGACCCTCATCAAAATTCATGGGCAAATACGACGCAAATACAACAATTACGAGTTCAGGTTTCACATAATCAGGATATGGTGCTTAAAATAATAACACACATTGTTTTTCCTCAAACCCGAAACGTGTCTACCTGCCCGCCCACCCAGTAGACAACCTATGGCGTGTGTGTGTGTGTGTGTGTGTGTGTGTGTGTGTGTGCGTGCGTGTGTGTGTGTGTGTGTGTGTGTGTGTGCGTGTGTGTGTGTGTGTGAGTACTAGCATTACTATACTACTCAGTGTCGAATGTCCCTACAAAGTATAGAATTTGAGAAACAACAAACATCGTGAGGACAGTTTTCCTATAGTCCCTCATGTAACACCCGGTATTCAAACCCGGGTCTCCCACGTGGGAAAGGAATACCAGAGAGCCAAACAAACATCAACCGCTGGTCTAGAGGGGAATTCCCCTTTGGCTGGGAAGAGATGATGGGCTATTGGTGTTCATGCAGAGGCTTTGGTTCTGAGCCACATTTTCACCATTTTTCAAAAATAACAGACCTACAAGCTCGTAGCGCGCCACTCGGTGGCGCGCTACGAGCTTGTAGATCTGCTATTTTTCAATAGCTAAAGCATAACATAATGCTAACACCAAAAGGGGTTCCCGCCCCCAAAATGGATTAAAACAAGATTTGGGGAGTTATATATAGGGTCCTCAATGTCCCCCGAGATGTATTTTTTCAAACGTTTTCCTGCCAAGGACTCCCAGATTGATATGCATGTGGACCACGGACCTCCACCTGAAAATGTTCCGTGCCATATATTGTATAGGTATAGGGACATACAGTGAAGAAGTGGTCCGCACACAGGCTTTAAGCTCCAGTAGTGTTTTATTGTGTTAAAACACCATAAATTAAGACAATGTTTCGGCCGTGAACGGCCCTCACCTGATGAAGGCCTGTTCACGTCCGAAAAGTTGTGTCTTAATTTATGGTGTTTTAACACAATAAAACACTATACTGGAGCAAAGCCTGCATGTGTGCGGACCACTTCTTCACTGTTATGTATCTACCTTTGTCCAGCACCAGCCAGGAACTGGATGTGCGCAAGCCACCAGCTTTTTAATATAATGTAGGGACCCCTCAGAAGATAAATAGCTACCGGTATACAAGCTTGCAGCGAAGCACAGAGTGACACGCTGTGAGCTTGTAGATCTGTTATATGTTGGCTGTTTTGGAACAGCCGACATATGGTGGTTAAAGAGGTTGAAATTATTGTGATGCTATTAACTATAGTTTGTTGGCAGGCGCTGTGGCCTTTTAGCTGGGGGGGAAAACCTCAGTGGACACGACCACTTATAGGCTTACAATTAGGAAAAGATTCAGCTTTGTAGGATTAGGCATTTAAGCGGGGGTGGAAAAACTATACTACTGTTACAAGGAAAAGTCCGGAATTCAAAAATGTACTTTAAACGTACGTAAAAGTACAAAAGTATTGGCTTGAAAATGTACTTAAAAGTACCAAAAGTGACCTGGGCCGTGGCTCAGCGGTCCAGGCACCTTGGCTGGTAATCCAGTCTGGCAGTGTGGCCGCAGGTTCGACTCCCGATCCCCGACAGCCCGCACTGCATGTCACTCCCCCATCTCTCTCCCCATTTCCTGTCAGCCTGCTGTCTGTCCCTCCATAAAAAATATAAAATAAAAGTATAGTTAATGAGCAGAATCATGTCCCATTTCACATTTTCAAATGCATCCAAATCTTTTGAAACTATATACTTTGTGTTTTGTATAATACTAATCCAAATTTACAAAGTAAATAGTAACCTGCAAAGTTGTCAAATTACTGTAGTGGTGTAAAAGTACAATATTTGTACCATGTAGTGGAGTAGAAGTAAGACTACAGAAAACACCAGAAACAGCTCATCTACAAGCTCACAACGGCTGTAGATCGGCTATTTTCGGCATCATGGTTATTACAGTAAAAAATACATGATGATGTCCTCACAAGTATAGTAAAACAAGCATGTGTGCGTGTGTGCGTGTGTGTGTGTGTGTGTGTGTGTGTGTGTGTGTGTGTGTTGACAGTATAGCAGGAGCGCACACGAGGCAGTATGTGTCCCCGTATCGACCCCTGCTCGCGCGTTTAATATTCATAAAGCCTATTTCGGCGGCACCACCGGTCGCCACTGCGATGCTTATATACGCAGCTTTAAATCTATTCTCATTGATCACCATCGGCGTTTCCCCAACGCAGCATCGATCCCGCTCAAGGTCCTATACCCCCCCCCCCCCCCCCCACACACACACACACACACACACACACACACACACACACGAAATGCACAGGCTTCTTCACAATTCACTTTCAAATGATGTACACTCCCACAAACCGCCGTTCAGTCGAAGGAATTATTTTGATCTTCTTTTTTTTTTTGGTGCCTTTGTGCAATTACTGTTCTCATTGAAAGCAATAACAGTTGATGTGTGCTATTGGCTGGGGCGTGTTTATATATGAAGACGCCATTGTGTACACGCTTGATATTAGTTTTATCATTTGGAGGAGCCACAGATTACATTGTTTAGAATGCGGGTCAGGTTTGGGAGGGTGTAGGCGTAGGAGGTGGTGGTTAGTGTAGGTGCAGGAGGTGGTGGTTAGTGTAGGCGTAGGAGGTGGTGGTTAGTGTAGGTGTAGGAGGTGGTGGTTAGTGTAGGTGTAGGAGGTGGTGGTTAGTGTAGGTGTAGGAGGTGGTGGTTAGTGTAGGTGTAGGAGGTGGTGGTTAGTGTAGGTGTAGGAGGTGGTGGTTAGTGTAGGTGTAGGAGGTGGTGGTTAGTGTAGGTGTAGGAGGTGGTGGTTAGTGTAGGTGTAGGAGGTGGTGGTTAGTGTAGGCGTAGGAGGTGGTGGTTAGTGTAGGTGTAGGAGGTGGTGGTTAGTGTAGGCGTAGGAGGTGGTGGTTAGTGTAGGTGTAGGAGGTGGTGGTTAGTGTAGGTGTAGGAGGTGGTGGTTAGTGTAGGCGTAGGAGGTGGTGGTTAGTGTAGGCGTAGGAGGTGGTGGTTAGTGTAGGCGGTTAGTGTAGGCGGTGTAGGTGGTTAGTGTAGGTGTAGGAGGTGGTGGTTAGTGTAGGTGTAGGAGGTGGTGGTTAGTGTAGGTGTAGGAGGTGGGGGTTAGTGTAGGTGTAGGAGGTGGTGGTTAGTGTAGGTGTATGAGGTGGTGGTTAGTGTAGGTGTAGGAGGTGGTGGTTAGTGTAGGAGGTGGTGGTTAGTGTAGGCGTAGGAGGTGGTGGTTAGTGTAGGTGTAGGAGGTGGTGGTTAGTGTATAGGTGTAGGAGGTGGTGGTTAGTGTAGGCGTAGGAGGTGGTGGTTAGTGTAGGTGTAGGAGGTGGTGGTTAGTGTAGGCGTAGGAGGTGGTGGTTAGTGTAGGCGTAGGAGGTGGTGGTTAGTGTAGGCGTAGGAGGTGGTGGTTAGTGTAGGTGTAGGAGGTGGTGGTTAGTGTAGGTGTAGGAGGTGGTGGTTAGTGTAGGTGCAGGAGGTGGTGGTTAGTGTAGGTGTAGGAGGTGGTGGTTAGTGTAGGTGTAGGAGGTGGTGGTTAGTGTAGGTGTAGGAGGTGGTGGTTAGTGTAGGTGTAGGAGGTGGTGGTTAGTGTAGGTGTAGGAGGTGGTGGTTAGTGTGGGTGTAGGAGGTGGTGGTTAGATAGAGGGTGTAGGTGTAGGTGTTTAGTAAAAAGAAGTACAGAAAAAGGAATATATACTAATACAATTTTACAGCCATTACAATATCCATTGCATTAACCTACAAAACAAAAGTAAACATAATCACTCAGGTAACCAGTCAGAAACACATGTGAGCACAGTTGATTTGATTTCAGCCATATAGTTTGAGTCCTCTGTAGAACACGTTACCATCCGTCTCTAGTTTTAAAACCGTACGAAAGGAGTTCCAAAGGTTTGCACCCTTTACTGAGAAGGCAGACTGTCCGAATGAGTTGTTACACTTGGGAACAGTACAGTTACCACGTGATGGGGCTCGTGTAGTTTGCTCTAGCAGAGCTCGGAAGTCAATCAAGTAGATCTACAAGCTACCCAACGTGTCGCAAAGTGACGTGTATAGGGAGCTTGTATGGTCGATTTGGTATCGGCGAACACAAAAGCGGTACGGTTGTAACTCGGGTCCGCTCAGGACAAGGGTTTAAGTGCCTGTAAACACTTGAACCTCATGCATCCGTACCGTGGGGAAAGCTTTTGCAGGAAATAGCAGATGGACAAGCTCACAACATGTCGTCACATACAGGAGATAGTCTATTTTCTAGCAGAAGCGTTCTCCACAATAACACTAGAATACACTAATATAGAACCTTGCCTCAATTCCGTTCTATACGCCAGCAAAAGGTATATGCGACTTTTGATGCTTTTGTGTGACACTGTAGTTGGTATGATCAAGTATAGGGCATTAATTTACAAAGAAATAAAACAAACAAAAAATTTACTTCATTTAAACACCCTGGAGTCGTTTTTATGTGCATTAACTTTGTATTTAGGGTTTCTACCTGGAGGCTGAACCCTCGACAGGCAAACGGGCCAATGAAATAAATGACATGGGGGAGGGTGGAGGGTGGAGAAAATTCACGGCACTCCATCTTTAACAAATGGAGATAGGATGTTTCTGCCCGATTGCGACAGTGCGTGCGCGCGTGCGTGCATGCGTGACATGTGTGCTCGCAGGGTGTTGTGACACCGAGCTGTCTCCAGGCTGGGTTTCACTGATTTAAAGCAGTGCTTTACATACAATGAGCTGAAGTCTGCGGAGAGATTCAGTCTAAGTACAGTAGCAGACAGTAGACAGCAGGAGAGAGAGAGAGAGAGAGAGAGAGAGAGAGAGAGAGAGAGAGAGAGAGAGAGAGAGAGAGAGAGAGAGAGAGAGAGAGAGAGAGAGAGAGAGAGAGAGAGAGAGAGAGAGAGAGAGAGAGAGAGAGAGAGAGAGAGAGAGAGAGAATCTTTTCTTCATTCTGTGTCCTTTCAGTGAGCCGGTGGCTGACGGTTGACTGCATGGCTAATCATACCACCATGTTAATTATCACTTCACTGTGTTCGCCCCGAGCTAAGACACACACACACACACACACACACACACACACACACACGCACGTAAGCACAGGAGCACACACACCAATTGTCTTTTTTCACCAATGGCATTTTTTTTTCTCGTATACTGTAGTTAGTTAGTGCACTTTGGCTTTGTAGTGTAGTATAGTTATTCACCAATCCATAAGCTCAGAAAAGGTTGTGGAATCAATCAATCAATTCCCCCCAAACCCCACCCTGCAACACAACAAAGTCTCTCTGTGTGTTCTGTTTCGCCATCGGCAAATCTCTGATTTATTATCGTCTTGGGTGTGAAAACATTTCACGGCAAATCACAAAATCACACCGACCGCTATGCCTGAGAGGAGAGAGGAGGCACACCTGGATACCGGTCACGTGTGTAACCCCCACCCCCACACACCCCTCATGAGGACACACACACACACACACACACACACACACACACACACACACACACACACACACACGCACACACACACACACGCACACACACACACGGTTACTTGGAGGGTTAGCATTTTGGCTAGCATCACCGACATGGGCTTGTTGTGCGGGCGCTGTGGTAGCACTTTGCACAGTAATGGCAGTTTTCAACTGCCGGAATTCACGAACATTAAGGATAGCTTCTCTTTGTTGCCGACTGATCAAAAAGTCTTTGAACATGCTAACCTAACCAGTGACGGTTCACCTGGTCTCGGTGGCTCCTCAGGCGACCTATAGCCTTTCCATGCCCCTTCCTGACCTTGGGCCTATAGCACCCCGAGTGTCCTCCTCACGCTCCTTCGCACCGTCTTCAGACGGGCCTCCCTGTACCACTCGACGTCCCTCACTCTCTCCTTTGGACGCCTCTCCGAATGCCATCGCCACGGCCCCGCCGACGGCCCCATCTTCAGTCTCCTCTGTCATTGCCACTCTAGACACTTGGGATCGTAAATCCCATCTAGTTCTACTTCTGCCCAGTTTGTTTGAATAACAAAACCTCGATGAAAAACGGCGTGCTATAGTATGCCGTACGATATGGGCTATAGCCCATGGTCCAAAATGATGAGAAACGAGGATAACTTTTTTTTCCAAAATTTAAAAAAACATGGGCTATAACCCATCGTTTTTTTCATTTTTTTCAAATCCTCAAAAATGATGAAAAACGGCGTGCTATAGTATGCCGTACGATATGGTTTTTTTCATTTTTTCATTTTTTTCAAATCCTCAAAAATGATGAAAAACGGCGTGCTATAGTATGCCGTACGATATGGGCTATAGCCCATGGTCCAAAATGATGAGAAACGAGGATAACTTTTTTTTCCAAAATTAAAAAAAACATGGGCTATAACCCATCGTTTTTTTCATTTTTTTTCAAATCCTCAAAAATGATGAAAAACGGCGTGCTATAGTATGCCGTACGATATGGGCTATAGCCCATGGTCCAAAATGATGAGAAATGAGGATAACTCTAATTGTCGTAGTGGTTAACATGTTGGCTTTCCACGTGGGAGACCAGGGTTCGATTCCCGGCTATTACACTATCATACAAAAGAAGACCTCAACAGCGCTAAGAAAGATCTGATTAATATGATGCTGTGTTATTTAAACTTTACTAACTGAAGGCTAACGAACAAAAGATAACTTCAAAATTACCAGGAGACTTTGCCTGAGAGTGTCTGACTGATGGTGCAGTGGTCTAATCATCAGGGTTTCAGTACAGACATTCCATGTTCAAGGCCTGTTCCTCCTACAGCTCAATGCTGCAGTAATTTGAACTTTTCAAGGCTTGAATAAAAAAATAAAAACTCAAAAGCACCAGGAGACATCTGCTGAATGCTCAAAGGTGCCTTGGCTCAATGGTGTGTAGCGCTTGACCCGTTGCCTCTGCTACAGACTTTTGGCCGGTTCAAGTCCCATGTCATGACATCAAGGTGCTGGAGGACCATCGGGAGTTCCTCCTACAGCTCAATGCTGCAGTTATTTGAACTTTTCAAGGCTTGAATAAAAAAATAAAAACTCAAAAGCACCAGGAGACATCTGCTGAATACTCAAAGGTGCCTTGGCTCAATGGTGTGTAGCGCTTGACCCGTTGCCTCTGCTACAGACAGTTGGCCGATTCAAGTCCCATGTCATGACATCAAGGTGCTGGAGGACCATCGGGAGTTCCTCCTACAGCTCAATGCTGCAGTAATTTGAACTTTTCAAGGCTTGAATAAAAAATAAAAACTCAAAAGCACCAGGAGACATCTGCTGAATGCCCAAAGGTACCTTGGCTCAATGGTGTGGAGCGCTTCACCCGTTGCCTCTGCTACAGACAGCTGGCCGGTTCAAGTCCCACGTCATGACATCAAGGTGCTGGAGGACCATCGGGAGTTCCTCCTACAGCTCAATGCTGCAGTAATTTGAACTTTTCAAGGCTTGAATAAAAAATAAAAACTCAAAAGCACCAGGAGACATCTGCTAAATGCCCAAAGGTGCCTTGGCGTATTGGTGTGGAGCGCTTGACCCGTTGCCTCTGCTACAGACAGTTGGCCGGTTCAAGTCCCATGTCATGACATCAAGTTGCTGGAGGACCATCGGGAGACGGTGCTCTCTCCCCCTGTTTCCTGAGATGTAACGGTTGGGGCTTATGTCTGAAAGAACCCTGTCCAGCTAATCTTTTACCATGAAAATGTCCAATTTAACATACTCTTACCACCTCTCAGTGTGCCCTTTTCCAACTGGCCTGGAAGCCAGACATAAAAGAGGGACTTTCCAACCAAGTTTTGGGCCACCAATCAGGGCCCAGTATGCAAATACACAGCCTATTCTGTCAGATGATGGGCCAAAACCAAGGGGCCAGCTAGGCACTCCAATGTTGAAGCGCTGGTCCCTAGTGGTAAGAGGAAGGACTGCAGGCGGACCCGTGGATTCTTGACGAGGAAACCCTGTGCAACCGAGCGCCCAATGTAAAGCCCAGGTGCACTCTGGGTGCACTTCCGCATTTGGACACCAAAATTTGGTGTCCAAATGCGGAAGTGAAATGCTGAATCAGCGAAAAGACGGTACTTCCGGCAGCCTTCCGGGTGCTTCAAAACGCCACTGAGCAACTTCCACTGACATGAATAGCGGAGGGGGCGGAGCTTCGCGCTAGTTTAGTCTCTATCCTTTTAATACTCTATGGCCAAAACCATGAACTATAGTATGTCGTTTTTTCATCATTTTCACATTTGTTTTTGAAATCGTTGCGAAAACCATGAACTATAGTTCATGGTTTTTGCGACGATTAAAAAAAAGTTGCCCAAAAACCCATCGTTTTTCTCATTTTTTTCCTCAAAAATGATGAAAAAAAGGCGTGCTATAGTATGCCGTACGACAGGGATACTCAAATAGATTTACCTGTGGGCCACATTACAAAAATGGCAAGGGGCCAGGGGCCAGTAGATAAAATTACGACATTAATGATACTTGATAACTTCTCTCTTTCAATTGCTTTATTTTCGCAAAATGTATCAAAGTACAATGTGCATGCACACAATATGTAAATAAATAAATGTGTTACATTTTCTTGCATAAACACAAAGAGCTGTTTCCATAACTGCACAAATTATTGCACATAACATGAGTAGCTGTTATAATAACATAATAACATAACATGAGTAGCTCTTTGCCTGCCTGCCTGCCTGCCTGTCTGTCTGTCTGTCCATGAGTAGTTATTTGTCTGTCTGTCAATGAGTAGCTGTCTATGAGTAGCTGTCTGCCTGCCTGTCTATGAGTAGCTGTCTGTCTGCCTGCCTGCCTGTCCAATTGTCCATGAGTAGCTGTCTGTCTGCCTGTCTGAGTAGCTGTCTGCCTGCCTGCCTAATTGTCCATGAGTAGCTGTCTGTCTGCCTGTCTATGAGTAGCTGTCTGCCTGCCTGCCTAATTGTCCATGAGTAGCTGTCTGTCTGCCTGTCTATGAGTAGCTGTCTGCCTTCCTGCCTGTCCAATTGTCCATGAGTAGCTGTCTGTCTATGGGTAGCTGTCTGCCTGCCTGCCCAATTGTCTATGAGTAGCTGTCTGTCTGTCTATGAGTAGCTGTCTGCCTTCCTGCCTGTCCAATTGTCCATGAGTAGCTGTCTGTCTGTCTATGAGTAGCAGTCTGCCTTCCTGCCTGTCCAATTGTCCATGAGTAGCTGTCTGCCTGCCTGTCCAATTCTCCATGAGTAGCTGTCTGTCTGCCTGTCTATGAGTAGCTGTCTGACTGCCTGCCTGTCCAATTCTCCATGAGTAGCTGTCTGTCTGTCTGCCTGTCTATGAGTAGCTGTCTGCCTGCCAGCCAGCAAGTTGGTTAACAGAAAATAAATTGTTATGGCTGAGTAAAATAAAATACAATAAACACAATTTGCCTGAAAATAGATTACCCAGCTATGACCTTTTTAGTGATAGTTTAGAGTAGTGATATGGCTGACTGAGTAAAATAAAACAATCTACCTGAAAATAGATAGCTATAAGTGAAGAGCATTTTCCGCAATTTCCGCAATTATCATTTCCGCAATTTCCGCAATTTCCATTTCCGCAATTTCCTCAATTTCCATTTCCGCAATTTCCGCAATTTCCATTTCCACCATTTCTGCATATTCCGCAATTACCATTTCCGCAATTTCCGCAATTTCCATTTCCGCATTTCCGCAATTTCCGCAATTTCCATTTCCACCATTTCCGCAATTTCCGCAATTTCCGCAATTTCCATTTCCATTTCCAACTATTAATGGAAGCTGGGTTTCATCATTCAAATAAAATAGAATTCTGTCCGTTTAGCTATAAAATTATGTCAGGGAATAGGGATACACAGTATATGTCTTTCATTTGCATTGCATCTCCCCCCCCCCCAAGCTTTTATTTTCGTTCGAGTAATAGTACAACTCTAATAGTATTACTTATAATAATGTAATTAAAGATAACTTCATTCAGATTTATTTATTTTTATTTCATTTTCCAGATTTTTGAAAATTGGGCCATGTTGATTTTGAAAAAAAAAGTTAGCCTCGTTTCTCATCATTTTGGACCATGGGCTATAGCCCATATCGTATGGCATAATATAGCACGCCGTTTTTCATCATTTTGGAGGATTTGAAAAAAATGAAAAAATAAAAAAACGATGGGTTATAGCCCATGTTTTTTGAAATTTTGAAAAAAAAAGTTAGCCTCGTTTCTCATCATTTTGGACCATGGGCTATAGCCCATATCGTACGGCATACTATAGCACGCCGTTTTTCATCATTTTGGAGGATTTGAAAAAAATGAAAAAATAAAACAACGATGGGTTATAGCCCATGTTTTTTGAAATTTTGGAAAAAAAAGTTAGCCTCGTTTCTCATCATTTTGGACCATGGGCTATAGCCCATATCGTACGGCATACTATAGCACGCCGTTTTTCATCATTTTGGAGGATTTGAAAAAAATGAAAAAATAAAAAAACGATGGGTTATAGCCCATGTTTTTTGAAATTTTGAAAAAAAAAGTTAGCCTCGTTTCTCATCATTTTGGACCATGGGCTATAGCCCATATCGTACGGCATACTATAGCACGCCGTTTTTCATCATTTTGGAGGATTTGAAAAAAATGAAAACATGAAAAAACGATGGGTTATAGCCCATGTTTTTTGAAATTTTGAAAAAAAAAGTTAGCCTCGTTTCTCATCATTTTGGACCATGGGCTATAGCCCATATCGTACGGCATACTATAGCACGCCGTTTTTCATCATTTTGGAGGATTTGAAAAAAATGAAAAAATAAAAAAACGATGGGTTATAGCCCATGTTTTTTGAAATTTTGGAAAAAAAGGTTAGCCTCGTTTCTCATCATTTTGGACCATGGGCTATAGCCCATATCGTACGGCATACTATAGCACGCCGTTTTTCATCATTTTGGAGGATTTGAAAAAAATGAAAAAATAAAAAAACGATGGGTTATAGCCCATGTTTTTTGAAATTTTGAAAAAAAAAGTTAGCCTCGTTTCTCATCATTTTGGACCATGGGCTATAGCCCATATCGTACGGCATACTATAGCACGCCGTTTTTCATCATTTTGGAGGATTTGAAAAAAATGAAAACATGAAAAAACGATGGGTTATAGCCCATGTTTTTTGAAATTTTGAAAAAAAAAGTTAGCCTCGTTTCTCATCATTTTGGACCATGGGCTATAGCCCATATCGTACGGCATACTATAGCACGCCGTTTTTCATCATTTTGGAGGATTTGAAAAAAATGAAAAAATAAAAAAACGATGGGTTATAGCCCATGTTTTTTGAAATTTTGAAAAAAAAAGTTAGCCTCGTTTCTCATCATTTTGGACCATGGGCTATAGCCCATATCGTACGGCATACTATAGCACGCCGTTTTTCATCATTTTGGAGGATTTGATTTTTTTTACGATGGGTTATAGCCCATGTTTTTTGAAATTTTGAAAAAAAAAGTTAGCCTCGTTTCTCATCATTTTGGACCATGGGCTATAGCCCATATCGTACGGCATACTATAGCACGCCGTTTTTCATCATATTGGAGGATTTGAAAAAAATGAAAAAAATAAAAAACGATGGGTTATAGCCCATGTTTTTCAAAATTTTGGAAAAAAAAGTTAGCCTCGTTTCTCATCATTTTGGACCATGGGCTATAGCCCATATCGTACGGCATACTATAGCACGCCGTTTTTCATCATTTTGGAGGATTTGAAAAAAATGAAAAAATAAAAAAACGATGGGTTATAGCCCATGTTTTTTGAAATTTTGGAAAAAAGTTAGCCTCGTTTCTCATCATTTTGGACCATGGGCTATAGCCCATATCGTACGGCATACTATAGCACGCCGTTTTTCATCATTTTGGAGGATTTGAAAAAAATGAAAAAATAAAAAAACGATGGGTTATAGCCCATGTTTTTTGAAATTTTGAAAAAAAAAGTTAGCCTCGTTTCTCATGATTTTGGACCATGGGCTATAGCCCATATCGTACGGCATACTATAGCACGCCGTTTTTCATCATTTTGGAGGATTTGAAAAAAATGAAAAAATAAAAAACAATGGGTTATAGCCCATGTTTTTTGAAATTTTGAAAAAAAAAGTTAGCCTCGTTTCTCATCATTTTGGACCATGGGCTATAGCCCATATCGTACGGCATACTATAGCACGCCGTTTTTCATCATTTTGGAGGATTTGAAAAAAATGAAAAAAATAAAAAACGATGGGTTATAGCCCATGTTTTTTGAAATTTTGAAAAAAAAAAGTTAGCCTCGTTTCTCATCATTTTGGACCATGGGCTATAGCCCATATCGTACGGCATACTATAGCACGCCGTTTTTCATCATTTTGGAGGATTTGAAAAAAATGAAAAAATAAAAAAACGATGGGTTATAGCCCATGTTTTTTGAAATTTTGAAAAAAAAAAGTTAGCCTCGTTTCTCATCATTTTGGACCATGGGCTATAGCCCATATCGTACGGCATACTATAGCACGCCGTTTTTCATCATTTTGGAGGATTTGAAAAAAATGAAAAAATAAAAAAAACGATGGGTTATAGCCCATGTTTTTTGAAATTTTGAAAAAAAAAGTTAGCCTCGTTTCTCATCATTTTGGACCATGGGCTATAGCCCATATCGTACGGCATACTATAGCACGCCGTTTTTCATCATTTTGGAGGATTTGAAAAAAATGAAAAAATAAAAAAACGATGGGTTATAGCCCATGTTTTTTGAAATTTTGAAAAAAAAAGTTAGCCTCGTTTCTCATGATTTTGGACCATGGGCTATAGCCCATATCGTACGGCATACTATAGCACGCCGTTTTTCATCATTTTGGAGGATTTGAAAAAAATGAAAAAATAAAAAAACGATGGGTTATAGCCCATGTTTTTTGAAATTTTGGAAAAAAAAGTTAGCCTCGTTTCTCATAATTTTGGACCATGGGCTATAGCCCATATCGTACGGCATACTATAGCACGCCGTTTTTCATCATTTTGGAGGATTTGAAAAAAATGAAAAAATAAAAAAACGATGGGTTATAGCCCATGTTTTTTGAAATTTTGAAAAAAAAAGTTAGCCTCGTTTCTCATCATTTTGGACCATGGGCTATAGCCCATATCGTACGGCATACTATAGCACGCCGTTTTTCATCATTTTGGAGGATTTGAAAAAAATGAAAAAATAAAAAAACGATGGGTTATAGCCCATGTTTTTTGAATTTTTGAAAAAAAAAGTTAGCCTCGTTTCTCATCATTTTGGACCATGGGCTATAGCCCATATCGTACGGCATACTATAGCACGCCGTTTTTCATCATTTTGGAGGATTTGAAAAAAATGAAAAAATAAAAAAACGATGGGTTATAGCCCATGTTTTTTGAAATTTTGAACAAAAAAGTTAGCCTTGTTTCTCATCATTTTGGACCATGGGCTATAGCCCATATCGTACGGCATACTATAGCACGCCGTTTTTCATCATTTTGGAGGATTTGAAAAAAATGAAAAAATAAAAAACGATGGGTTATAGCCCATGTTTTTTGAAATTTTGAAAAAAAAAGTTAGCCTCGTTTCTCATCATTTTGGACCATGGGCTATAGCCCATATCGTACGGCATACTATAGCACGCCGTTTTTCATCATTTAGGAGGATTTGAATTTTTTTACGATGGGTTATAGCCCATGTTTTTTGAAATTTTGAAAAAAAAAGTTAGCCTCGTTTCTCATCATTTTGGACCATGGGCTATAGCCCATATCGTACGGCATACTATAGCACGCCGTTTTTCATCATTTTGGAGGATTTGAAAAAAATGAAAAAATAAAAAAACGATGGGTTATAGCCCATGTTTTTTGAAATTTTGAAAAAAAAAGTTAGCCTCGTTTCTCATGATTTTGGACCATGGGCTATAGCCCATATCGTACGGCATACTATAGCACGCCGTTTTTCATCATTTTGGAGGATTTGAAAAAAATGAAAAAATAAAAAAACGATGGGTTATAGCCCATGTTTTTTGAAATTTTGGAAAAAAAAGTTAGCCTCGTTTCTCATAATTTTGGACCATGGGCTATAGCCCATATCGTACGGCATACTATAGCACGCCGTTTTTCATCATTTTGGAGGATTTGAAAAAAATGAAAAAATAAAAAAACGATGGGTTATAGCCCATGTTTTTTGAAATTTTGAAAAAAAAAGTTAGCCTCGTTTCTCATCATTTTGGACCATGGGCTATAGCCCATATCGTACGGCATACTATAGCACGCCGTTTTTCATCATTTTGGAGGATTTGAAAAAAATGAAAAAATAAAAAAACGATGGGTTATAGCCCATGTTTTTTGAATTTTTGAAAAAAAAAGTTAGCCTCGTTTCTCATCATTTTGGACCATGGGCTATAGCCCATATCGTACGGCATACTATAGCACGCCGTTTTTCATCATTTTGGAGGATTTGAAAAAAATGAAAAAATAAAAAAACGATAGGTTATAGCCCATGTTTTTAGAAATTTTGAAAAAAAAAGTTAGCCTCGTTTCTCATCATTTTGGACCATGGGCTATAGCCCATATCGTACGGCATACTATAGCACGCCGTTTTTCATCATTTTGGAGCATTTGAAAAAAATGAAAAAATAAAAAAACGATGGGTTATAGCCCATGTTTTTTGAAATTTTGAACAAAAACGTTAGCCTTGTTTCTCATCATTTTGGACCATGGGCTATAGCCCATATCGTACGGCATACTATAGCACGCCGTTTTTCATCATTTTGGAGGATTTGAAAAAAATGAAAAAATAAAAAACGATGGGTTATAGCCCATGTTTTTTGAAATTTTGAAAAAAAAAGTTAGCCTCGTTTCTCATCATTTTGGACCATGGGCTATAGCCCATATCGTACGGCATACTATAGCACGCCGTTTTTCATCATTTAGGAGGATTTGAATTTTTTTACGATGGGTTATAGCCCATGTTTTTTGAAATTTTGAAAAAAAAAGTTAGCCTCGTTTCTCATCATTTTGGACCATGGGCTATAGCCCATATCGTACGGCATACTATAGAACGCCGTTTTTCATCATTTTGGAGGATTTGAAAAAAATGAAAAAATAAAAAAACGATGGGTTATAGCCCATGTTTTTTGAAATTTTGAAAAAAAAAGTTAGCCTCGTTTCTCATGATTTTGGACCATGGGCTATAGCCCATATCGTACGGCATACTATAGCACGCCGTTTTTCATCATTTTGGAGGATTTGAAAAAAATTAAAAAATAAAAAAACGATGGGTTATAGCCCATGTTTTTTGAAATTTTGGAAAAAAAAGTTAGCCTCGTTTCTCATCATTTTGGACCATGGGCTATAGCCCATATCGTACGGCATACTATAGCATGCCGTTTTTCATCATTTTGGAGGATTTGAAAAAAATGAAAAAATAAAAAAACGATGGGTTATAGCCCATGTTTTTTGAAATTTTGAAAAAAAAAGTTAGCCTCGTTTCTTATCATTTTGGACCATGGGCTATAGCCCATATCGTACGGCATACTATAGCACGCCGTTTTTCATCATTTTGGAGGATTTGAAAAAAATGAAAAAATAAAAAAACGATGGGTTATAGCCCATGTTTTTTGAATTTTTGAAAAAAAAAGTTAGCCTCGTTTCTCATCATTTTGGACCATGGGCTATAGCCCATATCGTACGGCATACTATAGCACGCCGTTTTTCATCATTTTGGAGGATTTGAAAAAAATGAAAAAATAAAAAAACGATAGGTTATAGCCCATGTTTTTAGAAATTTTGAAAAAAAAAGTTAGCCTCGTTTCTCATCATTTTGGACCATGGGCTATAGCCCATATCGTACGGCATACTATAGCACGCCGTTTTTCATCATTTTGGAGCATTTGAAAAAAATGAAAAAATAAAAAAACGATGGGTTATAGCCCATGTTTTTTGAAATTTTGAACAAAAAAGTTAGCCTTGTTTCTCATCATTTTGGACCATGGGCTATAGCCCATATCGTACGGCATACTATAGCACGCCGTTTTTCATCATTTTGGAGGATTTGAAAAAAATGAAAAAAATAAAAAACGATGGGTTATAGCCCATGTTTTTCAAAATTTTGGAAAAAAAAGTTAGCCTCGTTTCTCATCATTTTGGACCATGGGCTATAGCCCATATCGTACGGCATACTATAGCACGCCGTTTTTCATCATTTTGGAGGATTTGAAAAAAATGAAAAAATAAAAAAACGATGGGTTATAGCCCATGTTTTTTGAAATTTTGAAAAAAAAAGTTAGCCTCGTTTCTCATCATTTTGGACCATGGGCTATAGCCCATATCGTACGGCATACTATAGCACGCCGTTTTTCATCATTTTGGAGGATTTGAAAAAAATGAAAAAATAAAAAAACGATGGGTTATAGCCCATGTTTTTCCGCAATACTCCGCAATTTCTTTTTTAAATCAAAAAACGATGGGCTATAACCCATCGTTTTTCCGCAACACCAATGAACCATGTAAATACAACAAATTGAGCAGGGCACTGCAGGGAGTTGCACCCCGTTCCGGTAAACCAGAAGTACGACACCAGTGCCTTAGTTTTTGTGTTGTCATTTACAGGTCCTTTGGTTAAAATGTAAATTTTACATTTCAACAGTAAAGTAATATAATAAAGAAGAGAAACACAAAAGTACATTTTTTTTTTCTTTTTCGAATTAGCTGTATTTGCTTTGATTTTTTAAATTTCTCTAACCATTATTTGACGTACGATATGGGCTATAGCCCATGGTCCAAAATGATGAGAAACGAGGATAACCTTTTTTTTCAAAATTTCAAAAAACATGGGCTATAACCCATCGTTTTTCCGCAACACTCCGCAATTCCTCCGCAATACTCTGCAACACGCCGCAATTTTTCCGCAACACTACGCAATTCCTCCGCAATACTCCGCAATTAAAAAAAAAAAAATCTAAAAACTATGGGCTATAACCAATCGTTTTTCCGCAACACCAATGAACCATGTAAATACAACAAATTGAGCAGGGCACTGCAGGGAGTTGCACCCCGTTCCGGTAAACCAGAAGTACGACACCAGTGCCTTAGTTTTTGTGTTGTCATTTACAGGTCCTTTGGTTAAAATGTAAATTTTACATTTCAACAGTAAAGTAATATAATAAAGAAGAGAAACACAAAAGTACAATTTTTTTTTCTTTTTCGAAATACCTGTATTTGCTTTGATTTTTAATACTTTCTCTAACCATTATTTGACGTACGATATGGGCTATAGCCCATGGTCCAAAATGATGAGAAACGAGGATAACCTTTTTTTTCAAAATTTCAAAAAACATGGGCTATAACCCATCGTTTTTCCGCAACACTCCGCAATTTTTCCGCAACACTCCGCAATTCCTCCGCAATACTCCGCAACACTCCGCAATTTTTCCGCAACACTCCGCAATTCCTCCGCAATACTCCGCAACACGCCGCAATTTTTCCACAACACTCCGCAATTCCTCCGCAATACTCCGCTTTTTTTTTTTTTAAACAAAAAACGATGGGCTATAACCAATCGTTTTTCCGCAACACCAATGAACCATGTAAATACAACAAATTGAGCAGGGCACTGCAGGGAGTTGCACCCCGTTCCGGTAAACCAGAAGTACGACACCAGTACCTTAGTTTTTGTGTTGTCATTTACAGGTCCTTTGGTTAAAATGTAAATTTTACATTTCAACAGTAAAGTAATATAATAAAGAAGAGAAACACAAAAGTACAATTTCTTTTTTTTCCCAATTATTTCCCAATTTTTGCAGAAGAAATATACGTGTGAAAAATGTATCAAACAAAAATAAGAGACGTTCTCATTTGTTCTGCATGGGTCTAGGGAACAGAAATCATATGGAATAAATAAGACATGGGAACCTAACTGTAGGGAGTACAAACACAGTAGAGAACCTTGGGGTTATCATCTCTGAAAAGGCAACACAATGAGCAGAAAATTAAAAAGAAAAACATGTAAATACAACAAATTGAGCAGAGCACTGCAGGGACTTGAACCCCGTTCTGGTAAACCAGGAGTACCACACCAGTGCCTTAGTTTGTTTTGTTGTAATTTACAGGTCCATTATTTTCATCTTGTTCTCAAATCCTGCAAAATCATGAAAAACGTCATGCAGTCCGAAATCATGGACTATAGTACACCTTTCTTTCGTGATTCATCTTTTTTTTTCAAATCCTCCAAAATCTTGAAAATCACACACGTGTGAAGTAAGTGCTGCAACTCTGTTGGGTTGCACCACGGCATACTATAGAGCGTCGCAGTCCCGCCCCCTCGAGAGAGACCCGGAAAATAAATCCCTGTTAATTTTCCTCAGACTTTTCAGAAAGTATTTATATAAAGACGTTTACGCCGCGGACAAAGCCAACTCTTGTTGTGACAAATCATGACGATAAACACAATGTTTTGGGCCAAACAAAGAATTAGAAGAAAAAAAAACGGCAGGTACAACACTGTCTTCTTTGTAATTTTTTGTTTGGTCCAAGATAGTGTTTGTTGTCATGATTTGTCACGACTCGGTTTCGCACGACACTTAGGTCTTTAAATAAATACTTGGGAGAATGCATTGGGATTCATTTCCTGGGCCTGGCATCGTCATGAAAGGTGACCATGGACTGTCATTTTTTTTCAAATCCTCTTAAATCATGAGCTTGTAGATCATATTTTTTTGTAAATGTTCCCCTCAGAATAGTGATTCTAGGGTTAATGTAATTAATGTAGTAATTTTTTTTTTTTAGATTTATTTAATTTAATTTTTAACGATATGAACGAAAGAATGAATATTAAATGAAAAAAAGTTGCAATCAAAGATTTGGAACTCCTCTGTAGTAACGAGGAACCCCTAGGGGTCCGAGAACCATGTGATCAGAACAATCACTGGTTCACTCGGTTACATTTTTAATAGAGTTCAAAATCCTCCTCACCTATAAAGCTCACAATGGCCAGGCACCACAATATCTCAAAGAACTCATCGATCCCTACAATCTTAACAGAACAGTGTGTCCATAGTTTTAAAAATGTTTAGTCCTGAATATCAAAAGTTACAATAGGAGGCAGGGTGTTTAAGTCCCGGGCACCTTCTCCCGGCATCTGTCCTCGGGGGTGACACGCACTGCACAGTCAAGACTAGATTAAAAACGACCACTGACAAGTCACCCGACAAAGTAAAAAGGGTGAGAAGAGAACCCCTCCACCAAACCCCTCGGCGTGGTCACGCCGCCAGGGCGAGTTAATTGCACAACCAAACACTGTTGTATTGGGCACGCAACTATTACATAGCATTTCTTACTCTTAATTCCAAATAAACCAAATCTCTATAAATGCCCAGCTCCTAATCGGAATCTCTTCCTAATTGTAAACAAGTCTCTAAAAAATATTATTGTAACCATAAAACAATCACTTTTCTTGTGAGCGCCAGGAAAATGTTCCTCACAGCATTATCACATTTGGTCCCCACAAGTATAGTAATGCACGCACGCGTGCACGCGTGCACACGCGCGTGCGCACACACACACACACACACACACACACACACACACACACACACACACACACACACACACACACACACACACACACACACACACACACACACACACACACACACACACACGTCTGAGCGGGGATGCCGCCGACTGCATTATTCATCTCCCCCAAATTGGGGAACAAGCAGTCGTGTTCACACACACACACACACACACACACACACACCCACACACACATTGGGGAACAAGCAGTCGTGTTCGCTCACACACAATAAACAGAGATGAATTCATCAGGAAAAAAAAGTCTCCCCCAAGTGCAGAGGAATATGAAAAATGTAATCATTCTACACAGAATAAAAATTCATAAGGAAATGTACAAAATCAATATTTTATGCTACTTACTGTACCTATTTCTTTATTACAAACCTATTGAGGAACGCGGGCATTAAAAATTAAAGCTGGCAGAGAGGGAGGGAGGGCGGGCGGGTGGGGGGGAGCCGCGGTGGGCAGAGGGGGGGGGTCTATATACCGCTAGGGCACCTCACAGTTCAAAAGCACTAGACTATTTCATTCATGTTTAAAAGGGACTCTCTCTCTTTTTTTGTTTTGGTTTTTGTCTAAGAGGCGGTGAAGCAGTTTTGAAACTGGGGAGAAGAAATGCTTTGATAGATTGAAACGATTCGAGCAACCAAGGTGCTGTCAACATAAATAGCGATGAAGAAGAGAGAGAGAGTGTGTGTGTGTGTGTGTGTGTGTGTGTGTGTGTGTGTGTGTGTGTGTGTGGGTGGGGGAGGTTTCAAACGAGAGTTTTCAAGGTTATGGCCCGTGGCAATGATTCCAAGGCACTGCCACCTCTCTCTCTCTCTCCTGCCAAGGCGTGGGTTATGCAAGGAGGAGAGTCACATGTCTGCTACGATATGTGACTGCATGAGCTTGTACAGTATGAGTTTGTACAGTATGTGTGTGTGTGTGCGTGTGTGCCTGCGTGTGTCTGACATTTGATATCGTCGGTGTCAGACAGAAACGTCTATTTAAACGTTTTGTGTTTTTTCCCGTAAATAACCTAATAACCCGTAATAACCTATCACACAAAAGCATCAAAAGTAGGTTATTGGTTAACGTCTTTATGCTTTTGAATTGTAATCCTGAACTGTCCCGATAGTACCAGCTAGTTTCCACCTGACAGAGACTACTGTTTGATGCTACTGTTTTATACTTTGATACTACCGTTTAAAAAAATGGTGCCCTTATTTTAACTAACTAATTAATATTAAAGGAGAAAAAGTAATTCATGCAAAAATACTACTGTACGACGACTTGCATCGCAGTGTGTTGTCCTATTTGCTGTATGAAGCACTATACTATATATTGGGCTCAAAAGCATGTGACCGTTGTGTGTGTGTGTGTGTGTGTGTGTGTGTGTGTGTGTGTGTGTGTGTGTGTGTGTGTGTGTGTGCGCGCGCATCTGTGCGTGCATGCGTGCGTATGTGTATTTAGCAGAATGCTTTGTTATGTCCATTAGCACTTGAGGTGAATTAGCGCCATGGCGCTATCGTAGCGGGCCGCTCCGTTCCACTTCCTTCCTGTCGTCACTTAGTGGCGTCCGCTCCACAGCACTTTACAAATCACGCCGGGGACCTTTAACCCATTCTGACCGGGAACCCGTTTTGGTGTCAGCATCGTGTTATGCTTTATCTATTGAAAAATAGCAGATCTACAAGCTCGTAGCGCGCCACCGAGTGGCGCGCTACGAGCTTGTAGGTCTGCTATTTTTGAAAAATCGAAGAACGACTGACATTTTTTAGAATCTGATCTCGGGTCAGAATGGGTTAATCAGACCAGTGTGTGTCCAGTGGGAAACCTCGCATGAATCTGATCTCAGGTCAGAATGGGTTAAGCTGCCATCCATACATCCATCCATACATCTCTTATTCACCCCTTCATCACTCCCCTTCTACAAATCACGGCGCTTTAATAATGCGTTTATCGACGTGCGCGAGCGGCTCATGTCCTTCTCTTTTCACTAATCCTCTTTGTGTATACCGTTCAATCATACCTGAACTGTCATTATTAGCTGCCATAGATCACTTACAGTTTATAAATCAAACTTTAAAACCACTTAGACCGTATATACTCCCTTGTCTGGAATCCCCCCTGGGGGGGGGGGGGGGGGTCTACAGTACTTGAGTAAATAAACGTAGTTACTTTACAACACTGACTTTGAGAAGGTACCTTGCTCAAGGAGCCTTCGATGCATATAGACACAGGTGAACCGGTGCCCTTCTGATTACCTAGTAGGTCGGAGACGCTTTGGGCTCCATTTTAATCACCGCTAAACCCCTTATCTCTAAACTTCTTCGCATTTTTTTTTTACTATTTTGAAAAACATTTTTGAATAGTTCAAACTAGCCAATCTACATCGACACGCTGTGAGCTTGTAGACTGGCCATTTTAACTATTGAGAAATGTTTTGAAAAATAGTAAAAAAAAAAACGCCCATACCTGATCACACTACAGTGTCACAAAAGTAGCAGTCGCTTCGTGCCAAGCTTAGTAGATCTGCTACTTTAGCTACTTTCGAATTTTAATCCTAAAAATGTCAAAATGTTTGACCTAATTTTCCACCCGACAGAGACGATATATTAAGCACTGGGTGTTTCATTGAACTACACGATTCCATTATGAAACAACACGGCTGCAGGTTTCATTTGGCAGCTCTGGGTTTTGTTGGAGAGGATAGGATAGAAATATCATCCAGTTAAAGAGAGACAGCCAACTGTAAAACCGCCACCTTCACAAAGACATGCTTTTTAACTGTATGCCTATTGCCTATGCACCTTCCAAGTAATATTATGGTCCAACTTTTCTGCTGTAATCAAAATGAAAGTTATTTTTGTGGATATTATTTCCTTACCGGTGGTCTGGCATGGGTAGACCATTGATGGTGACTCACTTGACATTACTGCCTATTTCCAAAAATATTACATTTGTGTGTGTGTGTGTGTGTGTGTGTGTGTGTGTGTGTGTGTGTGTGTGTGTGTGTGTGTGTGTGTGTACGTGTGAGTGTGTGTGTGTGTGTGTGTGTGTGTGTGTGTGTGTCCAGTGCTAATCTGGAAAACTGCTGGACCAATCAGCACCACCACACTGTATGCACATTGTTTGATTATGTTGATGTATTGAAACAATCAAAAATAAACTAACTAAGCGTGCAAGGCCACAAAATGCCACTAAAATATTTGTTTACTTTTTCCACATAGGGCATGTTTTATACTCTTTTGAGAGGTGCAACCACTCCTACAACCAGCAATGTCCGTGTTCACCTACTGTATGTACAGTATGTATGTATTAATGAGCACGAGTATGACTGAGTACCAGTAGGGGCGCTGTTTGCCAGAAACAGAGAGAGAGAGAGAGATAGTATTAGTGCTGCACTGTTGCCTGCTAATGATAGAGAGAGAGAGGGAGAGAGAGAGGAGAGGGGAGTTTTTCTTTGTATAGTGGAAGTCCCCACCACAGAACCCTACCAACCTGGACAACTGAAGACGCAGGGATGGAGAGTGTTGGCGAGCTTAGATGTAGGACCGGAGGATGGAGATGAGATGACTGGAGACGCCACTGGAGACGTCGTCCCAGAAGACCCAGAGAGAGAGGGAGGGGGAGGAGAGAGAGAGGCTTTGATCGGGCTGTGTGTAACCATGCCCAAATTTGGAGTCTTATATGCCATAGATATGTCAGACGAGCACATGAAGTCTGATATCCACATTCCAACGGATCCACATGTTTAGTGTACTTTTATTCTAACTTCCAGGTGATGAACCCGTCTCTTAACCCATTCTGACCTGAGATCAGATTCTAAAAATGTCTGTTTTTGAAAATGACAGTTTTCTGAAAAAGCTATGTTTCCATGTCAGTCGTTCTTCGATTTAAAAAAGATAGCAGACCTATACAAGCTCGTAGCGCGCCACTCAGTGGCGCGCTACGAGCTTGTATAGGTCTGCTATTTTTGAAAAATGCTATTTTTCAATAGCTAAAGTATAACAGAATGCTTGAAACACCAAAAGGGGGTTCCCGCCGAAAATGGGTTAAGACTCATCTGCTTCTGATAACTCTGACAGCCGTCAGAACGTCACGAACGTTTGAATCTAATTCGTAAATCAACCTGTTCTGTTCTCTCCCCCAGAGAACCGTTCCTGGCTAGAAACTAGGATGCAAGAATAACCGACCTCTGACAAAAGACAGTGTTGGATTACCTGTTCTCAAGCAGAGCTTCTCAAAGTCTCTGTAAGATGATTTTCATACAAGTAATACTGTAACGAATCACTGCTCTGGTGAATGCTGTTCTGCTGTACACTGAGAGTCAGTGTATACACTAACCAGAACACCACTATGGCGCTTTAACGCGTTTAGGCCTGACGTCGAAATAAAAATAAAAGTATTTTTAAAATGTATTCTTTTCTGAAAAACCTCATGTTTCTATATCTGTGGTTCTCAATATTTCATGTCAAGGACCCCAAAAATGATATGTAATATGCCGCCGACCCCCATCTGAAAATATGTTGTTCCAGGGACCCTCCATGAAGCAAAGATTTGAGGCACATTTTCACGATTTTTCAAAAAAATAGCAGACCTACAAGCTCGTAGCGCGGCACTCGGTGGCGCGCTATATGAGCTTGTAGATCTGCTATTTTTTCAATAGCTGAAGCATAACGTAATGCTAACACCAAAAGGGGTTTCCGCCTGGAATGGGTTAAGTCTTGATTTTCTGGTACCAGTTCAGAGAAAATTTATGAAGATCAAAAGTTTTAGGGAAATTAAATATATCCGTTTAAAATGACAGTAAAGAGAATATACAGATGTATAAACACAAGGGTAAAGTCCTGTGTCTACGCGCCCACACGTGCAGTATATGTGTATAAAATGTTGGTTAAGCAATTATCTTTAATTATAATTATAACAGCCCCGAGTATAATTGGGCGATAGTTTTACTACAAAAGTAGTCATATTTTTTAATGAGCCTGTTTCCCAGGATTCAACTAAATGTTAATTTTGGCTCGGGACGGAGATTTTTTTAAGAGACTTTGTGCGACATGTTTCCATAACTGGGATGCACAAATTGCACACGTAATCCCCCCTGCTCCACCCACCCCCCCCCCCCCCCCCCCCGCTCCAGTAGTAAAAATGTCCATGATTAATACTTTTCACCACAGTTTACCCAAAGTCCCAACCTCCTGTGCATAATGGTTAGGGTTAAGAAGATTTAAATCAACATATAAATCCTTTTCAATGCAGCCTGGATCCATTAAGACCTGACGAGGGAGATTCTACCATATAGACTTGCCTTCTAAATCACTGAAGTTCTCACACTTTAATCACACAAATGTTCAAAAGTAGCAGTGTGCAAACTCACAGTGCAGCACACTGTGAGCTTGTATATCTGCTATTTTTTAATAGATGCTAAAATGTGAAATGCTTTCCCAGTTTTAATGTCCAAAACCATTCCAATGATAGATAAGCAATCAAAACGATGGCTCTTGGTTGCCTATCTACCTAAACTAGATTGATGGACCCGTCCTCTGGCTTCCCTCCACCTCATCTGATAATTCCTAAAATAATGAGTAGCAAAAGTAACAGATGGGACACAAAAAATATAGTTTTAGCACCACTGCCACTTTTAGAGTTTTGAGCAACACTAGCCTATGTGCTGAGCGGCCAACTATGTCATAGAGGCACCGTGAAAACTAAAGCCAGATTTTAGCCTTAGCCGTGCACTGGTGTCGCACACAGAAATACCCCATCTACAAGCTCACAACGTGTCATAGCCGCTACGTGTTGTGAGCTTGTAGATCGGCTATTTTGGTTGTGCAACAACGCGATGCCAAACCAAGTATAAAGCAATAAGCATAAAGGTCCTTTGTAAGCGCACGTGTGTGCCAGGGTGATTTGTTAACTGCGAAACAGTGAGGAGAAAACAGTTTGAACCCGGAGCTCCTCCTCTGAAAAAACATAATAACATCTTTTAATGGCCGAGAGAGAACATTTGCAAGGGTCGTGTACAGGGCAATGAACCTTTCAAATGTAATATCCAATGAATGCGTTCGTGACAGCTGCCCTGCAAAAACTTTACTCCGAGCGCTCCGTGCGACACTGTTCGTTTACTGATGTACGTTTGCACATAAACGGGCCTTGCCAAAACAACGCCCATCCAGTAGAGAGTAAAGACTGGTACAGTAACAGTGAATGTAGCGGAGGGGAGTTGGAGCAGCACGGTCCCTGTGGTTGATAGTTTAGGCTCAGAGCCAGAGTCAGTGTCTTGTCATGGCATAGTCACTTGTTTACATGAGTGTTTTTCTCTAGCTACAAGTGAATTAACACATTTAGGCCTGACGTCGAAATTAAAAAATATATATTTGATTTCTTTTTTTAAACCTCATGTTTCTATATCAATATTTCATGTCAAGGACCCCAGAAACTATATGTATTTGGCCGTCGACCCCCATCTGAAAATATGTAGTTCCAGGGACCTCACCAGAAGCAAAGATTTGAGTTAAAAACAGAAAACAGAAAATATATATTCCAAATTTGCGCCACATTTTCACGATTTTTCAAAAATGGCACACCTGGTGGCACGCTATGAGCTTGTAGATCTGCTATTTTTCAATAGCTAAATTATAACAATGTTTAAAACACCAAAAGGGGTTCCCGCTCAAAATGGGTTAACAGCTACCACACATACATACACTCACTGACTGACACGCACACACACAACGCACACACACACACACACACACACAGCAACTCTCGCCGAGATATATACACCATTTAACCTAGAAAAAGAGGCAGCAGACAGCGAGACAGAGCGAGATGAACAGTGTCTCTCGGTGGACCCTCTAATGGAAGAAAGATGTTGCAGCTCCGCCGAGATCCTCCTCCTCCTCTAGACCGTTAACTCATCATAATCGTGACGCCGTCCAACTCCAGGATCCCGTGTGGTAATAATAATCGCTCCCACCGGACGGACGCCTGGAAGGACGGTCCTCCTCGTCTTCGGCCCCCGGGTTCATTTGGGGGGGGGGGGGCTGGATTTGTGTATTTGCTCCATGGCGACTCTCCAGAGTCGAAGCCGACCGTAAATACTTGTCGCGTTGTTTGTTATTATATATTTTCGTCCTCCACGTTGTCTCCATGTGGGAGAGACCTAAATGTCTTATATTTATTATTGTATTTATTATTTCATAAATGCACGGCCCCAACTTGATCTTACTATATAGCGTCACACAAAAACACCAAAAGTAGCATGTTTGTACTTGAATCCTTGGCTTAAAAGCTTATTATGGCAAGACATTTATGAGGTTCCCACCCGACAGCCGACATTGACGATTTAATCTCGTTCATGTTGCTTATATTAATGAGTTAGCGGGCGGGGGAGCCTT
>NC_137866.1:45750067-45765067 GCF_963924005.1 Protomyctophum bolini
TATACTCTTAAAAATATAATATAATGATGGATGGATGGATGGATGGATGGGGAAAACTCAAAATACATTGGCCAATGGCCATGTGAGCTTGTAGATCTGCTATTATTACTGCATGTTTGAAAAGAGGGATATGAGAAGTAAGTTGCCACCACCACAACTTTCATAATACAGAGAGAGAAAAGAAGCTGTATGTATTAAAAGAAGAACAATCTGTATACTGCTTCTGCTGCAAGCTGTTCTCCCAGAATAAAAAAAAGGAAAACTATAAATTAATCAGTGAAGGACTACAATGAATGATAAAAAATGCATGCACAACAGTCCAGATTGGACACGCTACACACATGGACACCATGGAAGGAGTTGAGAGTTTTGCCTAGAAAACTATTGATCAAACAGAAAGGACACTTACGCACAGGCTGCATGTCAGTGACACACTGAGTGATGGTGATGGTGTCAGTGCACCATATACTTCTGCCATTTGCTTTGTTATGTAAGTTATTACGTTGTTATTTGAGTGTTGTTGGCTAGTTTGTGTGTAAGTACTACAAGATGTTGTGTTGTAAAGGAAGTTCACTTTATTCTCTACAGCCTCTATAGGGCTGTTAAATGCTGCTAGGGCCGTCCCTGGTAACATGACTATACTTCATCCATTTCGACCGAGACCGATTCTACAAAATGTCTTCTAAATCATGACAGTTTCCTGAAAAACCCATGTTTCTAGGTCAGTGGTTCTCAAACATTTTCATGTCAAGAACCCCCAAAAATATATGAAATTGGCGGCGAACTCCCATCTGAAAATATGTTGTTCCAGGGACCCCCCCAGAAGCAAAGATTTGAGTTAAAAACATTCACTCTGAAAGAATATATTCAAAGATTTGTGCCACATTTTCACGATTAAAAAAAAAATAGCAGACCTATACAAGCTTGTAGTGCACCACTCGGTGGCGCGCTATAAGCTTGTAGATCTGCTATTTTTCAATAGCTTATAAGTATAACATAATGCTTATAGTTAAAAAAACAAAACGGGTTCCGGTCCAGAATGGGTTAATCCAGGGCTCCCCAAATGTGTACGCCCATTATAATATAATCAGCACCGTTCCAGTTATGTACTGATGGGCACAGAATTGTGAATCATGTTTTGGGGTGAGTCACTGGTCAGACAAGACACAGAGATTCCCATATATAGGCACAAAAAGGACAGACAGACGGGTGTACTCTGTCAAAGGCACTACGACACTACGACTCAGACATATCGGTGGGCACTGCGGCGCGACGTATAGGTGTAGGCTAGGGGTGGGGGTCCCGAGCCTCGGGACCAAGTATGTACCGAACCGAAGCGAACGTGCCTGGGTAACCGGGTAACCATTAACACTAATTAAATTTCGGTTATCTCTCTATCGGTTTCCCAGAACTTCCCACAGACACGCAAGTCACACGATATTTATTTTCCAAAAATTCAAAAAAAAAAAAACGATACCCATCCCTATAGGTGTAGCGGCGCTCGCATCTAGAGGTGAGAGACGATACATGGCTCAAGCCTCTATGATCTTCGTCTAGGAGGGATACTGCTGCTGTTTTAACCCATTCTGACCGGGCACCCCTTTTGGTGTTAGCATCATGTTATGCTTTAGCTATTGAAAAATAGCAGATCTACAAGCTCATATCGCGCCACCGAGTGGCGCGCTACGAGCTTGTAGGTCTGCTATTTTTTTTAAATCGAAGAACGACTGACATTTTTAGAATCTGATCTCGGGTCAGAATGGGTTAATCAGACCAGTGTGTGTCCAGTGGAAACCTCGTATGAATCTGATCTCAGGTCAGAATGGGTTAACCAAAAGGACCTGACCCACCCTGGAGAGACAACACTCCCAACCAAACAGTGCATCTGATCAGTGATATCAGAGGATATAGAGGGATGGATGGGAGCCAAGTCTAGCCTGGGCTGAGGTTTGGTTTGGGGACTCAGGGTATCAGGATGCTGCCCTCCGATGCTCGGAACCTCAAGAAGCCCAAGATTTCTCCAGCCTCCAAAAGGAGCAGATTATTGATCAAACAGGGAAAAGGTAAATGTAAATTATTGATCAAACACGGAAGGTAAAAATGTTTAAATTCCCACCGAAAGGAGGAGGTGTCATTCACTATTCAATTTGTTGATGACACGCGTACATTGTTTATGCTGTACTGATGAATTGAACACACAGACCTACACAATGGAAACAAGTCCCCAGGACCTTGTCGTGTTATCCTTTAACATCTACCACGTGCTGTTTACGACATTTCTGACTAATAAAATAGCAGATCAATCTTGAAAAAAGCCCACTTTACACAGGCTGCAGTGACACGGTGAGTGACGATGATGGCGGTGGTGACAGGGCTTTGTTGTGTAAGTTATTATTGTTTGTGTGAGTGTCACTGGCTATAAGTTGCATAAGTACTACAAGATGTTTTGTTGTGAAGCAAAGTGTGGTTTTGTTTTTCCATCTTACAGATCGTTGCCTATGGGGGCCGGCCCTGGTAACGTGAAATTATACTTAATCCGGGGGTTAATCTAAGGGGTTAATTTTATCCATGGAAAAGATGCCTCTGGCCATTTTGTCTTTACAGAAAATAGCAAAGAAAACAGATCTACTTGTCACTCTGAGACTATAGCGGAAGATGTTTCAAAACTTGTTTTGAAAATGAGGCTACTGGAAAGGGGTACGACCGAGTTTATACATTTCAAAACAATCGTATGAATTGAAATGTAAAAAGAAATTAAGTAGTAAAGTAATAAAAGATGTATGAAGCAAGTGTGGTTTGTGTTCCATCTTCTACAAGATCTACTGTCTACTATACTGTGTGAACCAGAATGACCTGAGCCACCCTGGAGGGACAACCAGTCCCCGTCCAAACGGTGCATCCGATAGGCGATAGATAGGGGCCGAGATGGGAGCCAAGTCTGAGGGGCTGAGGTTTGGGGAGGGATCGCTGGGTCTCCTGATGCCCTCTCTCTCTCTCCGATGCCGCTGGAAGCATCAGAGCACACACACACACACACACACACACACACACACACACACACAGGAACCCAAGATTTCTACCAAAAAAAACCCCACAAATCCCCCCGGCCGGGAACTAACCGTCAGCCCACTAATGAGCGCCATCGACTGCCAGCTGATACACAATACAGTGACAGCGCGCCAAGCGGCAAGACAGACTAGACTGACCCATTTTGTTGTAATGCCGCTCAGGCTGGGCCGCGAGGCGGGCGGATTCACCCGGCATTATATGTACAGCATCAGGCAGTCACACGCCAGAGCCCAGCCTGATGACAGAGCTATAGCGGAGAAGTCATTGAAACCATGTGAGGGTATTTAAGGGGAGCGGGTTATTCCAGGAAACTGGTAGTCACTGTCCGTGTTTTGGTCTGGGCTCTCAGAGGACCTGTGATTGATTTAAAACCACCAGAGAGGACCGAAGAGGACTGAATCACTGAGAGACGCTCCTCTCCGAGCGAACGACCGGAGAGACGCTCTTATGACTGGGTTGATATAGTTGTGCCAAATACACACACACACACACACACACACACACACACACACGACACACACGTATACACATACAAACAGAGACACCAAAAACACAAACAACACACACGCACCAACACACAGAGACGCAAGACACACACATGCATACACAAACAGAGATATAAAAACACGTGCGCGTGCACACACACACACACACACACACACACACACACACACTGCATTGACCTACATCGTACAACGTACAGAGACATAAATACACGCACACACAAATACACAACACACTCGCTCCCTTTCACACACACACATTCCTGTCTGCCTGAATTACAAACTGGACATTAGCCCATGATCGTAAAAAAACAGATTGCTACAAAGACACACAGACACTACACATAATTGCGAGTGTGCACGCGCTTCATGCGCACGCGCACACACACACACACACACACACACACACACACACACACACACACACAGGCATAGCTGTATGCACACACTCACGCTAACATACACACATCTATTAGGAGAGGCATTTTGTTTGTTTCCGCTGTGTAGTCTGTGTGTGTGTTGACAGAGAGAGTGAGTTATCAGACTCACACACACACACACGGACCATGGCAGACAGACACAAACACAGACATATAAATGACTAATGTAATATCTAACAGGTGAACGACCCAGTCTGGTGACCGGCCGGTGGGAACTGACTGGACTCTACACTGATCCCTGCACGCCCAGTCGCACATGGACGGCAGACAGACAGACAGAAAGACAGACATGCTGTCGGGAAGACATCTCTCATCTCCACATTAACGACAATAATATTAATACAAAAGAGTCACGCAAAAGTCACGCCACAATAAGCTCAACGTGTGGTGCAAAGCGTGTGAGCTTCAGCTTGTACATAACGCTATACTTATATGAATGTTAAGTGATGAATCTCGAAAAGTATAACAGTTGAGACATATGAGGTTTCAGGCCCGGCATGTTAATTCTTCTGTCAAACCCATTGGATTTTCTATAGACATGACAAACAAGACAAGTACAAGTACACATAACAAATACACCAGACTGGGCAATGTATATAAGAAACGAGTGGCAGACCTATCGTGATGACTGATGAGATAGCATGGGCCTATATGAACACAACAGTCATGAAACATCAACATCAACTAGCAGTTACACAGTTGAATCAAGGTGAGCTGTAATAGGGCCCCATATATATTCAAATGTTGCTAGTATAGACTGTCCTGGCCGTTGCATCGCAACCTCTCCAAAGGTATCAAAGATAGAAATTCATTAAGCCATTTAGTAAAACATGGTGCAGTGGGTGTCTTCCACTCAGTTAAGATAATTATTTTGGCTACTAATGTGTCGAGCATAAGCGTGTTTGTTGGTGTTTGTTGACTATAGAGTTCCTGCGTATTCCACGTATAATACTTATACTAATTTGTACCTGTAACATAGTTCGTGAACACGATAAGACACGCATATACATTCATAGCAAAGACGTGTAGGAGACACACTTTGAGATGGAAGTGACATGTAAACAACACTTTAGGTCCAAAGGTTATAACTGTACTGCAACACAAACGAACGAGAGGGAAACAATGGCACGACAAGTGCACACGCACGCACGCACGCACACACACACTCACAGGTATGGTATGGTATACAGCTGCACACAAAGCCTTTGAAAAGACAAAAGCCTCCGTTGTTCACGCGTTGCTCACGTTAGCATTCCGGTAGGACTATTTTTACATTTTTTACTGAGTCACAAAGAGTCTTCTCTCCCAGCGGCATCGGCAGCAGCGAGCAGCGTGTCACTGGTCTCATATCAAAGCTGCGTTTATAGCAGTCAGAGCTTTGAAAGTGGGCCACGGCTCATAAAGCGCTTTTATGTTTCTCGCTGCTAGCACACTAAAGAACCCAGAGAGACAATGCATGGTAAAGACTATAGCGTTGGAGCTATAGCGTGTGTGTAGCACTGTACACAACACTGTACGGAACACACTGCATTGTATATCGCTGCTGTTGCCGGGCGGAAACCTTGCATGTCCAGAACCGTTCAGTTTTTATTTATTTTTGAATAGTGAAAATAGACGTACTGTGTGTGTGTGTGTGTGTGTGTGTGTGTGTGTGTGTGTGTGTGTGTGTGTGCGTGCGCTGCAGATTCCTCCACCCTGTTGTATTATTTAAATGTGTGTAGGTGTTGTTGAATGAATTCCCTCTTGATTGTTCTTTTTCAATATTTTATTCCCCTGTCGTTTTCTTTCGGCTGTTGGTATGTGTGTGTGCGTGTGTGCGACTGTGCATGCGCGTGTGCATGCATGTGTGTGTGCGCGTGGCGTGGTGTGCATGGCGTGCGTGCGTGCAGCCTTAACACTCCCAGCTAACAACCCTGGCTTCCTGAATCACATGTAACCTAATCACTAACACCATCTGTTAATTATGTTAATACCAAAAATGCCTTGGCTGCTATTCACATCCATTCTCTGAATTAGCCAACCGCCCCCTCCTCCTCCACCCTCCTCCAACACACACACACACACACACACCTCTGCCCACCTCGCCCACTTCTCATTCCCTCGTCCCTCAGTCTCAATCTTCCACCTTCCTCTTTTCCTCTCTCTGTCTTCTGCGCCGTCTTTTGTTCGCCGTCTTGTTCCGCGCGTGCCGAGAAATAGCCGACATGCAAGCTCCATCTGCAAGCTGTGAGCTTGTGTTTAGGTGTCGCTGTGAGCTTGTAGATCATGTATTTCTGGCACGTAACGCTGACACTGTGTGTGAACTTAATTGTATACATCTGCTATTTTTTTGTTTACATTTTTGAAAGTGTTTGAAGAATTGTGAACAATTTTCACACTAATCTTGTCTTCTCGCGGACAGTGGTCCGCGGACAAATATATATATATACTGTATATCAATTCGGGTGGTCCTCGGGCACGAAAAGGATTGATAACTAACTGTTCTATAATACCTCACTCTCTTCCACCATCAAAAACCCTGCTGCAACTTACTGTATATATATTTCATCCCAGACTGCAGCTCTCCCGTGGGTGCAGAGTGCCTCTGCTCCCAGCAGTGAGTCAGAGCCTCAGCGCCAGCGAGGAGTGGAAATTCCCCCCGGAGCTTTACAGTATAGGGAGCTTTACAGTAGAGGGAGCTTACAGTACGGAAAGGCTTTGTCTGAAGAAGCCAACTTATTTTGGTTGAGTGATATCGATCGTGGGTGCCTCGCCTTAATTGATATTCACTATGCTAATCCCGCCTTTATAAATCTGAGTTGCCATCGATCGAGTCGAGGGGGGGAGGAGGGGAGGAGAGGAGAGGAGAGGAGAGGGCCGGGAGAACGTAATAAACTTTGTCTTCCAACCTCCCGGCCGGGGCACGCACACACACAGAACAAGCGTTATTGTAATGCACGGGGAAAACATCATTTAATAGCCCCGTATACAGTGTCGGTCGTTATATTAACACGATCGAACGGGCAGACGTAGCGGCGCATAATCGGGGGGTATAAGGAGGGCCCTGATGGCATTAGAGAGGCTATGTGTCCCCCAGGGGAGGGGGGAGGCCCCGCGACTCAGGCCTGGGGATGGAGTGGGCAGGCTGCCCAGGAAAAGAGCTGCATACATGGGGCACCGAGCCCAGACTTAACACATTCTGGACTGAGGTCGATTAAAAAAAAAAAAGCTTCTAAATCCTAAACATTTTCTGAAAAAGCCCATGTTTCTGTGTGTCAGTGGTCCTCAACCGTTTTCATGTCAAGGACCCCCTGAAATATCTCTATTGGGGCCACGGACCCCCCATCTCAAAATATGTAGTTCCAGGGACCCCCCCAGAAGCCAATATTTTACTTAAAAATGTTTGCTCTGAATACATTCAAAGATTTGCGCCACATTTTCACGACTTTTCAAAAATAGCAGACCTATACAAGCTCGTAGAGCTTATAGCTTATAGCTATTTTTCAATAGCTATAAAGCATAACATAATGCTTAGTTAAAACACCAAAAGGGGTTCCCGTCCAGAATGCATTAACCATCTGTTTGACTGGGGGGAAATAAAGAGCCAAATAAAGTAGTCGAGGAGAGTTCATGCCGCATGCGAGAATGGCGGAGTAATGTAAGTCGATAGTGAACTAAGAGGGATATTGCCTTTTCTCGTTAAAACTTATGGCGCATAATACTCTTATGTGTAAAAACATACAACGATAGGAAGCTCTGAGGGAGATTAGCGACTTTCTTTTTTATTTTCTTTACTGGAACACATGCAGCCAAAGCAAAGCCTGTTGTTCATGTAACCATGCAGAGCAGGGGGAAGATAGAAAAAACATGATAAAAAAAATACGGTTACGTGAAAAAACACAAAACACACCATTTTCAGAGTTAGGGGGATTTCGCACCACCGCCATAATAAAACACATACATACAGTATCACTGAGGTCAGGACAGGGCCATACAACCCCTTCACCTTCCGACGCCAGAACGCACGCACGCGCATGCACGCACGCACGCACGCACGCACGCACGCACGCACGCACGCACAAACACATTCCATCCGCTTTGCTTTTCACACACCCCCACACACATGCGAGAGTCCGACCGCCCGGCGTATACACTAGCAAACCGCACACACACACACACACACACACACACACACACACACACACACACACACACACACACACTCTGGTCGGTGGACGCGGCCCACACCCCGTGCCTCCCACAGCTGGTTCAGCGAGGCCACAGTTTGGGTGAAACCCCCGGGTTTCTCTACTCTTTTTGGCCGTGAATGTTATTTATCCTGCGAGCGCCGTGCGGTGAGGAGGGAGAGGGGGGCGCGGTGGGAGGTCGGTCGAGGCCCCTGCAGAACCAGGACGGGATGGAACGGAACGGAACGGTGCCGCAACGCTGGAGCACAGACCATGTGACATTCACACACACCACTAGCCTTTATGCAGCAACGCTGAGCACAGACCATGTGACATTCACACACACCACTAGCCTTTATGCAGCAATGCTGAGCACAGACCATGTGACATTCACACACACCACTAGCCTTTATGCAGCAATGCTGAGCACAGACCATGTGACATTCACACACACCACTAGCCTTTATGCAGCAACGCTGGAGCACAGACCATGTGACATTCACACACACCACTAGCCTTATGCCGCAACGCTGGAGCACAGACCATGTGACATTCACACACACCACTAGCCTTTATGCAGCTGCTGCTGCCAGATATCGGGAAAGAAATATAAGCCCAATAGATGGGACTAATAGGCCACATGAGCACTTTAAACTTATATAATGCATCGACTATCTGAAAATAGCTGATCTGCAAGTATAGTGAGCTCGTATAGATCAGCTATCTTCGATAGAATCTTGGAAAACATCTGGCACAGAAAATGGGGGGGGGGGGGGGTCGGTGGACAAATACATATTAACTCGGGGCGTCCTTGACATGAAAACAACAATAGGAAACAAGCCCAAACAAGCAACTGCACTTTAAACAAGCCCAAACGCCCACAAACCGCGACCGCCAAAATGTATACACCAAAGCACCAAAGTCGCATATAACAAGCAGACATGGCAACCCTGCTTACAGCCCCCGAGTCATATTGTCCCACAGGCAGAAATGCTTATAATGCGTCTGAGCGTTGTGAGCTTGTAAATCGGGGATATTTCCGCTGCACGACACCGTTCGATGTCGTAGCATGAATTAGGGCATTACAGGTGCGCACACTCACTCACTCTCTCACTCTCTCTCTCTCTCTCTCTCTCTACTGTAGGTGACAAGGCTAATGTATGTCCTCAATGCCCTTTCCAAGTAAAGTTGTTGCATGGTTTGCACAGTAGCAGCAGCTTGTCCTTCAGAGTGTCATATGGCCCGGAGGAAGCCTATACTGTACTGTACCGTACTGTACCGTACTGTATATACAGTAAGGACACCACTGGTAGCGTTTGTGCGAGGAGGTGAGAGGGGGCGGGGTTAAGGAGGGGGCACGCGTCCCCTCCCCTCCCCCTCCCCGCCCGGACACAAAAAGGGAGGGAAACAGAAACACAGCTGCCGTGCCACTGCAGGACGCCAGGGAGCCCCCTCTGGGCGGGGCAAGGAGGCTAGGAGCCCCCTCTGGGCGGGGCAAGGAGGCTAGGAGACGGGCAAGGTTGCTACGCCCGACTCCAGGACACCCTGAGGTGGAGGCGAAGCCCCCCCCCATCTGTCCCCCTGCCTGGGCACACAGTACACACCCCTCTCTCTCTCTCTCTCCTTTCTCCTCTTCAAACTAAATAAATCTAAGCTATGATCACTTAAACTCAGACTAATATATATCGACAATTTCGTCAACAAATAAAAACTAGACTAGACTGAATGGAGGGACACTAGTGGAGAAGAGATCCAGTGTTGTGAAATTGCAGATCGGCTATTGTTTCAGCATGTAACCAGGTGTAAAATCAGCAATTATAATGCTATCAAGGCCTGCCGAAATACATTGCTGTCGACAAAATAACCTGCATGTAGATTCAGTCCGCACTAAAACTCGGCTAAAAGTATAAAACATTTCAGAAAAACCAAGTTGCTGTCAAAATCAACAGCTTGTCTTATAGACTGGCTCCTGTGTTCCTCGTGGACGTTGGAGTTGTAGTGGAAAATAGTTCCAGCAGGTTCTCATTATTCTATTATTACGGAGTGTACGCTCTAGTAGTGATGGAAAAAAACAGACCGAAACGTGAACCTTTACAAACGATCTCTCTCAAGGGGGGCAGAGTGGTAGAACTGTTTCTCTCTCTAGGGGGGGCAGAGTGGTAGAACTGTTTCTCTCTCAAGGGGGGCAGAGTGGTAGAACTGTTTCTCTCTCTAGGGGGGGCAGAGTGGTAGAACTGTTTCTCTCTCAAGGGGGGCAGAGTGGTAGAACTGTTTCTCTCTCAAGGGGGGCAGAGTGGTAGAACTGTTTCTCTCTCTAAGGGGGGCAGAGTGGTAGAACTGTTTCTCTCTCATGGGGGGGCAGAGTTTCTCTCTCTAAGGGGGGCAGAGTGGTAGAACTGTTTCTCTCTCATGGGGGGGGCAGAGTGGTAGAACTGTTTCTCTCTCTAGGGGGGGCAGAGTGGTAGAACTGTTTCTCTCTCTAGGGGGGGCAGAGTGGTAGAACTGTTTCTCTCTCTAGGGGGGGCAGAGTGGTAGAACTGTTTCTCTCTCTAGGGGGGGCAGAGTGGTAGAACTGTTTCTCTCTCATGGGGGGGCAGAGTGGTAGAACTGTTTCTCTCTCTAAGGGGGGCAGAGTGGTAGAACTGTTTCTCTCTAAGGGGGGGCAGAGTGGTAGAACTGTTTCTCTCTCTAAGGGGGGCAGAGTGGTAGAACTGTTTCTCTCTAAGGGGGGGCAGAGTGGTAGAACTGTTTCTCTCTCATGGGGGGGCAGAGTGGTAGAACTGTTTCTCTCTCTAAGGGGGGCAGAGTGGTAGAACTGTTTCTCTCTAAGGGGGGCAGAGTGGTAGAACTGTTTCTCTCTCTAAGGGGGGCAGAGTGGTAGAACTGTTTCTCTCTCATGGGGGGGCAGAGTGGTAGAACTGTTTCTCTCTAAGGGGGGCAGAGTGGTAGAACTGTTTCTCTCTCTAAGGGGGGCAGAGTGGTAGAACTGTTTCTCTCTTAAGGGGGGCAGAGTGGTAGAACTGTTTCTCTCTCAAGGAGGGCAGAGAGTAGAACTGTTTCTCTCTCAAGGGGGGGCAGAGTGGTAGAACTGTTTCTCTCTCAAGGGGGGGCAGAGTGGTAGAACTGTTTCTCTCTCAAGGGGGGCAGAGTGGTAGAACTGTTTCTCTCTCAAGGAGGGCAGAGTGGTAGAACTGTTTCTCTCTAAGGGGGGCAGAGTGGTAGAACTGTTTCTCTCTCTCAAGGGGGGCAGAGTGGTAGAACTGTTTCTCTCTCTAAGGGGGGCAGAGTGGTAGAACTGTTTCTCTCTCTCAAGGGGGGCAGAGTGGTAGAACTGTTTCTCTCTCTCAAGGGGGGCAGAGTGGTAGAACTGTTTCTCTCTCAGGGGGGGGCAGAGTGGTAGAACTGTTTCTCTCTAAGGGGGGCAGAGTGGTAGAACTGTTTCTCTCTCAAGGGGGGCAGAGTGGTAGAACTGTTTCTCTCTAAGGGGGGGCAGAGTGGTAGAACTGTTTCTCTCTAAGGGGGGGCAGAGTGGTAGAACTGTTTCTCTCTCAAGGGGGGGCAGAGTGGTAGAACTGTTTCTCTCTCAAGGAGGGCAGAGTGGTAGAACTGTTTCTCTCTCTAGGGGGGGCAGAGTGGTAGAACTGTTTCTCTCTCTAGGGGGGGCAGAGTGGTAGAACTGTTTCTCTCTCATGGGGGGGCAGAGTGGTAGAACTGTTTCTCTCTCAAGGGGGGGCAGAGTGGTAGAACTGTTTCTCTCTAAGGGGGGCAGAGTGGTAGAACTGTTTCTCTCTCTAGGGGGGGCAGAGTGGTAGAACTGTTTCTCTCTAAGGGGGGCAGAGTGGTAGAACTGTTTCTCTCTCTAGGGGGGGCAGAGTGGTAGAACTGTTTCTCTCTAAGGGGGGCAGAGTGGTAGAACTGTTTCTCTCTAAGGGGGGCAGAGTGGTAGAACTGTTTCTCTCTCTAGGGGGGGCAGAGTGGTAGAACTGTTTCTCTCTTAAGGGGGGCAGAGTGGTAGAACTGTTTCTCTCTCAAGGGGGGCAGAGTGGTAGAACTGTTTCTCTCTAAGGGGGGCAGAGTGGTAGAACTGTTTCTCTCTTAAGGGGGGCAGAGTGGTAGAACTGTTTCTCTCTAAGGGGGGGCAGAGTGGTAGAACTGTTTCTCTCTCATGGGGGGGCAGAGTGGTAGAACTGTTTCTCTCTCTAAGGGGGGCAGAGTGGTAGAACTGTTTCTCTCTAAGGGGGGCAGAGTGGTAGAACTGTTTCTCTCTCTAAGGGGGGCAGAGTGGTAGAACTGTTTCTCTCTCATGGGGGGGCAGAGTGGTAGAACTGTTTCTCTCTAAGGGGGGCAGAGTGGTAGAACTGTTTCTCTCTCTAAGGGGGGCAGAGTGGTAGAACTGTTTCTCTCTTAAGGGGGGCAGAGTGGTAGAACTGTTTCTCTCTCAAGGAGGGCAGAGAGTAGAACTGTTTCTCTCTCAAGGGGGGGCAGAGTGGTAGAACTGTTTCTCTCTCAAGGGGGGGCAGAGTGGTAGAACTGTTTCTCTCTCAAGGGGGGCAGAGTGGTAGAACTGTTTCTCTCTCAAGGAGGGCAGAGTGGTAGAACTGTTTCTCTCTAAGGGGGGCAGAGTGGTAGAACTGTTTCTCTCTCTCAAGGGGGGCAGAGTGGTAGAACTGTTTCTCTCTCTAAGGGGGGCAGAGTGGTAGAACTGTTTCTCTCTCTCAAGGGGGGCAGAGTGGTAGAACTGTTTCTCTCTCTCAAGGGGGGCAGAGTGGTAGAACTGTTTCTCTCTCAGGGGGGGGCAGAGTGGTAGAACTGTTTCTCTCTAAGGGGGGCAGAGTGGTAGAACTGTTTCTCTCTCAAGGGGGGCAGAGTGGTAGAACTGTTTCTCTCTAAGGGGGGGCAGAGTGGTAGAACTGTTTCTCTCTAAGGGGGGGCAGAGTGGTAGAACTGTTTCTCTCTCAAGGAGGGCAGAGTGGTAGAACTGTTTCTCTCTCTAGGGGGGGCAGAGTGGTAGAACTGTTTCTCTCTCTAGGGGGGGCAGAGTGGTAGAACTGTTTCTCTCTCATGGGGGGGCAGAGTGGTAGAACTGTTTCTCTCTCAAGGGGGGGCAGAGTGGTAGAACTGTTTCTCTCTAAGGGGGGCAGAGTGGTAGAACTGTTTCTCTCTCTAGGGGGGGCAGAGTGGTAGAACTGTTTCTCTCTAAGGGGGGCAGAGTGGTAGAACTGTTTCTCTCTCTAGGGGGGGCAGAGTGGTAGAACTGTTTCTCTCTAAGGGGGGCAGAGTGGTAGAACTGTTTCTCTCTAAGGGGGGCAGAGTGGTAGAACTGTTTCTCTCTCTAGGGGGGGCAGAGTGGTAGAACTGTTTCTCTCTTAAGGGGGGCAGAGTGGTAGAACTGTTTCTCTCTCAAGGGGGGCAGAGTGGTAGAACTGTTTCTCTCTAAGGGGGGCAGAGTGGTAGAACTGTTTCTCTCTTAAGGGGGGCAGAGTGGTAGAACTGTTTCTCTCTCAAGGGGGGCAGAGTGGTAGAACTGTTTCTCTCTCAGGGGGGCAGAGTGGTAGAACTGTTTCTCTCTCAAGGGGGGCAGAGTGGTAGAACTGTTTCTCTCTCAGGGGGGCAGAGTGGTAGAACTGTTTCTCTCTAAGGGGGGGCAGAGTGGTAGAACTGTTTCTCTCTAAGGGGGGCAGAGTGGTAGAACTGTTTCTCTCTCTAGGGGGGGCAGAGTGGTAGAACTGTTTCTCTCTCAGGGGGGGCAGAGTGGTAGAACTGTTTCTCTCTCAGGGGGGGCAGAGTGGTAGAACTGTTTCTCTCTCTCAAGGGGGGCAGAGTGGTAGAACTGTTTCTCTCTCTAAGGGGGGCAGAGTGGTAGAACTGTTTCTCTCTCTAAGGGGGGCAGAGTGGTAGAACTGTTTCTCTCTCTAAGGGGGGCAGAGTGGTAGAACTGTTTCTCTCTCTAAGGGGGGCAGAGTGGTAGAACTGTTTCTCTCTCAGGGGGGGCAGAGTGGTAGAACTGTTTCTCTCTAAGGGGGGCAGAGTGGTAGAACTGTTTCTCTCTCAAGGGGGGCAGAGTGGTAGAACTGTTTCTCTCTCAGGGGGGGCAGAGTGGTAGAACTGTTTCTCTCTCAGGGGGGGCAGAGTGGTAGAACTGTTTCTCTCTAAGGGGGGCAGAGTGGTAGAACTGTTTCTCTCTCAGGGGGGGCAGAGTGGTAGAACTGTTTCTCTCTCTAAGGGGGGCAGAGTGGTAGAACTGTTTCTCTCTCAGGGGGGGCAGAGTGGTAGAACTGTTTCTCTCTAAGGGGGGCAGAGTGGTAGAACTGTTTCTCTCTCAGGGGGGGCAGAGTGGTAGAACTGTTTCTCTCTCAGGGGGGGCAGAGTGGTAGAACTGTTTCTCTCTCAGGGGGGGCAGAGTGGTAGAACTGTTTCTCTCTCTAAGGGGGGCAGAGTGGTAGAACTGTTTCTCTCTCTAAGGGGGGCAGAGTGGTAGAACTGTTTCTCTCTCAGGGGGGGCAGAGTGGTAGAACTGTTTCTCTCTAAGGGGGGCAGAGTGGTAGAACTGTTTCTCTCTCAGGGGGGGCAGAGTGGTAGAACTGTTTCTCTCTCAGGGGGGGCAGAGTGGTAGAACTGTTTCTCTCTCTAAGGGGGGCAGAGTGGTAGAACTGTTTCTCTCTCAGGTGGGGCAGAGTGGTAGAACTGTTTCTCTCTAAGGGGGGCAGAGTGGTAGAACTGTTTCTCTCTCAGGGGGGGCAGAGTGGTAGAACTGTTTCTCTCTCTAAGGGGGGCAGAGTGGTAGAACTGTTTCTCTCTCACGGGGGGCAGAGTGGTAGAACT
>NC_137866.1:45770067-45772567 GCF_963924005.1 Protomyctophum bolini
TTTTACATGGACGCTATAGCGGTGGCTAGCGACAAGGCTAAAATAAGGTAAATAATATATTTTTTAAACTCTAGATTTATCAAATCTCGGGATCTCGTTCGTGGCTACAGGCAGGGTCTGAAATCCCGTAATCCCGTTTTTTTTGGACAAAAAATAGCAAAAATAGCAGATCTACAATCTCACAACGTGTCGAAGCAATTTTCGGGGCACAACCCAGCACTCTTTTAGCTATAGTGGAGATGCGGTGTGTATACGGCACGCAAAAATGCTGTGTTCAAGTTCAGGAGAAAAAGCAATTCTCCCGAATGCTGCCTTCCTGCGTGGCATGGAAAGGAGTGGCATTTGCATTTCTTTATAGTAAATGCTGCTTCCGATGTGTGGAAAGGGCAGTTTTTTTTTACAGACGGGTAAAAAGGGCAGGGGCTGAAGCACCTTATGTGTGCACGTCCCTGCCTGGACATAATTACATTAATGTCGGGATCTCGTTCCTGGCTTCCAAGGAGTTAATTAACACACGAGATCAGAGATGAAATGCATGCTTTCAGTGGGCACAGGTTAAAGTCTTAATCAACGTGTAACATCCATTGTCGTATAGTCTTTTGGGACTATAGGACACATCTGGTACTATACGTTGCACCGTGTTGTAGAACTGCAATTCCAAGAATTTAGTTTCCAAAACAAAATCCGGGAAGTATAGCCTATACCGCTCCAGAACAAATACCTGCAGGGTCCTAGCTATAGCAGCGTGGTGATTATGGAACCCGATGACAACGTTTAAAGAAAACGTATATAGGCCCGTGTATTGCATTACCTTTAAAAATACATACAAGTTACAACACTACATTTCCGGTACTTTTCTGGTCCGTGCACAGATCGAGACCTTCGTGAAAATAATTGTGTTTAGACTAGAGTAGAGAAGATGTCAAGAAACGAATGTATGTGTAATGTCATTGTGATCCTCTATACCAGTTAACATTATGTTGAAAATTTACTTTTCTTTAATTGAGAAAGTTGCGCCGTATGACTTTAACCCTCCCTCAGTCATCTGTGTTATGAATCATATCACGTTTATTCTAAGTGTTCTCTTCGGTTATATTCTCATAATTCCCCTGGACTTTTTAATCCCTCATGTGTTGTCCTGACTAAGTACCTTTTACTGGAAGAGAAGAGTTTCACCCACACTCTCCTCCTCACCTCTGAAGTTCTGCTGCGTGTGTGTGTGTGTGTGTGTGTGTGTGTGTGTGTGTGTGTGTGTGTGTGTGTGTGTGTGTGTGTGCACGCACGAGCGGCATGTGTTGAGTTTGAACGTGTGGCTTCATGGTGGGGGTGAAGGAGCTTCTAAGCAGGGTGAGGTGAGGGTATAGTCTTCGTTCTACCACATCCTCTCTCCTGATCCAGGAAAACAGAGTGGATTCCAGGACTCCGGCCCCCCCACCCCCACCCCACCCCACCCCCATCAGCCCCATGTATGCCTCCTCCCAGCCAGGGACTTTCCACGCCTGCCCTGCCCAGTCCAGGAGAGAGAGAGGGAGACCTGCCCATGCAGTCCAAGGGAGAGAGAGAGAGAGAGAGACCTGCCCTGCCCAGTCCAAGGGAGAGAGAGAGAGAGAGACCTGCCCTGCCCAGTCCAAGGGAGAGAGAGAGAGAGAGAGAGACCTGCCCTGCCCAGTCCAAGGGAGAGAGAGAGAGAGACCTGCCCTGCCCAGTCCAAGGGAGAGAGAGAGAGAGAGAGAGACCTGCCCTGCCCAGTCCAATTGAGAGAGAGAGAAAGAGAGAGCAAGTCAGCTTGGAGGCCGGGTCCAAAGTTGCCCCGTGTGCTCGGGGCCCACAGGCAGCATAGCAGCACCACCACCGTGTGAAAAGTGTGTGAGTAAAGCCGCAATTGGACCCCGTACGGATTCAGTTTTTTTTTCTTTTCTCTCCTTCGGTCTTTAATCACGATGAATATCAAAAGAAAGTACAGGAGGGAACAGTGTGGGCCACATGGAACATATACAGTATAAGCTCTCGCATGAGTCAAATATAATAATAATCGCATGATGAGCAATCCTGCAGTCGACCGACACGCGTTTTAATGGATGAAAGAAAGTCTGGGCCCCCAAACGGGGTCGCTAATAAAACTCCTTGGGTCGAGTGACGAGTCACTAGAGGAGGCCAGCGGGGGAATGATTCAGTAGCACACAGAGACACAGACAGACAGACAGACAGACAGACAGACAGACAGACAGACAGACAGACAGACAGACAGACAGACAGACAGACAGACAGAAAATCCTGATTAAAAGTCTGACCTCGACATATACTTCAGCTCTGCCTGGAGCACACACTTTTAGTATGATATCTCTCTCTCTCTCTCTCTCTCTCTCTCACACACACAAAAAACATGGAAAATATCAAATCCCACAAGCTTGAAATGCTGTGCAAAGCGACACGTTTTGAGCTTGTGGATTTCGGTGCTTTTTTATTTGAATCCTGAAAAGTATCAGTTTCTGTCCGTTTC
>NC_137866.1:45782567-45797567 GCF_963924005.1 Protomyctophum bolini
TCTGCTCTGTGCTGTGCTGGCTGTACAGACGGCACAGAGCAGAGGAGAGAGATAAACGAAGGAGAGGGACACGGACACACACACACACACACACACACACACACACACACACACGGTCCAACTAAAACCTCATCTCTCAAAACACTTCAAAAATGCTTTTGTTAAAATAGCTCGATTGCTCAACACAGTACAGTAAAAAGCCAAAAAGCCAAAAGCCAAAATAGTGGGGGAATATTGCGATTGCTGGCGTCCGCCAGGGCAGTGAGGCTGCTCAGTATAGTGTTGCCAGGTTGTGCGAGAGGAATAAGGAATACATTCCCGATGAAGACCCGGAGGGGTCGAAACGTTGATTCCTGATCCCTTAATAATATTGATGGGAGCTTAAAGAACGGTTGTGCGGACTTCCTACGTACCTTCTTCCAGAGGAATAAGCAACCAGGTCTATGAAAACAGGCGCAGAAGAAGCAACTGATCATTGGGCACTTTAAAGCTATATTAATTATATGCCTATTTGAAAATGGCAGATCTACAAGCTCGCAACGCGACACATTGTGCAAGCTTGTAGATCTGCTATAGTTTCAAAATAACCGTGGGGGGAAAAGTGCCACTTGTGGAATATTTTTGGAATATTCTAACAACGCAAATCTTGTCCCTGGCGCATGATATTTTCAGGTGGGGGTCCATGGACGAATGCACATCAATTTGAGGGTCCTTGACATGAAAATGCTTTGAACAACAATAGGAAACAAGCCCATGGCACATGAGCAACTACACTTTAGAAACAAGCCCCCAACAAGCACTTGTGTTAAGTGATGGGCGCCCATGCATTTAGTGCCCTAAAACAAACATTAAACCTATATAGGAAACAGAAAAACAGCCCCAGTGGTATGGCTTCTAATAAGCAGACATGGCAACCAGGGGCAGCTGGGGATGGCTTCAGCAGCCTGCAGGTCACATGACAGAGGAGGACAGAACGCACACTCAGCGGGATGCTGCAGCATGCACCATGCTACCTGTTGACTCACTCTGATGACATCATCCCATCGCATGACTATTTCTGGTCACACATCAAAACAAGATCGAGCCGGCAGCTAGAGAGAAGAGAAAGGAGAGGAGGGGCCGGGTGGGGGGGGGGGGGGGGGGGGGAGAGAGGGAGAGAGAGAGAGAGGGAGAGAGAGAGAGAGAGGGGAGACAAGAGAAAGGGATACAGGGGGCAGGGGAGAGAAAGAAAAAGAGAGGGGGGAGGAAAGGGGGAAAAGAGAACGGGATAGAGAAGAGAGTGGATACAAGAGAAAGGGATACAGGAGAGAGAGAGAGAGGGGGGGGGAGAAAGAAAGGAGAAGGGGAGACAGAAATGGAGAGAAGGGGAGACAGAGAGATGGAGGTATATAGAGAGAGAGACTGCAGGGAGTCAGATTACCATGAGGTCATAGCCTGCCAGGCCCTCGGGGACGGGAAGGGGAGCCAGGTCAGCAGAACCCACACCTGCGTTGAGTGAAATGTGCTGGCGAGGCCGAGCAGGAAGACTGACTGACTGACTCCACCACGGTGCCTCTAGAACAGAACCATCCTCCTCCTCCTCCTCCTCCTCCTCCTCCTCTTCCTCCTCCTCACGGGGGACGTGAGATCAAAGAGACGACGTGAGGGAGAGGAGGCATGCAGCATCGCTGACCATGAGGGTGTGGTGAACCCTTTTCGGCCTGACCTCAAACATTTAAAAAAAATCTTCTAAATCCTCTAAATTTTCACGATTTTTCAAAAATAGCAGACCCACAAGCTCGTAGCGCGCCACTCGGTGGCGCGCTACGAGCTTGTAGATCTGCTATTTTTCAATAGCTAAATTATAACACCAAAAGCCCAAAATGGGTTAACATAGTACAACCCCATGCACCTGCTATGATGTGTCCGCAAGCACATGAGGTGCACATGGAATGGTTTTAATAACTCATGTAAAAATAAGGCTTTTCCCCTAAATTCCAGTCTTAGAATCCGACTTTTTATTTCACAACATTATTCCCCCATTTCCACTGAATTTATGGGGCGAAGGAGTGAGTGTGGCAAACAGAATATTTGGTTTGGAACAGACCCGTCTTGTGTCTTTCTGTCATGGTGACATTGTCCTGCATCAGATAATGTGTCCCTATAACTCCCTATCCAAATCAGGTTCTCCAATATAGGAATTTCCCTGGCCGGACGTACAGTAGTAGCACGTGGAAGGAACACGTTATTCCGACCAGTTCCTTTCCCCTCCAATCAGGCGCCCCGGGCTGGCCAGGGGGAGGTGTGTATATATTATATGCCTTCCTGACATAAGCCACATTGTGGGACAATTTTGTAGCCAATCACACAAGTTAATTGGGAATGTATGTTTAGCCGTGGCCACAGGCTGCATGGAACAGAATGAACCAGAAACACATACGGTATGACGATTTTTCCGGTGTTTCCAGTTCAACTTTACTAACAGGGGACAGGGTGAGTGAGGGGTTATGGACTTACACTAAGGCAGTGATTATTAACCTTTTTCATTTCAAAGACCCTCCGTTTGGTATATGCGTTAGGCCACAAACCAGCCACAGACGAAAAACAGTCTAAGTCCACACTATTTATTGATAGATAAGGGGTCAGGACAACGAAGCCTTTCCGTGGAGGGGTCAGAATGAAATTTGGACTGTTTTTCGTCTGTGGTACTCAGAGTTACAGAGCAATACCTCCTGAAGGACCCCTAGCTGGTGAACCTGTGATCTAAGGCCATGCTTTGAAAAAAAACCCCATCAAAAACCAGTGCTCCCAGTTTGCAGGCAGCTGAGTCAGCCATGGCTGTTCATCTCATCAGAAATGCCTGTCAGCGCTACTGATGTGGTCACACACACACACACACACACACACACACACACACACACACACACGTACGCACGCGCACGCACACCAACTTGCATCAGACCGCGCCAAGCCAAGCCCTGTCAAGCCCAGCCAAACCTGGCCAGAACAAACCAAACCAAACCAGAGCATCACACACCCACACCCACACCCACACCCACACACGCACAGCTGTTTCCCGCCAGCCAACCTGCACACCAGTATGTATGAGCTCATGAAATCAAAGACCTGAATGAAGGGAAGTCGGCTCAGCAGCCTCGAAGCTCTGCCTTTTCTTTCTTTCTTTCCAGGCAGAGTTTAGGAGAAGAGTCCAGGAAACACATTCACTGTACCTGGAAGACCTGGACGGACCCACTGTGGCCTTACTGGAACAAAAAGACTGGAATGTACATTATGGAATAAAAACCAAATTAACCCTATAGCGCCGTGTTTCTGGGCATGTCACGATAGGAGAACGTTCCGGCAAAATATGGGAATATCCTGCGAATATTATTCGGCCGATATTATCCTACAATCTTGTACATACGGTAGCACACAAAAAAGGTTCCCCTAATCACGAGCCATATAATGCTATTTAGCTGTTCTTAGTTACACGGAATGTTAATACAATTATGCACAAAATATGGAATATCAATGGAATATGAACAAAAATTAAATATGTAATAAGACTCATGGTGATAAACAATAATACAAAAAAAACATGGGCCTCCTACACACACACACACACACACACAAACAGTCAGATAGAAAGATAGAGAGAGAAAACGTTCCTTTAAATGGCTCCAATAAGATCTTCCATTTTCCTAAATCAAATAAATCATACCTCCATTTAACTAACTACAAAGTTAGGAAATAAGAATTGCACTAAAAGGGGGACAAATAATCTTCCTCACCCAACCTTCAGGTCAGGAGGCCACAGCAGGTTCCTTTGTCAAAAAGCTCGGAGCTAAAAACCTTCAGAAATGTTTGACCAAAACAAAGTTATTTGGGTAAACTCAGTGGTTTCATAAGTTCTGATTCTGGTTCAGTATTGGCCTTAAAAGAGTCTCTTTGACAACGCACCACCAAACACTAGCTCCTTTTGATATACATACAATGGAAATCCGGCCGCCTCACTTCCTGTATAGGCCTACTTTTATAGCTGTTCCTGGTACCTCACTTCCTGGAACTATTGCTAACATGCTTTTTGCCCACAGCTGCCTCTATGAGCAAACCTTGTCAACAGAAAATGAATATATTCATATAATTATTCAACTACACAAAACTAAACATTTTTGTTCCATACACTACATTTCAACCATATTTTGACCAATACATTCCCTTGTTATCACCCAGTATGTTTAACTTTCTTTCAATACTCCAGGCAGACAGTAAGAGAGAGAGAAGACAGTAAGACACACAAACAACGACAAGACAGTAAGAAAGACAGTGAGAGCCAAATATGCTTTAGGTATGGCAATAAGAGACAGAGACAGTATATATACAGCAAAATATGGGTCCATTTGGTAACATTTGTTACACTCTGATTTAAATGAACACCATGGACTTTTCACAGTGTACTAGACAAACAACAGGGCCACCAGAATGAAAACATTCTGATACGCACATTCATTCCCACATGGTCAGGTCAAAGCTCCATTGTCACCCTGTGATAACCTTGGACTTTTTGCATAACAATGAATGAGTCTGCGCCCCGGCAATGTAAACAACACACTGCTGTGTGTGAGTAAAAGGTGACTTTTCTCTCTCTGTGTGGCAGATATGACTGTTTCGGCCCAATGAATCACCCACGCTGGCTGCCGAGGCCATTCGTCAACCTGCCGCCGGATAAGGATCTATTTTCAGACCAGCAGCGAGTCAGTCAGTCAGTCAGTCAGTCAGTCAGTCAGTCAGTCAGCCAGTCAGCCTGTCAGTCAGTCAGTCAGTCAGTCAGTCAGTCAGTCAGTCAGTCAGTCAGTCAGTCAGCCAGTCAGCCTGTCAGTCAGTCAGTCAGTCAGTCAGTCAGTCAGTCAGTCAGTCAGTCAGTCAGTCAGCCAGTCAGTCAGTCAGTCAGTCAGTCAGTCAGTCAGTCAGCCAGTCAGCCTGTCAGTCAGTCAGTCAGTCAGTCAGTCAGTCAGTCAGTCAGTCAGTCAGTCAGTCAGTCAGTCAGCCAGTCAGTCAGTCAGTCAGTCAGTCAGTCAGTCAGTCAGTCAGCCAGTCAGTCAGTCAGTCAGTCAGTCAGTCAGTCAGTCAGCCAGTCAGCCTGTCAGTCAGTCAGTCAGTCAGTCAGTCAGCCAGTCAGTCAGTCAGTCAGTCAGCCTGTCAGTCAGTCAGCCAGCCAGCCAGCCAGCCAGCCATATTAAGCACCTCGGTAGCACATAGTGTTCAGTGTTCATATGGTCCTAATCTGAGGCTGGATGACTCGCTTTCAAACTACACCCACTCATACTCGTCCTGTCCCAATAATTAACCCCCCGCGCACACACGCGCCCTCTCTCTCTCACACACACACACACACACACACACACGCACACACACACACCCACACACATGCACACACACACTGTACAAACCAGATTGGACGCCATATGATGACTGTATGTGTTTATATATCTGCGGTGTAATAATCAGCGGTGGAAATCAGCTGCCGTTCAGTCACACATATGCATATATCAGCACATCCCCCTCCCCCCCCTGCCCGCCCGCCCGGGGGCTGTGTGTGTGTGTGTGTGTGTGTGTGTGTGTGTGTGTGTGTGTGAATGCTTTCAGCTGCATGGCATTCTTGATGCCAGCGGTCAAAGAGCCCAACCCCAAACTAACTCAAACTTCAACCCTCTGCACCTGCCAGTGTCTCTACCGCCACCCCCCCTCCCTATCCCACAACACCCCCCAAAACCACAAGAGCACCAGGGCAACCAAACACAACACAGATTGAGGTGCTGGGAGCAACACTCTGTGTGATGTGTGCGTGCGTGTGCGTGTGTGTGTGTGTGTGTGTGTGTGTGTGTGTGTGTGTGTGTGTGTGTGTGTGTGTGTGTGTGGGAACACCAGCAGAGCTGGAACATGCTATGGCGCAGAAATACATTGTGTAACAGGACAGGTTCTCAACGTGATGGAGAGCAGAGGAGAGGGGGGGCTGTACTGTATCATATCATATCTGTCTGCCTGGCAGTGTTCTTTCTGTACTGCTGCTGGAACAGAGGAGGGGGAGGGGCGGGGGGGGCTACAGAATTAGATCTCTGTGTTAAGATCAGCGGGACCCAGTACTGTACTTACTGTACGTACAACTGAACGTGTTACTCTTCTACAGGCTAGGATGTGTCGATGGGAACACCGTGACCCTGGCAAGATGCTGAGGAGAGAGAGAGAGAGAGAGACTGTGACATGCACAGTGAGAAGAGCTGTGTGTGTGTGTGTGTGTGTGTGTGTGTGTGTGTGTGTGTGTGTGCGCGCGTGTGTGTGTGCGTGTGCAGTGTGTGTGAGTAAATGAGGCCTTTTTCCTTTAGAAATGACTGCTATTCTACAGCCACGCACGCTGTGTCCACATGGAGAAGGAACAACAGCCACAGCACACTGACACCAGTAGACAGAGGAGAGGAAAGGGACAGAGACAGAGAGAGAAGATTTAGATGCATTTGTTTGTTTGCACAACGCGATGAATGTATACATGCAGTTCAATGACATCATTCACAAGGAAAAGAGAGGAGAGACAGAGCTGGGGAGACATGGGGAGAGAGAGAGAGAGAGAGAGAGAGAGAGAGAGAGAGAGAGAGAGAGAGAGAGAGAGAGAGGATATGGAAAGAGAGGAGAGAAAGACACTTTGACACTTGCTTTGGCAATGTAAACGTATGCTTTCTCGTGCCAATAGAGCTCCTTTGAATTGAATTGAAAGAGAGGAGAGAGAGGGAAGAGATATAGAAAGAGGAGAAAGACAGAGAGAAGCTACAGAAAGAAAGACACGCACGCACGCACGCACACGCACACAGAGAGAGAGAGAGAGAGAGAGACTATAGGACAGACATATTGCAGAGGGTCTTTGATGTTAGCAGCAGCATCAACTCCATCCAGGTCTTCCTCCATACGCAGCCCATCACCTGCCCCCCCACCCCCCCCACCACCCTCATCAATCCCCCTGCCTGCCCCCCCCCCCCCCCCCCCCCAACATCTCCCACCCCCTTCAATTCCCTCTCTTCCTCTCCCCAACGCTTCCATCCGTCTAATTGCCTCCCACTTCCCTCTAACCTGGCCCAGTCTCTCTCCATGCATCTACAGGTCTCTGTAGACCACTGCGGATCCACCAGGAAGGACCCCCCTATGGACCCCCCTATCCATGTGAAAGCTCAGGTCCTCATGCATGGGATCTGAAGGGGTCCCCTGTGCACCGGGCCAACACTCTGTATAGCTGGTGCCATGCTGAGAGAGAGAGAGGAGGGTCCCTAGGACATGGGACAAGTCCTGGAGGATTTCTGTGTCCCTGTATTTCTATGTGCTAAAGGAGTGTGTATGTGTGTACTTGTGTATGTATGTGTGTGTGCGTGTGTGCGTGCGTGCGTACTATACTGGACTTGTGAGGGCCTAAAATAGGTACAGTATAGTAGAATAGTCATTGTGAGCAAACATTCATGCACCGGTTTCACGCTGAAAATATCAGATCTACAAGTTCTCGACACGTCACAGCGTGACGTGTTGTGAGTTTGGACTTGGGTTAAAGGAATAGTTTGTTGGTGACACACCGCCACGGAGCCTTGAATTCACGGAGAATTATTCTAGTTTTTGTCACATTCCAAAAACCAATAACTTCAGAGTCTCCCATACTTGACCGATGAGCTGGTCGTCAAATGATTGGCTTAGTATAGGAATGCTACAAAAAGAAAATAATCTCCACAAATCCAAGTGCTTCATGGGGTGCAGTGTATAACAGATAGAAAATAAGTATATTTTCTTGGGTGAACATTCATAAAATTAGCATCCTCACAAGCGTCTCAGTATAATACCAGAGTGTGCGCATGTGTTTCTGCATGCCTGCTGTGGGGCGAGGGAGGGAGGGGGTATAATGGCGTGGAATAGCATTCCGATCATTATTCTGATTGCTATATATTCCCACAGCTTACCTCCCAGGATGATGTAGTATATGTTGATCAGTTGGCAGCGATGAGAGAGGAGGCCTGGTTGGCTGGCTGGCTGGTGGAGGTAGAGTAGAGAGAGATGGTGGTGGATGAGGGGCTGTGGGGGGGTGCAGCATCTGTAACAGGTGCGAGAGAGAGAGAGAGAGAGAGAGAGAGAGATAATTGAATTTAATTGAAATTGAGAGACACACAAGTCTCACAGAGTGCACAGTATGTGTGTAATCTGGTCTACTATATGCAAAACCAGACCTGCTGTTTAACCGGCACCTAATACACTATTTATCTCTCTCTCTCTCTCTCTCTCTCTCTCTCTCTCTCTCTCTCTCTCTCCTTGTTGCCCCTTTTCCCCAACTCATTCACTCGATTTTCTGCTTGCTTCTCTCTCTCTCTCTCTCTGGCATTGTGTGTAGCCTGTGGGGTCTCTCTCTCAACACCGTGTCTGTATTTGTGTTTGTTTGTTTATCACTGTTTACTTCGGAACAGCTGGATGCAGTTTATACTTTTAAACTGGTCTCTGGTGCCATTTTCTCTTGCTGCCTCCCCCCCCCTCCCCTTCCCCACCATCACCTCTGAGAGAGAGAGAGAGAGAGAGAGAGAGAGAGAGAGAGCGAGAGAGAGAGGGGGGAGGAGGGAGGAGAGAGAGAGAGAGGGAGGAGGGAGAGAGAGAGAGAGAGAGAGAGAGAGAGAGAGGGAGAGAGGGGGGGGGGAGAGAGGTGTCTGTGGTGTGGTATTGTGTTGTCATAAAACAGGAGAGACAACAAAAAAAGGAACAACGTGTGAGAGACTAGAAGTGTTGATGAACCCTGGCTCCCTTTAATGATCGCATGCGCAATCCCGTAAAGTATTATATTTGTTGTTTATTGTTGTTCATCTCATTCTCATCGCACAAACACCCCAGCGAACATCTGTAGGCAAACATGTCGAGACCCCCGTCTTGCACGCATGCGTTTGTGCATGACATGTGTGTGTGTGCGTGCGCCTGTGTGAATGTGTATGCAGGCATTTCCAATTATGCATGTGTCGTGTGTGTGTGTGTGCGTTGCCAGTGAAGAGCAGCTCTGTGATCCTTAACCCATTCTGAACGGGCACCCATTTTGGTGTTAGCATCATGCCATGCTTTAGCTATTGAAAAATAGCAGATCTACAAGCTCATAGCGCGCCACCGAGTGGCGCGCTACGAGCTTGTAGGTCTGCTATTTTTGAAAAATCGAAGAGCGACTGACATTTTTTAGAATCTGATCTCAGGTCAGAATGGGTTCATCAGACCAGTGTGTTGTCCAGTGGAAACCTCGTATGAATCTGATCTCAGGTCAGAATGGGTTAATAAGTGCACTCGTTGTACGCTACAGATTCCAACAAGGTGCAGATAAAGATGCTCCTCCACCCACCTGCTCCGCTCTGTCCCTCCTTCCTGCTCTCCTCGGCGTCGCCAGACTTTGCGACGGAAACAAGCAACCACGTCTGTGAAAACAAGCACAAAGGAAAGGGCAATATATAAGACCACACGAGCACTTACTGTATACGTATGTATTTGAGAACAGCCCATGACATGTACAAAGCTCACAATGCAACCAGCAACAACCCGATATACCAGCGATTTGTACAGAAAAAGAAGCTATAAGAACGTGTCTTATGGCAAGCGGACATGGCAACGCTGTGTCCTCCTACACATCCCGGGCCCTTTCATGTGCAAAGCAGATGGACTCAATTGACATGCTAATGAGACAACGGCTGCTTCACAGCAGTCCTCGAGCCACCGCACGCACGCACGCTCGCTCACACACACACACACACACACACACACACACACACACACACACACACACACACACAGATACTTGCATACCTGCATGCATTCAGTGCGAGCGTACAGACACAAACGTGTGTACGCAGACGTTCATAGTCATCTGTACTCATTTGTGCAGACAGACACAAACAACGTTGGCCACCTACACACACCTACACACACACACACACACACACACACACACACACACACACACACACACACACAGTGTCACAGCCCTCATTCACACAGGTTTCCCCAATTCATCAGGAAACCTGTGTAAAAGTTGACATACAAGGTTTCCGCCCCACAGTGACGATGTGGTACAGTGAAAGGACAGTGCGACGTGGTACAGTAAATGGACTTCTATTCTTTCCTCTCCACTTCTCGGCTCCTCTAGCCTCTCCTCTCCTCTAAGCATTCTCCTTCCCCTGACTCCTTAACAAACCCTCGCTGGAGAAGATTGGAATTGAGTTCAATGCTCTCCCCAGAGATGGCCCCAAGGCTGCACACTTTCCTGTGTGTGTGTGTGTTCCTGTGTGTGTGTTCGTGTGGGTGTGTTCGGGTGTGTGTGTGTCTGTGTCTTTCGCATGTGTCCCTGCGTGGCCGGGTGCGCATAGGTGTGTGCGTGAGTGCGTGCGCACCTGCGTGTGTGCATCCTGTCTGCGTGCTTGTGTGAATAGTCTGCGCGTGCGTGCATGTGCCAGCACGTGCGTGCTTGCGTGCGTGCGCGTCCTACACACGGGGTCTGTGGCCTTGACAGCTCGGGCGCACCATGTGATCAGAGATATGACGGGAAGGTGTGAGTCATCATGGCGGTGGGAAAGAGGAGAGAGGCGGAACACGTCGTTGTAGACGGAGGTTAGATCAGATGTACAGTGAGATGCACAGTAGATGTACAGTGGTTACAGTACAGTGGTTGTACAGTGGTTGGAGAGGCGAGGGGGTCACGGTGCACAACATAATGTGGATTTCGGAAAGATTGAAATGTCTAGTTGTTACTCATTAGTTATTCATTAGTATTTTGCAATCAGGATAGAACAGGACTATACGTTAATCAACAACGTCACCATAGCAGCACAGCCCAAAGGATGAAACGGATACAGGTTAAGCGCGGACAGCAAGTGAGCACGCACGCACGTACGCACGCACACACCCACGCAGCCACGCACGCACGCACACACAAACACCCACACACACACACACACACACACACCCACACACACACTTTGTATGTCCAAAACTAATCAAGATCAGGCGACGCAATGTAGCGTGAGTTTAATGAAATTCAATGGGATTGAAGTTTTCGCAATCTAAAAATGGCATTGTCTCTTGATTAGCATATTGTTATACGCCATGGGTCACGAGAACGACGAGTGAAACGAGCGTGTTTTCTGGTGCATTTCCCCTACAGTTAACCCCCCCCCCCCCCCATCTTAGCATACAGCACAGCTAGAGGGCTAAGGGGAAGAGAGGGACAAGATGAGAGGAATGCATATAACAGTACAGTATGTAGAATGCAGCAGGAAGACACGCAGTGTTGAGAGAAAGGAGACGTACAATATGCAACGTTATACGACATTCACAGTATAACAGGGAGACATACAGTAGGACATAGGAAACATAGCATGCAGTACATGAGACACAGAATGCAGAATTAGTCTGCACACAATACTGTCACAGTATGCAAGTATTAGGATACATACGTACTGTAGTATGCAGTATTTGTATTAGGATACTGTATACATACTTTAGTGTGCAGTATTTAGTATTATAGGACACATACTTTAGTATGATATATATACTTTATCATGCATGCAGTGTTAGTATTAGGATACATACAGTACTTTATGTGTGTAGTATTATCATTACGATACATATACTTTAGTATGCAGTATTACTGTGTTAGTGTAACAGGGGGGCATGAACACAACACAGCCACAGAGACATGTAGGAATCCTAAGGCGACTGGGATGGAGTTGGGAGGAGGAGGAGGGGAGGGGGGGGGGGGGGGGGAGGGGTGGAGTTGGGAAGAGGAGGAGGAGGGGGGGGGGGGCGGGAGGGGTATGAGTAGGTAGGAAAGGAGACGGTTCATTCAGAGAGGAGAACAGGAGCGGAGCAGAGGAGGTCCTTACTCTAGGGGGCACTTAAAAGGATTCCCTCTTATCTGTATTGGCGACACTTTTGGCACAGAACCACACTATTACTCTCTCTCTCTCTCTCGCACACAAACACACCGTTCTCTCTGTGTGTGTGTGTGTGTGTGTGTGTGTGTGTGTCCTCTCCCTGTGGCTCTGTTACACTGCCTCCACTAGGCAGGACACCATAACTCCATCACCTCCTCCCCGCCTATCGACTCCCTCCAAGGGGGGGTGGGGGGAGGGGGGGGGGGAGGGAGGGAGGGGGAGGATCAATACTGGAATGATGGCCCCCCTATGTCTTGCCCATCCATCCGCTGGGCCATTGAGCGCATGTTAATGTTATGAATTATCGAGAGAACAGTTACTATTGATTGGCCAGGGGATTATTGGTGGGCTTGGATGGCAAGAGGAGGGGCTAGGGGGGGAAGGCTGGGGGGGGGGGGGGGGGAAATGACAGGCCAGAGAGGAGGGGGGGGGGAGCGGGGGGGGTGCACAGGGGAGAGGGAGGACAGGTCAAAATCCTTCCAGCTAGGTTTAAGTATCTACTAAGACTCCTGACCCCTAAACGCCCTGGGTCAGAGGTGACCAGGAGGGCAAGGTTGACTGCTCCATGTCTGACTCCTCCTTCCTACGCACACGCAGGCACGCACGCACGCAGGCACGCACACACACACACACAGGCACGCACGTACGCACGCACGTACCGTACACAACACTGTTTCACCCATTTTTTTTCCAACAGTGAAGGAATACTATAGGAAAATTTCGTTACACTAGGAACGAATGCATATACAAAACAGAAAAAGAACAAGGTACAAAGGCATGAAGTGCATCTGTGTGATTTAGCAGTGCTTTATAGGGAAATGCATTTATAACTAAATTAACTTATTAACTTAAATTAAGTAAGGTGCACTAGGTCAAGGTGCACTAGATTATTAGACTAAAGACGCCACACGGTCACAGGTTTGGTTGACAAGCAACCATTTCTGTCTCCACCAGGCCGGCCAAAGGCCTAGAATGTTTTGCACTCCGTCCGTGTGTCCGTGTGTCCGTGTGTGTGTGTGTGTGTGTGTGTGTCTTCCGTCCGTCTGTGTGTGTATATACAGCTAATCTCCGTGGAAACCTCATACAGAATATTGTCAGAAACGTTTCCAAACACTCTTTTCTTTCTCTCACTCCCTCTGACGGTTCAGTTTGTGGAGCAGACTCAGTTAGCTGGTTCTCTTTACATTACCATGCATTAGTCAGATATGAGACACAGATATGAGACACACGATTATTTGTCTTCAGGGCAGGACTCTCTCTGAGCTTCTGAGAAATGGACAGGTTATCCTCTCTCTCCCTCTCTCTCTCTCTTATTTATTAGCCGTACATAGCTCTCTCTCTCTCTCTCTCTCTCTCTGTGTGTTTTCATTTGATCGGAGTGTGACGAGGGGGAGGTGAGCGGGGAGGGTTTGGGGGTGGATTAAAGCCAGTACACCTGATACTCTCAAAACACAGACCACCACCACCCCTCCGGTGGGAGTGCACGCACATGCACATACCCACACACACACACACACACACACACACAGAAAAAATTACAATCTCCAGTTTGTATGGCTTGGATTGGTTCTGAATTCCCACAGAGCCCGAGGGACTAAGAGAAAGGACTTTCCCAGGCAAACGTGAAGCTTATTCAGCTCAGGAAATTTCTGCCGACTGGGAGGAGGAGGGGTGGGGTCTGGTGGTGGGGTGTGGTGGTGGGGTGGGGGGGGGGGGGGACGACACTCACTCAGGTCTGGGAAGAGGAAAACATGGAATGTGTCATGATTGTTATTCCACAGCTGTGGTCATCAAGCCCATGTGAAAGGTATGGTACTGTATATATATAGAACGTCACATATTGTATATCAACTTTCATTCTCATTATTTCTAAAGAAAAGTGTGAAACCGCATCAATCTGTTCGCTTGTTGCCCGCTTTGGGTCATTTTCTTTTCATCGAAAAACTAAAAAAAAAGTTTTCTTTATAGCGGTTTTATTGTGATGTCCACTCTTTTTTTCCCCCCGCGAGTCACAAAACCCATAAGGTTGTCGGACCGTGCATGATAACATTATTCCCCCAAAGTTTTAAAGGGAACTCCATTGTGGTTTGGAAGTACATATAGGATGATTTACAGGTAAAGTTACAGACTTATCGGGCCTGCGGCGGCTCTTTCTCTGCATGTGGCAAACACCGTAATAATAACTGCCGCGTACTGTACATAATAACTGCCACGTATGTATGATGCATGGTAGCGTTTGGGCCATTCAAACAGGAAACATCTTGACCACCAACAGGCCTTTATTGTATCCAAAATTTCCGAAATGAATCCATACTTTAAAAAAAAAAGGACAATCACTCAAGGCACCTATAGAGAGAGAGAGATGACTGTACAATACATACTTCTTGGCAAAAACAAACATATTGACAGCTTTGCGCGCCGAGATGAATCGCTACATACAGTAGTGTTTGCGTTAATTTACCTAAAAACACAACGCGACAGCAACGATATATTTGGACAATTAACTGCAGTGCGCACACACACACACACACACACACACACACACACACACACACACCCCCCACCCCCCCCCACCCCACACACACACACACACACACACACACGAAACGCTGCTAGTGTATGAGGACACTTTCTACATCATGGAAATCTGAAAATACTATGACTACTATGGCGGGCCGGGGCCGGGCTTAATGTCTTCAGAATATGATATTTGTGTTTCTATTTCTGTCAATTTGAAAGTGAATCCGTTCAAGGCTAAAGACATGCAGAGGTTATGAGAACAGGCACTATAGTGTGTCCACCACTACGAGTTGAAGTTCCTGTTTCTCAGGGTAATAACAGTTTGTTTATATGTTGCAATGAAGGGCCTTTTCCAGTTCGAGTCCATCTCAGAATCTCACCTTTCTTCTCTTTGTTGAGGAACAGAAAAGGTTCACTTCTTGTGAACATCAAGACATTCATCACTTTGTTCTTCTTAACTTATAACCATGTCTTAATGTGAAACCGATTGCAGCATCCCAACTTCCCCTCGTTCTTGCGGGTTACG
>NC_137866.1:45800067-45823435 GCF_963924005.1 Protomyctophum bolini
CAGACAATGAACACTGGGAATAAATATGGCTGCCCGTAGCGCCATAGCCTACTGTATATACTGTATAGGGGAAGAGTGGTCAATTGTTTTGTGTATTGGAGTGACTGAGGATGCCAGGTATAGCTCCAAGCGTCATATTAGGGGACTTTAATTAACCCATTTAGTACATAATACGTCCTGAAACGTCATAAGGATTGGAACCGAGAGGTGCCTTAGACATCTGTGGACGTCCAAACGACGTCCAAACGACACAGGGCGAGATAAGAATATTCAGAATTATTCCTATTTTTTTTTTTGGCATTTCGCTTTTCGCTTGCCGTATGCTAACGCTCTGTGCAACTATTAGCTTGTCATTGACTGCCATGTTAGCGCGGCGGAAAGAATGACTCGTATCTCCTGATCCAGGGCGCTCTCCGTGGTGATGAATGGATCGATATGCTGGCGCTGCATTTCTGCTCCTCATCCGTCTCTCCCGCAAAATATGAACTCTTTTTGGAGCGTATATAAATATATTAAGATGATCGGAGATTGTGAGGTCACTTTGTCAGTCAACTTTTTTAAGAAAGTATTTCCGGTTCATGGCTTTCAAAATAAAAGCGATCACTACTCTGGCGATTACTCTGGCGCAAGCAACGCCTTTATTTTGATGCAGTTCCGGTACTAAATGTGTTAAGCAACGACGGCTACGGCAGTCGGCTCCGGCAACCGGAAACGGATCAGTGTTCGATAGATAAACCTGCTCTCCGTCGCAGCCCTTTCTACTACGGCAGAACCTACACTTACACAATAGTGTCTATACAGCGCCATGTCACAGATCTTTGAATATTATATATTCTTTCAGAGCGAACTTTTTTTTAATTTTGACGTCAGGACGTCTAAATGGGTTAAGTGATGTTATATGTTGTGCCCTATACTGTATGTTGTCATGCTGGTGGTGTGTCCTCTACCTTTCTGTGTCCTAAAAATGTAGAAACAAATAAAATGTGTCCATATACGCATCACAGCGTCGGGAGTTGATGGGAGAATCTCCCACCATGCAGTGGGTTCAGAACGTGAGGCCGAAGCCTGGGGGACTGCAGTGAAGGCTGTTGAGATGAATAAATAAAACAGCATTGATCTCTGCTAATGGGAATGGCCCGGGCCAGGCCAGGCCAGGCCGGGCTGGGCTGTGTAGGACAGGGCAGGGGCACGCGTGTGGAGGGCCCGCACATGCAATACCACAATGTAGAAATACTCCTGTGTCCTGTGTTAAAAAATATATATTTAATTTAACCCATTTTGACCTGAGATCAGATTCTAAAAAATGTCAATGTACATCCTGACAGTTTTCTGAAAAAGCTATGTTTTTTTTTATATATTTTTTTTTTTATCCCACGATTTTGTAACCCATTTTTCACCCCTGTGTCAATCATCTAATGTGATCCTGGGCTCTACACACCCTCCGCCAACCTGGGGAGAGCAACAGACTTGAACTCATGCTTCCTTCATGCCCGAGTGTCCAAGGTGCTCCTTTGCACCTGACAGGGGGGAGTTTCCCTGGTTGGACGTAGCGCGTGGAAGGAACACGTTATTCCAACCAGTTCCTTTCCCCTCCAGCAGGCGCCCCGGCTGGCCAGGATTACTGCATGTTTTTTGTGAGGGTACCTACCCTAGCTATGTTTCTATGTCAGTCGTTCTTCGATTTTTCTAAAATAGCAGACCTACAGTACAAGCTCGTAGGTTGTAGATCTGCTATTTTTCCAATAGCTAATGCATAACATAATGCTAACACCAAAAGGGGTATCTCAGTTGGTCCTCACAAATGTTCATTATAATATGGTGTGTTTGTCTACGGGGTCTGTGTCTCAGAAGAGGGATGTGGACAACCTATCTAGTGACATCATCGGTAGGTTTGGTTTGGTCATTTCAAAGTAAGATTTCAAATGTTTTATTTTGTATTAATGTGAGAACTATGGCTTCTATTATAGCATGCTAACTTTCCAGGACATTATGAAGAGCGATGCTGTGACTGGTAAGCAGGTTTCTGAACTGTCCACAGCCCTCCTCTGAGACACAGAGTGAGTAGACAAAAATGGTACAATATTTCAATAAGCAATAGTGAGGACCAATTATAATTAAGAAAATAGGTTGAAATTGGTGGAGTGGTATACTTAGGTCGTATGTTATACTATTTTATAAGCTATTTAAAGGTGAGCTTGTAGGCGTAGATCTGCTATTTACAAAAAAAAATTAAGCTTCTTATGAATAATTTGATTAATTATCAATAATCTAAATATCTCTGCTGTCGAGTATAGAAACCAGCTCACTCCAAAATGTAAATCTTTCAGGAAATGAAAAAAAATCTTATATATTTTTTTTTAAACAAAGCAATCAAAATGAATATTGTGACTGTATATATTGTCCAACGGAGTTAGCTGGATTTGTCTTTTTAATACGTTTCATTGGTTCAATATATTTTTAACCAACACACAGACTTAAAGGGTGTTTAATAGCATTGAATGGAGTTAGGTGGTTTTTCCTGCCGGACAGCGACGATATGCAAAAAGTAACCAACTAAAGCTGTCAAATAAATGCACATTGCTGTGGTATTCCTGGGGGAAGGAGGGGGGGGGGGGGGGGGGGGGGGGGAGGGGGGGAGGGGCCCTCCCACTCCACCTGTTCCTGGAAGGAGATCAGCTCTCCAGCACTCAGCGACGTATACGGCGGCGTTTAGGATGAATATTTCAAGAGGAGGCTCAACTCGCCCATTAATGCGTGTCAAACTTCCAGACGGATGAGCATTAGCAGGTCGTTGCTGCATGTCGCTCAGAAACCTCTCATCTCTATATTCGTTTTGAGTTTTTCCCCGTAAAAAAAATACTTGATGATAGCGTTCCACGGAAGCATCAAAGTAGCACATCTGCTGCTTTTTGTACTTTTGAATTTGAATCCTGAGAAGTACCAGTTTTTTTTGGACATCTGAGGTTTCCACCCGACAGAGACGATATGAGCCGTGTGTTACAGTACATATAGAGGCTGCATGTCTGTACAGTACACACTGAGGCTTAATTAAACGCAATCATAAGAGCATAAGAAACACAGAGCCCTGAAGAGGCATTAGAGGCTGGTGTAATGTGCATCACTCAGAACTTTAATAGATCTACATCTCCTCCTTTGCCTTTAAAGCATCCCCAGCACCTTTTAGAAGATTGTTTATTATAGATGAAAAGGAAGTGAATAAAGCTATACCTCGCGGTGATTAGAACCTGGAATATGAATAAATAAATGCATGGAAAACCACTCAGCCTGCAACGTACCGTGTAGGCAGTGGTGGAAAGTAATTTTACTCGAGTACATTTGACTTTGGTTGATTTAAGCAATTATTACACGAGAAAGTGTGTGGTTTAACGTGATTATTGCCACGACAGTGATGCGGGACGAAGTCGAGTTCCGCAAGCATCAATGAAGTGGCAATAGTTAAACGAGTGAAATTGGAGGTGATGACACAAAGAAATGACAGATTTGGAACTGGAACACTATAAAAAGATGATAAATGGGGATACTCTCCTACCTGAAAATGTATTTTCTGATTCTGACAGAGGAAGGACAACTTCGCCCATTTTCAACCTACCGGTATCTCTATAATTTTTTTTAAATAATAATAATAATAATAATAATGATAATTTGGTACTATTTATGTCTGCTCACACTGTGTCTCAGAGGAGGGCTGTACATGCAGTTCAGAAACCCGCCTACCAGTGACATCATCGACGAGGAATCCAAGCTTTCTAGTCATGGAAAGTTAGCATGCTATAATGCAAGTTAGCATGCTATAATGAAAGTATAGCATGCTATAATGAAAGTTAGCATGCTATAATGAAAGTATAGCATGCTATAATGAAAGTTAGCATGCTATAATGAAAGTTAGCATGCTATAATGAAAGTATAGCATGCTATAATGAAAGTATAGCATGCTATAATGAAAGTTAGCTTGCTATAATGAAAGTTAGCATGCTATAATGAAAGTATAGCATGCTATAATGAAAGTTAGCATGCTATAATGAAAGTATAGCATGCTATAATGAAAGTTAGCATGCTATAATGAAAGTTAGCATGCTATAATGAAAGTATAGCATGCTATAATGAAAGTATAGCATGCTATAATGAAAGTTAGCATGCTATAATGAAAGTTAGCTTGCTATAATGAAAGTTAGCATGCTATAATGAAAGTATAGCATGCTATAATGAAAGCCATTGTTCTTGCGTTAATAAAAATAAGGAACAAAACTTGCCCAATGATGATGTCACTGGTAGACGGGTTTCTGAAGGGTCGGCAGCCCTCCTATATGAGACACGTACAGTCCCAGTAGAAACAAATGGTAGCATTTTATTGTGAGCATTAGTGAGGACCAATTATATGAAGATAGATTGCAAATGGGTGAAGTCGTCCTTTAACCCATTTTGTGCGGGAACCCCTTTTGGTGTTGTAGGTCTGTTATTTTTGAATAATCGAAGAACGACTGACATAGAAAACTGTCAGGATGTAGAAGACATTTTTAGAATCTGATCTCAGGTCAGAATGAAAACTGTCATTTTCAAACAGATTTTTTTTTTTATCTGATCTCGGGTCAAAATGGGTTCCTAAGCGGCTTCCTCCGCCCGCTGAACGTGGTGCAGGTGAAGACGGGCGCGTGCGGCGCGGGGCCAGGTGTCGGCAGGTTCATTACAGCTCCAATAAAAGGCAACTAACCAAGTGAATAACAGCAAACCCAGTCCTTTAATATGTTCATAAATAGCAGGGCCGGTATAGAGATAGGAGCTCAACAGGGGGCTCCTAAATAAAAGTTGTTGCGTGTGAAGGCATATATCAGGCACCAGGCTATAAAGTCTGCCCTTTAGGGTGGCGAGTAGTGGGAGTAGTTGACTCCTGTCCGCTGATAGGAAGCCCTATATCACTCAGTCGCCGACTCTGCCAGTCTGCCCGCGTGCACGCATACTCACACACGCTCACACACACTCGCATGTGCTCACACACACACACACACACGCGCAAACACAAGCGTCGTGGGTCGTGCGCTCGCAACCTTCCCCCCTCGTAAATGTCACCTATTAATCTGGCCTCAAGTGCTGCTCAGCGCACTTGGCCAGCAACAACCTGAGCTGTGAACAGCAACCTCTGCTTTGTTTAAAAGTAAACGACTGACTGCATGCTCCCCCGGAACGTTCACCTTTCTGATGAGGGAAGTGGTGAGAGGGCGTTACGTATACGCAGTAAAATACACATTTTAACACTATAATTAATTTAAAAAAAAATTGTGTGTGTGAATAAAATGTTATTTTGACCAATTTATAATGGTAAAGTACCGGTATGTTAATATACACGCTATAACTATAAACTACTGGTTTCAGTTGGTCTATCTGCTCTTCTATATGGTCAGGTATAGGACCACTATTGGACTAGTGGCAATATAGCCTGACCGTATTAGCTATAAGCACCAGAAAGGTTGGACCCTTGTGACCCTTGGTTCCATCTGTAGTTGATAATTCCCCTGGCTTATGCGGTCTATACATACCAGTTTTTAGAATCGCAATATATCGGATTCTTCTTTTTGGATCAAAATAAGCTTGATTTTTTTAGCCTCATTTCTCAAAACTATACTTCCTGAGTCTGTTTCCAAAAAAACGTTCAAAATAATAGGGTCCCTAATAAAGAATGAACTATAGTGGCGGTGCTGACACCAGATAAGGGTAAATGAGTTATAACACTAAGGACTTCAACACTCCACACACAGTCCAGGGTCGGGTCAGGTAATGGTATAGTCAAACATTATGTCCCGCGGTTAATATGTAAGTATTAATGCAACGCACATATTAACATTATACAATCTTTACCCAGCAGAACTTGCAGACCTATGGCATATATGTAACTTCACCTGATCCCATCCCACCCCATCTCCCCCTCACACCCCCCACCGAGCACTTGACCCCAAAGTGTGTGTGTGCGTGTGTTCACTTCAGCCATGATAGTGAAACCACAAGACCCCTCTGTTCACTCCTACGATGTATTCTCCCTGAGGGGATATTATTTTGACCTGAGATCAGATTCTAAAAATGTCTCTACATCCTGACAGTTTTCTGAAAAAGCTATGTTTCCATTTCAGTCGTTTTTTCAAAAATAGCAGACCTACAAGCTCGATCTACAAGCTATGAGCTTGTAGATCTGCTATTTTTCAATAGCTAAAGCACAACATGATGCCAACACCGAAAGGGGTTCCCGCCCCAAAATGGGTTAAGCAGGGATCTGCTTATGGATATAAAAGGGACAAGGCTGACAGAACACAGAGATCTCCATATATGGGCACAAAAGAGAACGGTACTACAGCGGTTCCTATTGGTCAGATCAGCGGTGCGCCCCGAACCTCTATAGTAATCCGTAAAGTAACTAAAACAATTACTTTGTTGTGGATTATTTGTAATCCAGATGTAGTGGAGTAAAAGTATAAAGTATAGCCTATCAAAAAAGAATGGAAATAATCAAGCAAAAGTATACATAAGTATACAAGTACCTCAAAATTGTACAATAAAGTACAGTACTTCAGTAAAGGTATTTAGGGTATTTAGTGAAGAACCCTTCAAACACTCCCTCCATACCTCAGCACGTCTCCCAAAGACCCCCCCCCCCCCCACCCCACCCCACCCCCACCCCCCCCCACCCCCCCAGCCCTCCACCCCCACCCCCAGGGCATCCCACCTTGCATATTGCGCCCTCCTCTCTCTGAAATATGGACCGACGTAATGGCCCACTAAATTAACTCCTTGTAAGCGCGGGTTTTTAGGAATGGCTGTAATTAGCATATAATAGGTGCGAGGGAAAGAAGGGGGGAAAGGGCCAGGGCATTGCCCCGGGGGGCCCGGCAGTCTGGGGGGCCGAGGCCCGCTTCCACGAGTCTCCCTCCTCTAATAGCACTGCAAAGTTCAGCCTTATAAACATGTCAGCCAGACGTCGTGATTAAACCGCTTTGTGCGGGAACCCCTTTTTGGTGTTAGCGGCATGCTATGCTTTAGCTATTGGAAAAAAGCAGACCTACAAGCTCGCAGCGCGCCACCGAGTGGCGCGCTGCGAGCTTGTAGGTCTGCTATTTTTGAAAAATCGAAGAACGACTGACATAGAAACATGGCTTTTTCAGAAAACTGTCAGGATAGAAGATTTTTCTTTTTTAGAATCTGATCTCAGGTCAGAATGGGTTAAACGCAGCGGTCATTAGATAATGGATCCCTGTACCTGCGTTGCTGGCTGCCCATCACCCCCCCCCCCCCCCCTCCTCCTCCCCCCCCCCGCCCCTTCCTCCCCCCCCCCCCCTGCACCCGTCAAGCTCAGACTCAGCTCTACCAATTGGCTCACTCTCACTATAACACACATGCACGCTCCCGCGACTCACGCGCTCACACTCACACACACACACACACGAAAAATGCAAGCATGCACTGCACACAAACCTGGCTGCTGTGTCTTTCATCTTCCTTTACTGTTCCTTTCAAGAACCCCAGAAACATGATGAAGAGGAGTATGAGAGAGAGAGAGAGAGGGAGAGAGAGAGAGAGAGAGAGAGGGAGAGAGAGAGGGAGAGAGAGAGGGAGAGAGAGAGAGAGAGCTAGCAGGTGGATTAGAGGGAGGACAGAGAGAGGGCTAGGAGAGAGAGGGGGAGAGAGAAGGGAGAGAACGAGTGAAAGAGGGAGAGGGAGGGAGTGAAAGAAAGGGAGAGAGAGGGAGAGAAGGGGAGGGAGGGATGGAGGGAGGGGGAGAGAGAGAGGGAGAGAGAGAGAGAGAGAGAGAGAGAGAGAGAGAGAGAGAGAGAGAGAGCGCTAGCATGTGGATTAGAGGGAGACAGACAGACAGAGGGCTAGGAAATAGGAGTGAGACCGTGAGAGGTTGAGGGGGAGAGAGAAGGGGAGAGAACGAGGTGAAATTGAGGAGAAGGAGGGAGTGAAAGAAAGGGAGAGAGAGGGAGGGATGGAGGGGAGAGAGAGAGCAGCCCGTTGCAGAGCACGCAGCGTCCTCCTGACTGATGCAGTTCCAATAATTGCAGGGCCTGCTTTCCCATCCAAGTGCCTTTTACTTATTTAAACTGTTTGCTTTAAGCGCCACTGAAGCCAATTAGGGGAAGGCATAATTCAATGGAGGCAGGAGGACAGAGAGAGAGAGAGAGAGAGAGAGAGAGAGCAGGGAAATGAGAGGAGGAGAGAGAGAGAGAGACACCCTCATCATTTTCTTACCCAGTCTACTCTCTTCTCCTCCTCTCTCTCTCTCTCTCTGTGGCTCCTCCTCCACTCGTCGCTGTCTGCCCTTGCTTTTTTCATTTTTTTGATGGGGGGCCTTCTTGGCCCGCGGGCCTTGCGGTACCGTCTTGGCCCGCGGGCCTTTTGGTACCTTGTTTTGCCTTGTCAAAGGCACTTCTTCTCTGTGGAGAAGACCTGCTGGACTTGCACAAATAACGAGGGCTTTACAAACAGCTCATTAACCCATTCTGACCGGGCACCCATTTTGGTGTTATCATCATGTTATGCTTTAGCTATTGAAAAATAGCAGATCTACAAGCTCATAGCGCGCACCGAGTGGCACGCTATGAGCTTGTAGATCTGCTATTTTTGAAAAATCGAAGAAACTACTGACATTTTTTAGAATCTGATCTCAGGTCGGAATGGGTTAATCAGACCAGTGTGTGTCCAGTGGAAACCTCGTATGAATCTGATCTCAGGTCAGAATGGGTTAAATATAATGGTATTGCTGCACGTTAACAAGCTGGCCGTTTATACTGTACACCCCATACGCGAATGCTAGACACACGTACGCGTGCACGCGCAGCGCCTACACATGCGTATGGATACATAAATTGAGAGCAGGGCAGAGTGAGTGAATGAGAGAGAGAGAGAGAGAGAGATTGGATGGAGAGGGATTGGATTCCTATTGAAGCCACTTAGAGTAAAAATGTATACACGTCCCGTATTGTAGCCCCTGATTTATTCTTGGTTGTGTGTTCGTGTCGCCGGGCACCGAAAACAGAAGACCTATACACGCTCAACGCGGTGCACCGCGATGCAACGGTGAGGTTGTAGATCAGATATACTTTGGCTGCTGCGTGACACCGGCATGCAAGTTAGTGTAAATCAGACATAGGGATTCTGAGAGTGCATATATAAGCGTGGCATGAACACGGCGGGCACATCAATGTGATTTAAATCCCGACCACCAGGCCATACAAAGCGACGCCTTCGTCTTAATGTATCTTTCTTCACGTTATAGATTCAGTCATTCATTGGTCTTAACTGTGGATCCGTATACAGTGAAAAGAGAGGGACGGGAGATAATCATAAGAATTTCCATTCACGCCATTTGGTAATCCGAGGGTGCAGGTGTGTGTGTGTGTGTGTGGGGGGGGGGGGGGGGGGGGTGTAGGCGGGGGGCTGATGGGTCTGCACTCGAGGTCGAGTCGGGACATGAAGAACTACAAAAACTACAAACAACGCTCGCGGTTCATATCGTGTGCAGCACTTATTCATATTCCTTTGCACTTCCGAGCGTTTATCCATGATGCTTTTGGCTGCTCTCAGATTAATAAGAAGAACCGCCCCAAAAAAAAATTACGGTGGTGGAAGCGATGCGACGGAGGGCTCCTTCACTCATTCTAACAGCCGTTTAATAAATGTGATTGCAAATGGAACTTGTCACTCGCGCCGGGGAGAGCCGGGCCGGTCAATACCTCAGCTGGCAGGTGCCTGGGGTCACGTATAAGTCAGCCAGTGATGGATATGCATCCGATAATTGATGTAGGGCGGCCGTTATTGTCAGTTTGGCTCCCGTTTCTATTGCTTATTAAAAGCTGTTGGGCTTAAGTACCAGCCAGCCAATTACTGAGGGAACAGGGTGGCTGTTTAGGAGCCAGAGAGCCCCCTCAGGCACTGTGTACAGAGAGAGAGAGAGACCAAATGGAGCTATCGCTGTTGTTTTAAGGGCTTGCTTCCGACGTACAGGCACAACACCATTTGTTTCTCAATTCTGATCTTTATAGGACATAATCGTGATTCGGGGAGTAATGCGTAACTTATACTCATGTCCGTGGGACAGTATCGCTCGCCATTTCTCTCTGGAAATAGCAAAAAAAATTGCAAATCCACAAGCTCACAACGTGTTGTTGCATTCAGGACTCATTGTGATCTTGTACGATCAGCTATTTTCGGTATAAATCAGCCTTCGGCAATGGCGTCCAGATTGAGACACGTTTTTTAGAAATCAGATTTGAATTGCTTTTCAAAACGTAGATCTGATGAGGAAGAAAATGTTAAAATCCTGATTCTTAATAAGGGTCCATTTAGTCACATTTGTACCCTCTCGGGAGTCAAATGAACACAGGAGGACTTTACTATGCGTTTTGCAAGTGTGTGTGTGTGTGTGTGTGTGTGTGTGTGTGTGTGGTGCGTGCGCTTTTGTCACTCTCAAATCTCTGGCAGTTATTTTTTCAGCAGGCTTCCTTCTATTTCTCCGTACCACCCCAGTCTCATTGTTACGACTAAGCGGTTTCCGTGAGTGAGCCTGTATAGTCCACGTACCACAATAATACAAGGGGGCACATTAGAGGTTAGGTTTCCGTGAGTGAGCCTGTATAGTCCGCACGTACCCACAATAACACACGGGGGCACATTAGAGCACATGTGATGCGGAGAGATTAAGTCCCCCGTTCCTCATCGGGGTCAAAAGGGTCCACACGGAGCCTGATTGATCCTTGGCCACGTGCCACGCCTCGCACCGAAAATAACCGATCTACAAGCTCACAGCGCAACACACAGCGTGACGCGCTGTGAGCTTGTAGATCGGCGATTTCCGTTGCACGATATACCGCAAGCGCAACTAAGTACAAATCAAGCATTTATAAGTCACGAGAGAGCTCTCTCTCTCTCTGCTCTATTGTATTTTTAACCTCACCGGTTAGGTCAGACCTTGAGGAAAAGCACAATTATAGAAAACACGGTTTCCTCGGCGGAAGGCAACGGACCTGTTGAACCTCTTCGCTGCACTTCCCAGGATATCAGCGACAGGGCCGTTTTTAACCACTTCCTCCGTCCTCCAGGTGAAGGTTCACTAATCCGGAGATGACCCCAGCGTGTCGTATTGTTTTTCCCCCTCTGCATCGCGGAGTTTAGCCAGCGAACACCCGGCTCGCCCTTTGGGGGGGGGGGGGAGAGACACGGACGGTATATACACGGTGGGAACTGTGTGTGGGTGGCAGTGCACGTTTTGACCCACCCGGGTCAAAAGGAGGGTAGTTCATCACCACTGCCGTGCGCACGGAGGACGGATTAAGACTCACGCACTGCCGCGGCACTGGGCCAATTGTCTGTCAGAGCCCCGGCTTAATTTGTTCGGGGTGGCGCGAAGGCATTTGTGGCTCAAGAAAAAGTAACGTCTGTCCCGACAGCCAGGAACCTTAAGGTGTTGTCCTGGACAGTCAGCTCTCGTTCAAAAACACACATCACAGCTGTCACTCCATCCTGTAGGTTTACACTCTATAACATACGACGAATTAGACCGTTCCTCACCCCAGCTCCTCATCCAGACAACAGTCTTGTCAAAACTCGACTATTGTAACTCCCTCCTTACTGGCCTACCGGCATGTGCACGTAAGCCCCTCCAACTGATCCAAAATGCTGCAGCTCGCTTGGTCTTCAACCAGCCAAAATTCTCACACGTCTCCCCTCTTCTCCGCTCCCTCCATTGGCTCCCGGTCGCTGCCCGCACAGAATACAAAACTCTGATGCTGGCATTCAAAGCAACCAAAGGCATGGCTCCCCCATATCTCACAAGTATGATCGTACCCTATACAAACCCTCCCGCTCACTCAGATCAGCCAATGCAGGGAAGCTGGAAGTACCTTCACTAAAAACGCCGGGACAACAACGCTCCACACGTCCCAAACTCTTCTCCCTTCTGGCTCCAAAACTGTGAAATGCACTTCCCATCACAATCAGAACTGCATGGCCTCACTCCCAATCTTCCGCCGTAGTTTGAAAACCCATCTTTTCAGGCCCGTAGCACTTTGCCCTAGCCCCTTAGATAGCACTTTATGTAGATTTAGATAGCATTTAAAATTTATAGCATGTTACGTTTCTACAACGTAGAAATTGTAAAGCGCCTGTAGACATTTTATATTTTAACAGGATTTACATTCCATAACCTATACAGTATTTACCGTAAATGATATATTTGCATGTAAAAACAATAATAGCCTAATTAAAAAAAAAAATCATACATCATGACGTAAATTCTCCATTGATTATCAATGGGAATTTAATGTTTGTGTAAGACAAAAATACATGACGTAAATTCTCCCTCCATTGTCAATGGAAATGTAATGTTTGTGTATGACGAACATCGACACTAATAGCTGAATATATAGGAGGGGCTCAAAAAAGGAGGGCTGCGGGGAGTCTGTTACGGCCGTATAGGATGGAGCTTGGCTAACGTGCCCTGCACGGGGTCCTGTTATCGCCATGCATAGTCCACGTGTTTGAGCATTAACCTATACACGTCACGCACATTCAGTAAATCGTCTCTGTTGGGTGGAAAATCCATACTGTAGTATACGACCAAAAGAGAAAAAAATATATATATATAATGCTGTTGACGCTGTATGACCAAGTAGGTCATTTACAAAAAAACACAAAAGCTCAAATATGGTTTCAGCCCCGACAGCAACAGAATGATGTCATTGGGCCTTATAGCTCAAGGCCGCCCCAAGAGCCCCCCCTCTGGTAATCAAGGGCCCCTGCGCGCCCGGGCACTAGTGGCCCCTTTGGCCCCCTGGTCTAATAATCCATCCATGGAGTAGAAACTACGTGTACAGAAACCCCCAGATCACCACATGCAGCAAACAACAACAGACGGCGGACATGGCAACACCAGCAGCATTATATCTCCCCCGCCCCCTCCTCGGTGGGCCGCTCAGCAGGGAATACGGGCAATAAGAGGCGTAATAATGACGCATGTCGCCCCGGGCCCCCCGACCCTAACACTACAGAGAGAGAGAGAGAGAGGAGGGGTAACTTTGGATGTGACCGCGTCGTTGTGTAGTAATTGTAAAACTCAGAAAGAGCTGTTGAAGCACATTTTCTGACATGTAGCGCTGCTGCTTTTCAGCTCTGATCAAAGGGTCCAGCGGAGCAAGCGTTCGGTATGGGGCTGATAACCCAATCAATTCGCTCCCTTTTGTTTTTCGCTGAATGATGCACGTTTAGCGCTATAACCTCCGGGCGAAGAATATAAAGAAAGGGGAAGGGGGGGGAAGGGGAGGGAGAACAAGAGAGAGAGATAGAAAGAGAAAAAAGGTGATGGAGAAATAGAATGGGGGGAGGAGGGTGAGGGGGAGGGAGGTACAGTAGAGGAAGAGAGCGAGGCAAAGGGAAGAGAATGGTATACAGTATGAGAGAGAGCGCCGTTTGAATTGAAGGAAGTGTGTTAAAAAAAAGAGGAGAGCGGAAAGGAAGAGAAAGATGGAGAGAAATGTGAATAAACTCGCTGGAGTGTTGGTGAGTTTGACGGGTCTATAGAAAGACATTAGGGGGGGGGGGGGACTGGGAGCCGATTAGAATATGAAATGTTTTAGCAGGAGAATGGGAGTAGAAAGAAAGGCAACAGTAAAAAAGATGGAGCATGGGGGAGATTAAAAGATTACCTGTCTTCTGCAGGAGCGTCCTTCAGGAGCCAAGCAACTGTCTGGAGAGAGAGAGAGAGAGAGAGAGAGAGAGAGAGACCCCAGAGCAGTCAATGGGAGACAGGAAAGGAAAGAGAGAGAGAGAGAGTGTGTGTGTGTGTGTGTGTGTGTGTGTGTGTGTGTGTGTGTGTGTGTGTGTGTGTGTGTGTGTGTGTGTGTGTGTGTGTGTGTGTGCGCGCGTGTGTGTGTCACAGAGAAAGAGGGGAGAGAGTCAAAAGAAAAAGAAAAAGGATGGAGAAATGGAGAGAGAGAGAGAGAGAAACAAGCCAATCATTATAGTTTTCACAGCAGCACAATGATAAACAGGCTTCTCAGACACTAATCAATCAATCGGTCGGAGCGATCAATCGGGTCGTATTTAGTAGGCAGACAGGCAGGCTGGCAGAACAGAAGGGGGAAAAGGGCTTTGCCAACGTGGAACTTGAAGAAGAAGTGCATGAGACAATGTTGCCATGTCCGCTTATTATAGGCGACTTTGGGTTTAGTTTCTTAGAAAGTTGCCGGTAAATATTGGTTTATTTATTGGTGTTTTTTGGGGGGCTTGTTATTGTAGTTGCTTATTTTGGTCATGAGTTTCCAATTCATTTTTTATTATTGTTATTTAAACCAGTGGTTCTCAAACATTTTCATGTCATGGACACACGCCATGTGTTTGTCCATAACCCCCATTTTAAAATGTTTTGGGTAGCGGCTATTAGCATTACTAGGAGAACACGGCCTGAACAAACAACGTGACAGGATGGTGAAACAGGCCGACGTGCTGAAGTGCCAGCTGGATTCGTCGCGGAACAAACATCAATACTAAAGTAGCGGAATAATATCAACCTCGTAACTTTTTGACATATATTCATAGAATAGAATATTAGGAATGTCGATGTTAAATGTGTTTTGTCTTGGGGGACTATTAGAACAGCCTACGATAGCTTGCAGTATATACGAACAACCGTTGAAATAGTTTTTTTTTGTTCTATCAGCATGAACCAATATAGTGCAAGACTATACAATACTGTACATATTCTCGGGGACGCTGAAGAACAACCTATTCATCCATTCTTAAAATGTATACGTTGTGGTAAAATATAAGCAGCAGCACATTGGGATGCATATTTCCTTACACTACTTGTTGTACTGTACATGCTGCCCCGTACATAATACAGTGAATGACTTATACACACTTGATCCATGCATTCCATACTACGCCACACGACGGGGCAGGACAAAGAATACAATACATACTGGAAAGGGTAACACATTTGACCTCTCTGTCAGGGTGTGAGGCAGTAGTGTAGAGGACCCAAGTAGTGCAAATGACTCGGCAGAGTCAGCACAGTCTAAATGGCAAAGGATCATAAAAGGAACTATGATGAGCTACACTACACATAAGTAGATACAGATCTGGAACAGCTGGAGAACATTTGCAAACTAGAAAAAGTACAGGTCGCACAGCTAGGTCTACATCAGGCCAGGTCAGGTTATCGTGGCCTCCTGGTGGCGCTATAATAGGCCAATGTGAAAAGGGTGGGATGTATTCCTCAGCCTAGTAGGAATAGGAAAGTGCGTGAAAGATTTCACGTACTTTTTTGTTCCAAACGGGCCAATCCATGCAAACTTTGGAAGCCAATTAGGATAGAATATGAAATATCGGACAGATCCGTCTTGAGCACATGACTATAGAGATAGAGTTTTGGACAGAATCTGGAGGAGCAATATCAAAACAATTGTTTTACAAAAGTCGGCCTCCTGGTGGCGCTCTAGGGAGTGTGCATGCAACGTTTCACACAGATCGGTGCAGTTATAGTTAAACATTTTGAAAATCTGCAGCATGGTGGAGCTATTATAACAGGCCGTTCTGGAACATTTGGTATGTTATACAGAGGTTTGTTGGCATGAGGTGCAGGTGGAGGCAGATTCCGGGAGGTTGTTACGGGGATCCCTGATTAGATTTATTATTACCGTGCATGAATTTATATAAAACAGGTGAATTACTAATGAATGGCTCCAGTAGTAATGTCTAGACAGCCATGTCCATTATTGACAGCCCAAAGTGGGCCAGGCGTGCCTAGGAGAGACAGCTACGTGACAACTTGGCGACATACACTGACAATATGTTCACTTGCACACCAGCTATTTCACAATCTAATGAGCCGATTGCCAGCAAAGTTACTTCTGATCCCATTTGAAGTTAGAAGTTACCCCACAGGGACCCACCAACGAAAGAACATTGGATGGACATTACTGAGGAACTGTATGTCATGGAAAAAACTAACATTCATAGTTAAGACTACAAGAGGATAAGTTCTATAAAAAGTGGGAAAAGTGGGATCTCTTCTTTCAGCCTATAGCGACAATGTATGAGGATTTCATTGAATGTATCTTGTGGTATGAATAATGCAGCCTTGTTTTTCTCTTGTTTTTCTCCTTTTTCTTTTTTCATATTATCTTTTGTTGTTGTTGTCTGTCTTTTCATCAATAAAAATTAAGTGGAAAAAAAAGAAGAAGTTACCCCACAGGATGCACCCCAAGTACCCTTAGTACCCGTGTGACCCCATGACCCTATGACCTGTCCTTTATGGGCCACCCTCATACCAAAAGGGTTCATGTCAATGAACCCAACTGATTTGTGGCGACCTAATTTGTGACGTTTTTTTTTACATTTCGGTTGTTTCTTGACATAAAAAATTAATACAAAATCGCTCTGAAAGAATATATGTTCAAAGATTTGTGCAGAATTTTTACGATTTTTCAAAAATAGCAGACCTACAAGCTCGTAGCACGCCACAGCTTGTAGATGTGCTATTTTTCAATAGCTAAAGTATAAAATATTGCTTAGTTAAAACACCAAAAGGGGTTCCCATCCAGAATTAATAACACTTTCCTTTATCCCCCTCCATGTGTTCTGTGGTCACTCTAAACCTGTGATTGTTTCCCACAGGAAAACTGGACCTCTGCACGGTCTGCAAGGGTTAGAAATTGGTCCGCGAGACCACGACCCACAAATGGGTCCCAGAGTTCTGGAACCATTTCTCTATACAGTACACCATCCTGAAGCCTATCTATTACTGTATGTCAAGATACTAGCAACGCTTGCATGGAGCTACACACTGGAATCTATACCAGTGGCGGTGCGTCCATAGGGGGCGCTGGTGCGCCGCACCACCATGCCCACCCCCTGAATAAAACGTGAATAAGAATGACTGAGAAACGAAATCTACAGCCTGTAATTTATTTAAAATTAGCAATCCAGAAAGGTTAATATTATATAATATAAGTAGCCACTAACCAAAGGCAGTGTTTAAAAGTTGTAATATGCTGCCACGTTAGTATTATGCCTCCATGAAATGTCAAATGTTATTTACGTTGTATGACGTTTCTGATTGGTTAGTGTGTGTCACGTGTTGCAGGTCGGCGTCCATATGTAGCCCTTGGTTCTCAGCACTGAAGAGTAATGCATTGCGGTACACACGTCTTCAATACAAACTATAGGAAGCCACTGGGTCGCGAAATATGTGCGATCCATGACGTTATTCACACCACAAAACACTTGGGGGCAGCATACACATTACAGCACAGTTTGACATAGGGTTTACAGCCACAACAACATACGCTAGAAAAACGAGGGATGAGACAGATGAATGGAGCCAGGTAAAGTCAATATAATAATAGTTTAATTCACTTGCATAATGGAAAAATAAGAGGAAAAATAAAACTCTGTGAAATCACTGCAGAAAACACCATTTGAGAGAAGGACACTGCAAGAAAAAATAAGAATTAAAGAGCTGGGTCCAGACAAACCTGATGTAATCATCACAAATGTATGTACAAAAAGTATAAATTAAGCCATAAGGTGGCAGAGTCATGGCTTTGAGGGTTCTTTTATAAGGATGTTTTGTTTATTTTTTTGTTAATGTTAAAGCCACTGTAGCAAGGTCATGTGGCTTTGAGCCATTGCACTTTTTTATGGCACTGGTCCTTCTGTCTCAGGTTTGTTTCTTTAACCCTATATGAACCTTTTGTTACATTGATGTATTTAATAAACCTTAGACAGGCTCCCTTAGTAGATATATTTAATAAACTTTAGACAGGCTCCCTCAGTAGATATTTAATCTATGATACCTAGTGCATGTTTTCTTGATTTTGTTATAGCGCCCTCCCTAGGACAAATGTCACCGGCCGCCACTGATCTATACCTGTATCTTTACACCTTACACCTTCAAATCTCTGGTAGGACATATACAGAATATGGATACAACCTTTAAAGAGAACAAAGCGGAATGGAAAGGGATGATGGGGTTAACTTATAATTGCTTTGACTATGAAAGCATTACTCTCTAAAAGCTCTGTGGGGAGTATGTACGTAGATTGGCTGTTTTCAACTATCTGAAGCATTTAAGGTTTAAAGTGCACATGTGACCTATAGTCGCGTCTTTTGGGCTTGTTTTCATCGACCTGCGGTTGCTTATTTCCTCTGCTTACTTTACCTCTGTGTGTGTGTGCGTGAGTGTGAGTGTGAGTGCGTGCGCGTGTGCCTGCGTGCGTGCGCCTGCGTGTGTGTGTGTTATTAACGCTCTGTGCCGGCCTGCCCTCCTGACGGATGGGGATTAAAAGACGCTAATGTGCGCGCGCGGGCCGCTGACCTTCCACTGAGATTGACTTTACACCAATGGGAATGGACGCCAGTAAATCAGCGGAGGCTGCCGCGGCGGGCTCATCCCGACGCATCACTCCCCTCCGACGCCGTCAGCCCCGACAGGAGGGCATTAATCACGCAGGAAGAAGCACGCCGCCGGGCCCCCCCCCCCCCCCCAACGGCAACACGCAGCGGCCGCGCGGCGCGGCACGCACACATCAGCCCCGCATGCTAGCTATATATACTATGGCGCAAAAATGGTGAAACAGATACGCCATTGATCAGGTGTGCATGATGAAAGCTTGTGCAGGCAGATCAACACTCAAGCACATTCAGGCATTCACACACACACACACACACACAGGCACAAACACACATACTTGTGAGGGCGTAATTATGAATTACTTTTTTTTTGTAGTTCTGCTTGTGGCAGGACTACAAGCTGTATAGGCTTGTATAGATGGGATCATTTTTCGGTGCACCAAGCAAGTGTATTTCTCAAATTCGCACGCGCACACACACACACACACACACACACACACACACACACACACACACACACACAGGAAAAAGGTATATGGCGAGATGACCAACGATGAGTCGATGACCTCGATTCGTTCTTCATGGGGCTTATTGAAACAATGAAACAATACACTTTAAACAGCGCTCCGACGTGAACCCTAGAATCTTGCTAATGATGTATTATGTTGTCTTTGCAAAGAGCAACTGGACTGCAATCTGTTACGCGGTGTGTGTGAGTGTGTGTGTGTGTGTGTGTGTGTGTGTGTGTGTGTGTGTGTGTGTGTGTGTGTGTGTGTGTGTGTGTGTGCGTGTGTGCGTGTGTGTGTGTGTGTGTGTGTGCGTGTGTGCGTGCGTTAGGAGACGAGTCCTTAGTGGATTGCAGCAGGCCTGTACTGGTTCAAATGGAGACTGGAGAGAGAGAGAGAGAGGAAGAACATCTGTGATACATTTCTCGTCGGAACCAAATCCGGCGGAACAGAACAGGCTCAGAACAGAACAGGCCCATGTGTTAATATGAGGACCCATACATACCAGAGCCTGTACATCGGAACCCATGCAAACACATACGCGCACACACACACACACACACACACACACGAGCACGATCACTCTCACACAAACATAAAAATAAGAAAATAAGGCTCTTTTGATTGGAACAATAAACGAAAACACACACGCGCACACACGCACAACACACACACACACACACACACACACACACACACACACACACACGCACACACGCACACACACACACACACACGCACGCACACTCTCGCATGGAGGGAGAGGGGGAGACAAGATAGAGTGGGAGTGGAGCGGGGGGGCGTGGAGACCCTGGTGCGTGAAAACAGACATCTATCATTTGAATAAAACTACATGCCCTGACAGGCTGCACACTGTATATATTTAACCACCCCCTGGTTCTATAACCTCGGCCCTATACGACGGCATAGAGAGAAAATAGTCCATTATAGATCTGCTATTATTGTAATATGTTAATATAGGCATAGATATAATACGTTTATGTCAATGCAATATAACTAACAACTGCCGTGTGGTTGAAGGGGGTCTTCATATTCTTCTATTGAGTCATTTAGATCATTATAGGTTAGGTATAGCCTCGATACCGCAGGCTTTCATTTCGTCTGCGCAAAAAAATGAAAGCCTGGATTTACGCAACTAGGCCTAAAAGTGGGATCGCTCCAAATGATGTGACGTCAGGGGCTCTGAGCGGTGTGCTGTGCACCCCTCAAAATAACGCCGCGAGGAAATCATTACCGGTGGAACTTCAAACGAGGCTATGTGAGGGAAAACGAGGAGAATGGCTGAAGAACCCACCACACCGTCTTAAGAAAAAAACCAACGTGTGCCGACTCTGTGGAAATAACTTTGACGGTCCGTTAGAATGGTATATATACTCCAGCAACCAGTGGTTTCTGCTTCTGGTCGACACAATAACAGTGCTGCACTGGGGGGTAGGGGGGGGGGGAGACCGGGGCTGACGGACAGATCGGTGAACCAATCAGGGTGTGCGCAAATCTGAGACGTTAGCTCAGGCTATAGGTTAGTCAACCCAAACCCTCACCCTGATAACATTGCATTATACAGTAGGCAACCTTAGGCATGGGCGCCAAGCCGCCAACACTGGCACAGGGGAGGGTGATCTCTGGCACACAGAGGGTGAGAGAGAACGTATTTTCTTTAAAAATTAAATATTGAATTATATATATATATATATAAATACATATTTAAATATTTAATTGAGTCTGATGATCATTACATCCTGAAATAAACTATATAACAAAAGAAGAAAGAAATATAAAGGTGGTGTTATGTATGTATAGCGGTAGAGGAGGCTGAACAAACACCCCAAAAAGAACACGCACATATTATGTGACCAGATTTGAGAGCCTGCCGCCCATCGCGCAAATTCCAGCTTTTCACCAGGGGAGAGAAACCTTTATTTTTTTTAAATGAGTTAACAGCACACTGAGCACAGGCAGACTCTTCACATACTAGAGCATGTCTGAAATAAATGTCAGAGCTGGAATTGACGTGTAAATATGAAATAAATGCTTAAACATGTAGCTATAGGTGTAATGTTAGAGACCACAGAAGTGAACCTTTTCAAGCCTGTTTTCTCAACTCGCTGTTTTCTGTAAGACATTATTCTATAAAAGCCATATCTCCAAAACTGGTGGGCCAAACTGAACAACCAATACTGTATGTCAATTTGAAGCCATGATTCCCTGCTTTCATATGACATGGAAAAGATCCAATGGCAGTCCCTCAGTCAAATTTGGTCACATATGTACTTACTGTGCCTACAGTATATAGAGCTTCGCAGTCCCGCCCCCTCCCGAGGACCAGAAGTGAATTCCCCGTTAATTTTCCTCATAGACTTTTCAAAAGGTATTTATATAAAGACGTTTACGCCGCGGACAAAGCCAACTGGAGTTGTGACGACAAAATGACAGTAAACACGATGTCTTGGGCCGATCAAATGATTTGTAAGAATAAAAACATGGCAGGATACAACAATTTGTTTCTGTTTTTCTTCTCACAAATTATTTGATCAGCGAAGAAACATTGTCTTTATTTTCCTGATGTGTCACAACCTCGAGTTGGCTTTGTCCGTGGACCGTGGCGTAATCGTCTTTAAATAAATACTTTTAAGGAGGAAAATGAACGAGGAATTATCTTCTGGTTGTGGCGTCGTCATGAAAGGGCGCGGGACCGCAACGCTCTATAGGCCGGGTTCTGGATCAGATACAGTCACAAATCAAGAAATGAACAAAATCCGCATCTTTCAAAACTGCTATACTTTGTATTTGTTGATGACTTGTAGGCTATTATTGTGTTAATATTTCAAGCTATGTAGATTAATTGAATACACACCATCACAACAGGGACTTTCTTATCCTTATCCTTTTAGCCGTAGGCCTAATGTCTGATTACATTTCAATCAATCAATAAACCAATGGCTGGAGGTGTTCTTATACTCTTATATTGGGTATACAGTGTAGTATCACTACTGGTTGACTAGAGGCATTATGAAACTCAAATGGACATAACTTGCGTTCTCAAACGTACTCTCTGTTCCAGCTCCGACAGGTGAGACCTGTTTGGCTCTGGTGCGATCACGGGGGAACCCACCAGGACCCACCAGGACCCACCAGGACCCACCAGGTCCACATCCCAGGTCCAGAACATGAAAGTTACAAATTGTACATGCTCTGACTGAGCACTGCCGCGTTGCAGGCCGTGGTCATCAGCGGTTCCATAGTGAATGGTATATATAGAGTTCATAGAAGTCATTCAGCGCTTATATTGACCGCAGTAAAGGGCCCCACAGAGACAGGGGGGGGGGGTCCCTTTATGGACTGACCCCTATAGCCGTTCAACTGTACACAGGCCAGAGGCTAGGTGGGACCAAGGGGGGGCATTAACCCACCCTCAGGGTCAGGAGGAACGACCCCCCCCCCCCCATCCACCCCACCCCGCTAGAGGCCATGCGTAACCCTGCACTCGAACCCACACATGTAGACCCCCCCCGCCGCACTCCCACTCAATACCCTTTTAATTGCGTTAGGATGGTTTTTGCGAGCCTCATCGATTAATGCGTGTATTTATGGGGGGTCCCGACGGCCCCCGGAGGCTACATTGTATTTCGGTCCGTTGGCATATTCATTTATTTACCTATCTGTCCCGCCCACCGCACCGCGTCGTCCATATATCTATCTATCTATCCATCTGCCTGCTCTCCCTCAGAGAGCACTCCAATTCAAGGGCTCCCATAATTACTGCAGGCCCCGAGAATTGAGTGCTTTGATTTAGGATTGTTCCGTTCCGTCCCCCGTCCCCCCCCTCCTCCTCCTCTCTCACGCAGCCTCCATCACTCGCTCCACGCCTCTCCCAATGAGAGACGGACGGATGAGATATGGAAATAGAAAAATGTGAGATGGAGAGCAGGAGATATACCCCCCCCTTGCTTCCACACACACACACACACACACACACACACACACACACACACACACACACACACACACACACCTTTTCTCCTTATCGGAATCTACTGTTGCTGTATAGTCCTGAAAAGGAGGAGGAGGAGGAGGGCGGGCGGTAATTACCGAGGCAGATTCATGCAAATCGATGCCAAATTAGAAGCATTATGAAGCCTTTTTATCAGCTTTTCTTTCCCCAAATTGAAGGTGATAAAAACCCATTCGAGAGGCGGGCGGGCGGGCGGGCGGGTGAGAATGGCCCCCCGGTCCCTTCATTTAAAAAGGAAGAGAATTTAAAAAAAGAAGGGGGTTGTAATTATGTTAACACCAATACACTACCGCCCCCCCCCCCCCCCACCAAAAAAAAGAAAAAAACCTTTTCTTAACACGCACCCTCATTCATCATAATTAATTAATTCCTCATACAATACGAATGAGAAGAACAATGTCAGCCACTGACTCACTCT
>NC_137866.1:45823635-45853635 GCF_963924005.1 Protomyctophum bolini
AATAACGTGGAGCAGTGGAGAGTATAAAAACAGAGAGAAGGGCTGGGGAGAGCGGAGGTTTTGCTCTTCACCGCGGCTCAGTGACGTCATGTTGTAGTTCGGTGGTCACCTCACCACCGAAGATCCAGACTATGTACAGTATGAGCCTTTAGAGAAACGGCCATGCCGAAACAAGGGCTTACGTATACTTTCTTTTCGTCGTTTGACCGTATTTAAGCACATTAAATACATTAAAACAGGCAGACTATATGCGTGACTCGATGTGTCGATGACACTTCCAGTGAGTTCAGGGCCTTTTACTGCGGCGCTGCCGTGAGAACTGAATTTCCCTGGAGAACAATAAAAGGCAGATCTATCCATCTATCTATATATGCATCCTTCTATCCGTCCATCTGGTGGGAAAACTAAGCAACGCAGTGCTGTGATTTGTGCTCATTTGTGTCATCATTTAAGCCATGTTGTAGTTGTTTTCGGCCACCAACCCCATCCACACACGCACACGCACACACACACACACACACACACACACACACACACACACACACACACACACACACACACCCCCCCCCCCCCCAATCCTAAACTCATTTTGGCATCAGGGCCAACTTGAAGACCATAAGCGTGGAAGGAAGGGGGGCGACGGGGGACGACCCCCTCCACCTGGGCAATTAAAGTGGGAGCCAATTAAAGTGTGTGTAATAGTCCCTGCCGGGTGAGTTGTTAAACAAGATGGGGGTTATTGTCCTTGTGGAGGAAATGGCCTGGAACTCAAGACATCTTTGCTCTTCTTCTGGTCGATACACCTGCAGCCCCCCCCCCCCCCCCCCTCCGCAGCGGTGCGGTCTTATGATTGCACCAAAAGATTCCGGTTTCTGCATAAAAAGCTATTTGCCATTGGCATTATACAAATCTGCTCGACGACGGGATGTCGAAATTTGACATGAATAATATACAATAGTTTCATCTGTCGAGTCAAGCCAAGAGAGCACGACGTGGAGAGAGAAAAAAGGGCCAACGCATATCATTTGAAACTGATATAGTTGGTAATGATAAACCGATCGAGTTTATCGTTATTTTCCATAGTATATTGTTTAGAGCGATGCTTAACCCATTCTGACCTGGCACCCATTTTGGTGTTATAGCATCATGTTATGCTTTAGCTATTGAAAAATAGCAGATCTACAAGCTCATAGCGCGCCACCGAGTGGCGCGCTACGAGCTTGTAGGTCTGCTATTTTTGAAAAATCGACTGACATTTTTAGAATCTGATCTCAGGTCAGAAAGGGTTAATCAGACCAGTGTGTGTCCAGTGGAAACCTGGTATGAATCTGATCTCAGGTCAGAATGGGTTAAAGGTTCCTGGTTTACCTGGCTGGGATCCTATGCTTTCTTGAGGCACTACACCGTCTCTCTGCGTTATAATTATTTTATAGTCAGTGGTGGAAAGTATACCTTTACGTTAAGTATACTGTACTTTGGAGGTATTTCTACTTTGCTTGAGCATTTCCAACTCCAATACTTTTGTACTTACACTATAGGCCTGCGTCTCAGAGGCAAATATTATACGTTTATCTCCACTGCGTGTATTTGAAACAACAGTTACTTCAGATCAAGTACACTTTTTATTCCGGACTTCTAACTTGTAATCTATATTGCGGTATTGATATACGTTTATAACCCCTTTTGGTGTTTTAACTAAGCATTATGTTATAATTTAGCTATTGAAAAATAGCAGACCTACAAGCTCATACGAGCTTGTAGGTCTGCTATTTTTTTTAAATCGTGAAAATGCGGCACAAATCTTTGAATATATATTCTTTCAGAGGACTTCTTAATTTTTATTTCGACGTCAGGCCTATACAAAAAGTGAGTACTTCCCCCACCACTGACTCCCTGCATGGCTCCTCCTGTCTGTCTGCGAGTCCTTGAGGAAGACACTTAACCCCTAACTGCTCCTGACGAGCAGCTGGGTGTCTCGCATGGTCTCCCCCGCCGCCGGGGTGTGAATGAGTTAATGCACTGCTTCCCAAACAGCGGCTCGGGACCCGTTTGTGGGTCTCGGACACATTGTTATGGGTCCCTTTATTTTTTTCAATTATTATGTCAAAACATTTCCTTCCTTCCTAAAAAACATATCACTTTTTTCAGGAATTAAAAATGATTTTCCCTATAGCCAAATCTACTGTAAAAATTCATAGATCAGCTGTGTGTGTGTGTGTGTGTGTGTGTGTGTCTGTGGTGCGCGCACGCACACGAGCGTGCACACATGCAGGAAGTCACAGCCCCTGGCTTCCTGTGGCGTCCATCGCTCACAACGACCTCAGAGCTTAATGACTCTTATGTAAGCAGGAACTATGTGGGAAACACATCTGTGCGGTCTGACCTGCTCTAGGAAACAGGTATGAGGAGCGGGGGGGGGGGGGGGGGGGGGGGGGCTTCGATAAAGTGTAACACTAAAGAGATATATAGCATTAACCTCTCAAGACAGATTCAGAATGTGTCAACAGCACCACTGCATCTAAACATGTAGTGTTGTTGTTAGTGGGAATGAACACAGAAGCACCCGGGAGAATGTGGACTCAGAAAGGGGGAGGAGCAACAAACCAAAATAAATACACCAACAAAATATCACTCTGGTGTGAAGCGGGCTTTGGGGAGCGCCCACTTCATCACGGTAAAAAGTCCATATTTGCCCCAACGACACATGACATAACGGGAGGAGCCAGTGTTGTGCCTGAACGCGTTTAATTCGTTCATATTTTGGGGTGAACTTGAACTGAACGTATTACTGTACTGTATCTCCGCTCTCTCACAGCATAACTTCGTTCAAGAGTATATGCCAGCGGAATGAATATGCATATGAAACTATATGGGGGGGGTCCTTGAAATGATAAAAGGTTGAGAATCAATGGACCAAAGGAAACCACATGACATTTATATGCATACTATACAGTACATTGAGAGGTTGGCCTGACCCTGGCCGTTCACAGCAGTGCACCACCAAGTACTCAACCCCATACTGGAGTCAAAGTACATAGATATTACTGCAGCTATACAAGGCAAAGCATATATTCTGGCCCAAGACCAAAAAGTTCAATATTTGTCTTTGAAATGTGGTGAAAGGGAAAGTCATGCTCCAACTTAAGCGAATAGAAACGGTTGCCTTTTTCTATTCCTGAAAAGTTATAGCATGTAATGCTATAATGTACTGTCTGTATAAGCCCCATTGTTCTCGCGCCAAAAATAAATAAACGATGATGTCACTGGGTTTCACAAGCCCTCTCAGGTTTGATGTACTTCGTAACTTCCACCGTTGACCGTTCCACAACAAACACCATAAGCACTGCTGACCCTGGGTGTGTGTGTGTGTGTGTGTGTGTGTGTGTGTGTGTGTGTGTGTGTGAATTCATCACTTTAATGTCTCAATCTCAGGGAGATTAAGGGCCTAATCAAGCCAGCGTCGGCCCTAATGAGGGGAGATTGAAAGATAGATATAGCGCTTTACACAGCTGATTACCCACTGGTGTGTGTGTGTGTGTGTGTGTGTGTGTGTGTGTGTGTGTGTGTGTGTGTGTGTGTGTGTGTGTGTGTGTGTGTGTGTGTGTGTGTGTGCGTGCGTACACGTGCATGTGTGCATGCAACAAACTGGTAATAACCTGTCACCACTCACTAGTTAACCATCAGCGAAAGCATCCGTGTCATTGTAGTTTTTAAGCATTGGACATTCGAAAACATCAGTTCTACAAGGTTGCAGCGAGCTTGTAGATCTTATATATATGTATAAATATAGGCTATACTGTATATATACCCAATATATAGGCCTATGTTTTTTTATCTTGAAAGATGTGGAATAAAAATTTCGTATTTTTTAACACAAATCTTCTATTCTGGGGATGGGTTAAGCAAACCATAAGGCTGCATGCAAACGACACAATGCCAGAAGGCATGTGTGTCATCTCCCTGTGTTCATACTGTACGCTATACACATAATATAGGGTTATGATGTGTACACACATACAGTGCTGTATATGTGCCAAACATGTATACTGTAACTGCCATTCAGTCCTTGTACAGTACAGATATAAAGCCATCATACTATAGCAAATTATCTGTTTTTTGCTTCGGTGCTACAGTAGCTGTTGGCCTGTGGTGTCAAAAGTATGTCCATGTTTTACTTAAGTAAAAGTATCAATACTGCAATATAGAAATAAGTAAAAGTCCGGAATTCAAAATGTACAGTACTTGAGCAAAAGTGATAGAGTATTGCATCAAAATGTACTTAAATTAAACTCAATATGCAGAATGCATTTCAAGTTATCAAATGTATAAAAAAACATTTGAAAATAGCATCTCAAGTGGTTAATAATACATCGACAAAGTAACTACTCTACAAAGTAACCAATAGCTAATGTTTGGTTATATTAATATATTTGGATCCAAGATATAGTGGAGTAGAAGTAAAAGTATTGTAAATTGGAAATACTCAAGTAAAGTAAAAAAAAAAAAAACTCAAAAGTGTACTTACAGTAAGTCCAGTACAGTAAATATACTTAAGTTATAGTTACTTTGCACCACTGGCACTGACTGCACTGCAAACTTCAAGGACGTAATGTTTGTGAAGCTCTGAAGCCGAGCAGCTGGGAGGTGAACGGAGTTCACGGCTCAACATTGCGCCATGAATCCGACTGGCCCGTTCTGCAGAGTGTTGTCAACAGAACGATAAGACCGACACAACACTGTTATTGTATAATGAATGTATCACATACTACCGTATTTGATACATTAAAGTCCACCAGTTATATCTCCACATTAATCCTGATTTTATACTATACAACATGCAATGCTTTTGTTTTAAATGGGTAAAATATGGGTCATTTTATCATCTATACTCGGGCATATATTATGGACACCCAGACAGTTTTTAATACATCTAACATGGTTCAAATGGAGTTTGAAGTTACAATGGATTTGTATCGGAAGGGGGGGCGTGGCAGCTACTGTACAATGAATATCAAATATCTAAATACTGATCTGGGGTGTTCACAAAAGCCTGAGATGACGATAAAATGACCCAAAACATTTTTGAAAGTGAAATATTAAATTGAATTAAGCAGTAGCGTTTTCAACGCAAATCAGTACACATGTCTGGAGTCATTTGATCAAGATTGATCAGTCACATTTGTCAGATTTTATTCCGATTGGCTACGATTTACTTCCAAACTTTTCAGTTTTAGCAAAAAATGCCACAAATCTGTCTAAAAGTTTAAACACATTGAGAGGCCTCACAGAGCCAATTTCTTGCTTGCTATTTTCGGCTAATGTTCCCCCCAGAATAGGGATGCGAGGGTTCAAGTGGTCCCTATCACACAAAGATGTGGCAGCCCCCCCTGCAGTATCTCTGAGGACCCCCTAGGGGCCCCCGGACCCCGTGTTGAAGACCTCTGCTGTGCACGATCGAACGCGGCGCCCTCAGAAAGTGCTCTCTTTGTCAACATGTGCATTATACGTCTCGTAGTGTCGAGACGCGTACGTCGTGTTTCCGATATAGGCGTGATAATTACAACACGTGTCAGTGACAAGTGTGTGATAGATTGCTAATAAGTGTGACTGAACCCCCGGAACATGTCGCTGCCTCCGCTGCCGCACGCCGGGGACCTGTCACCTCCCATCAGCCTTATCAGCTGGGTGAGAGTCGAGAGAGAGGTCTACACGGTGTCGCTGAATATCTCTTCCCCCCCCCCCCGCCCTCCTGTTCAACACGGCGGTGCCGTGCCACCCCGTATCTCCTCCCCGGGGAAAACGAAACGCAGCGCGGCTCAAAAGAAATGGAGGAAAAAAAAAAAAAAAAAGGTAACGCTTTATGAGGCGAAAGATAGTAACATATGGAAAGAGAACGGGCGACGAAGTGTGGCTGCGTGTGTGTGTGTCTGTGTGTGTGTGTGTGTGTGTGTGTGTGTGTGTGTGTGTGTGGGACTGTGTGTGTGTGGGGGGGGGGGAGCGCGCAAAAATAAAGTGTGTCAATAGGTGGTGGAAGTGAAGAAAATAGGGGGTGAGAGAGAGCGATAGTTGTGAAACAAACAAGGGGGGGGAGTGTGTATTATTGTGTGCATCTGTGTGTGGTGGAGAGAGTGACAGAGAGAGAGAGAGAGAGAGAGAGAGAGAGAGAGAGCAGTAGTCTATGCAGTCTGGTGGAACTTCTCTCATCTCAGCGCATTTGGTTTGCTCCCATTCTTCATTAACTCCATTAACAGATGAGCCGCGGCGATTAGTGAAGCTTCCCGCTGATTCAGCTCTCACCCCCTACCCCCCTCACCCCCTACCCAGCGCCCCCCCCCCCCCCCCTCCCACAACCCACCCAGCACCCTCCACCCCCGTCTCCCCCCATTCTCTCTCTACCACTCTTCCGTCTCTCTATCGCTCCAACACTCTCTACCCCTCACTCTCATGTCCCACTGGGGGGCTGTAAGACCACTCTGCCAGCTGACAACCCCCCCATTTCCACTCTACAACTATATGAACAGCAGAGCATGCACGTACGGTGTACGCGCGTGTAGAAACGTTTAAAAGCACTCGCATGTTGCTGCTGTCGGGCAAAAACCTTTTATCTCCACATTTCAACTGTTTCGTTTATTCGTCAATTTACACCCTACTTTTGTAATACAAGAACATTGCGCCAAAGTGGCAATTTTACAAACCTTGTCAGTTTGGAAAACGTTTGAGTGAAAGTGGTAAAGTCTTTCTGCAGCTTGTCATAAATATTTAACTAATGAAAAGTATTAACAAGAGCTTGTGGCTAAATAATATAAACTTAAACTATAAACTTGGACACTCAGGCATGAAGGAAGCATGAGTTCAAGTCCGTTGCTCTCCCCTTGTCCCCCACATATGGGGACTAGGTTGGTGGAGGGTGTGTAGAGCCCAGGATCACATTAGATGATTGACACAGGGGTGAAAAATGGGTTACAAAATCGTGGGATAAAAAATATATTAAAAAAAATAATAATAATAACCACACTGGATCCATTGGAACACAGGTGGTGTTCCACCTTGTGAAGCATTAAAATGCCCTCGCATCAGGCTGTCCTGCACACGTATATAAAAATCATTAAAGAAATAATAATAATAAAACAACAACTCTAGAAGCACTTTCTAGGAATCCAATCCCCGACCTCCCAGTTCCTGGGGTTTGATTAATTTACAGAAGAAGAAGCAGCGCACGCCACTAAACAGCCGTAATAAGTTAAACTCACAGCTCTGTTCCAAAGGCCATAAAGATGTTCCATGCCTCCCCACAGAGCCTCTTCACTCAGCTAACCATTTTACTGCCCCGTGCCATCTTAATGCATTCTGAACGGGAACCCCTTTTGGTGTTTTTAAGCATTACGTTATATGCTTTAGCTATTGAAAAATAGCAGATCTACAAGCTCATAGCGCGCCACCGAGTGGCGCGCTGAGAGCTTGTAGGTCTGTCATTTTTGAAAAATCGTGAAAATGTGGCACAAATCTTTGAATATATATTATTTCAGTAGACTTTTTTTTTTTTTTTTGCATAGCCACCATCCTACCTATCCTATGATATGAACGTTTTTTTTAACTCAAATCTTTGCTTCTGGGAGGGTCCCTGGAACAACATATTTTCAGATGGGAGTCGAAGGCCAAATACATATAATTCTAGGGGTCCTTGACATGAAATATTGAGAACCACTGATGAGGTTTTTCAGAAAAAAATACATTTTAAAAAGACATTTTTTTTTAATTTCGACGTCAGGCCAAAATGCGTTAATGCACTCTCCTTCCATCTACCCCCCTCTCCTGATAGGCAGTGCCAAGGGGGCAGTCTGGCTGGCAGTGCACCGTGCCATTAGCCACGGCTGGCTCTTTAGCCAAGAGGAAAAAGAGGGGAAAAAAACAGGGTAGCTCACATGCAGAAAGGTACTTCAGAGGCAGGGTAGGGGAGAACGTATGCAGCAGATGAACAGAGAGAGAGAGAGAGAGAGAGAGAGAGAGAGAGAGAGAGAGAGAGAGAGAGAGCGCACAGGTCCATTTGGTTCCATGTGTACACTCTTGGGAGTTGAATTAAAAAGATTAAAAGGACACTTTCAACCCTATTCTACAGTATATGGGCATGTTATTATAGAATGGCATGTTATATTCCATTCCATTGTGCATCTCAGTTTTACTTATGACACATGACTCCGAATTTGGGTTTCAGGATGACATAAAAAATGTAATATCAAAAAGTTGAAAGCGTTATTATGCCAAACGGACACACAGGCGCACACACACACACACACACACACACACACACACACACACACACACAGAGGGCTAGACTCATGCAGAGCGATAAAAATGTCCAATAATGTTGTTGTACATCATTGCTGTCGAGCAGAAACGTCTTATCCTCATGTTCTGTTTTTCGTAAATTACAACACTCCTTGATCATACTACAACAAAAAGTAGCAGACCCACAAGCTTGTATAAGATCTGCTACTTTTGCTACTTCTTTAATTGAGGTTTCCACCCGACGATTTAGATTAGATTCAATTGTTTTGCTATTCGTCGTAAGACAACATGTTCAGTTAGGGGGCTAAAGTGGTTATTTAACACGCAGGATTTCACAGTGTATTATAGAGGAGAGAGGAACAAGCAAAATAGATTTCTGTAGTATCTTTTATTCCCTGGCATCTGGTTTATAATAGCCCCAATTAGCACATTAATTGGACTCGTATCGCTCCAATGCCACCCCCCCCCCTCCCCATCTCCTTCCCAGTCTCTCTTCCCTCTCTCTCTCTCTCTCTCTCTCTCTCTCTCTCTCTCTCTCTCTGTCCTAAACGTCCTCCTCCTTTCCTTCCTCAGTTCCCTTCCCGAGCCGCTGCTCAGCAAAAAGCAAAGTGCACAAAAAAATGTTCAGGTATGTATCATGTTGCCACTTTTTGGCCCCGGCATCAGCGACTTGGATCGTCTTTAAGGCAAATTTTTTTAGGCGCCGAGACACACAGACCTGTCACAGACAGATGGAACCTCCGCTGACAGAAAAATGACAGCGTTTGTCCGTCTCGTGGAGTCGTAGCAGGAGGGGGGGGGGGGGGGAGACCGCGTATTCAGTTCTGACTTTTGATCAGTAATAAATCATAGAACAAAGAGGGCACCGCTCAGAGAGATCTCTCTCTCTCCCCTTTCCTCCCCTTAGTTCGGTGAGATCTGAGAGGCTCCGTCGCCAAGGTTTCACTGCTGTGGAAACAACAACAAAAACAGCCCAGCCGACAACAACAAAAAGACTCTAGAATGCATAAACATGGGCCTGTGCTGCCTGCGCTGCCTGCGCGGCCCTGGGTGGGTGGGTGGGTGATTTGGGGAGGTATCAGGGGTGCATACCTCTCTCTCTCTCTCTCTCTCTCCTTTTCCATTTCCAGTCTTGTGGTTTCATGTCATGAAACTAATGACCTGCCAGTTGACTTCTAGTGAGACCTGGGTTTTGTGCACTGTCTGTGTGTATATGTATGTGCGCATTGAGAGCTGATTTACATATTATGCTTGTTTTGCTGGGTGTGCGTGTGTGTGTGTGTGTGTGTGTGTGTATGTGTGTGTGTGTGTGTGTGTGTGTGTGCGTATGTGCATGTGTGTTTGTGTGAGTCTATATAACGCTGCACTGGCCTGAAGATCCATGAAGTAAGACGCCGTTGCCCTCCTCTCTGGCACAGGGAGGGTGTTTGCCATGAATTATTGACACCTCCCACCCATCTCTCTGTCTGTCTGTCTCTCTCTCATCCATCTATCCAACAGTCTATCCATCCGACCCTCCAACCAACCATCCATCTACACGGGACCTCCTCCCTGACAACTCAAAGGCCAGGAATAATCTTTCAACCCACGTGTGTGTGTGTGTGTGTGTGTGTGTGTGTGTGTGTGTGTGTGTGTGTGTGTGTGTGTGTGTGTGTTCCCTCACAGTGACATCATGTGAGGCAGCGGAGCGGAGGCGAGGCCTGCTGATTGAAGCCTTACACGGCCTCCTGTCTTGTTACTCTGCACGCAACAACATCTCTCACACACACACACACACACACACACACACACACACACACACACACACACACACACACACACGCACACAGGCACAGGCCCACACACACACACACACACACACACACACACACACACACACACAGTAAATACATAGGCTCACACACCACAGCACTGACTTTGAGTCAAGCAACCCCCAGCTCCGATATGTAGATCTCACAACATAAGTACTCCGATAAATTAATTTTTACCTCTCACCCCTCTCTCTCTCTCTCTGCGTCTCTCTCGTTCCACCATGGCTATACGGCTCCCTTCTCTCTGCCTCTCCACTCCCTCGTTCAATCATTCTCCGTTCGCACTGAAGACGAGAGGAGCCTTGCCATCTGGCCGTGTGTCAAAATAATATCATTTAATTTGTTACGTGATTAAATGGGCTTCTTTTCAGCGGGACGCTATACCGAGTCCTAAGAAGCACTCTCAGGCCATATAGTCTCCGTCAATGTACATGTCTTGTCTGTTGCTCGCTCGCTCTCTCTTGTCCCTCACTGCACTCTCGCATCTAAGTCTCCTCATTGTATTTTTCGGCCTTTGTCTGTCTGCGTGTCTGTCTGTCTGCGTGTCTGTCTGTCTGCCTGTGTGTGTGTGTCTGTGTGTCTGTCTGTCTCTGTAGATAGATAGGTACTTTATTAATCCCAAAGGGAAATTCAGGTAGCCTATCCCAAAGCCCAAAAGCTTAGTTACTTAGGGACTACATTTGCCAGGATTTCTTCCAGAATAAGTGCCTATAGCAGATGAGGCAGATTTTACTCCGAAAAGCCCCACCTTCCATTTCCCCCCCCAAAACCGGGAGGTATAATGCTCCATCACTACCTCGCGCTACCTCGTCTGATTTCTCTTCAGAAGCGTTCATAGGCCTATTCCCAACGAGATGATTGGTTAAGTCAAGAAATTAGGACAGAACATCTGCGTATAGATAAACAAGGAAGTGAATGTCTGCGCGCAGGAGCAAAACATGTCCGGGATAAGCTCTGAGCCAAGGTGTTGCCTATAGCAAGGGCCACTGTCAAAAAAATGGATTTCAGGCCTGGACCGCTGAGCCACGGCCCAGGCACCTTGGCTGGTAATCCAGTCTGGCAGTGTGGCCGTGGGTTCGACTCCCGATCCCGACGGCCTTTACTGCGTGTCTTCCCCCCCCCCCCCCCCCTCATCTCTCTCCCCATTTCCTGTCAGCCTACTGTCTGTCCCTCCATAAAAAATAAAAAATAAAGGCGAAAGCCACAAAAAAAAAACATTTAAAAAGAATCACAAAGATCCGTCTTGATGGCATGACTATAAAGATCATGTGTATCACGTTTCAAACTCGCAGATCGGCTACTGTTGATGCTTTCGTGTGATCAAATAGGGTGTTAATTTACAAGAAAAACAAAAGTTTGAATATGGAGATCAATGTCTCTCTCTCTCTCTCTCTATCTCTCTCTCTCTCTCTCTCTCTCTCTCAGAGTTTTCTCACAGTAGCTGCAACACAGCAGTGATCTCCCTCTGACTCACTCCCCCCTCCAGTCCAGTCTCTTCAGAGAGTCAAAGCACAGCAAGCCTTTATTGTTATGTTTTATGAGTGGAATAACCTAACCTGCTGATATCAGATCCATTTTGTTTTATGTTCAACCATCTGCAACACACTGCCTGACTTGGACATCATTTACAACAAGAGAAGAAAAACCGTATTATTACAAGACGTGACGTTTGGGGTCGCCTAGACCTCCCTCCAGCCTCCTTCCTCCAGAGTGAACAGGCATGTCTGAAGAAGGTCTCGGTGACCGAACCGTTGTCTCTCTCTCCCTCTCGCTGTGAAACGTCAGGCTGTGCGCAGAATCATTTTTTTTTGGTTTTTGCTTGGTTATCGTGTGCTTCGCCCATACGACGATACGCGCCTGTCACAGAGACATTTTAACCCATTCTGACCTGAGATCAGATTCGTACGATCTTTCCACTGGACACACACTGGTCTGATCAACCCATTCTGACCTGAGATCAGATTCTAAAAATGTCAGTCGCTCTTCGATTTTTCAAAAATAGCAGACCTACAAGCTCATAGCGCGCCACTCGGTGGCGCGCTATGAGCTTGTAGATCTGCTATTTTTCAATAGCTAAAGCACGACATGATGCCAACACCAAAATGGGTTCCCGGTCAGAATGGGTTAAGCTGCTGTGTCTAATTCTTTTGAGATACTGCTCTCTTTATCAGGAAAGATGTACCAAATGTCCAATTAAAGCACTTCAGCACTAGCGTACGTACCTATTCCAGCGCTTGTATATAGATCATCTATTTTTGTCAAGTAGAGTAGAGGAAAAAACAGGAGGTCACCCCAGTCAACTAGTATAGTTCAAGCAAAAAAAATTGCTTATTTTCTAGCAATTACACGTGCCGTGAAGCCTTGATTCATGGAGATTGTTTTGTTCTTCTCACATTCCTATAAGCCAATAATTCGTATATAGGAGACTCTGCCGCCGGTCAGGGGTAAATCGTAATAAAGACATTTGAACAACTAAAAACACAGCATACAGTATATGTGACGCGTCATGTGACCCCCGAGAGAGTCATCGGAGGATGATTAACTGTTCAGCAGAGCTTAAAAACCCGTTTTTCTTTTTTCCTTTGATGATCTGAAGCCATATTAGTAATCCTGGAATTTCAGGCTATATATGTCAGAGTTATCCCGAGTCCTCCAGCCGTTAGGCTAAATTGGCTAATTTAACCCATTCTGACCTGAGATCAGATTCATACGAGGTTTCCACTGGACACACACTGGTCTGATTAAATAGGTTACTTCCACACTGAGTCACTGTAATGCCAGGAAAACGTGGACAACGTCTGTAAATTACTTATTGACGTGAGTCACGTTATTGTTATACCTTAATCATTATGTACTGTAATGTACATTCCAAAGAGACAATTATTAACCACGTCATGTTGATAAATGGACATATTTTATCGAAAACATTACAGTTTCTTCTTCTTTTTTGTTGGCCTGCAAAGTTAAGTGCCGGGCCTGAGATTGGCTAATGCCGTATATGACGCCGGGGTCTGTGATTGGCTCTAAGCTATACTTCCGGGAAACGCAGAAGTAATGTGTACTCGCAATATAATGATTATAACGTTATAGCATCATATGCTCAGGTCGATGAGTACTTTACCCTGGACATTTCCACGTTTACCTTAAAACTGGCTTATTATTCAGCTAGCGGAGCTAACGGCTAACAGTCCATTGTCCACACGGGCAGACGCTAAGATACCGTCTACCATTCATTGTCAATGTAGGCGTTTGTAGCCGTTGCAAAATACACAATGCTACAAATAAGATTATCTGGCTTCACCTTCAGCTACAAAGATACAAACACGCTGTGTATCTTTGTATCCTTTTTACCCTCATTTGAGAACAAAGGAAAAGCAGCGCCCTCTAAATGCCACAGACCATACTGCAGGTCTGAATATTTCAGGGCTTTTCTGCCTGTATAGGACAGTAGAGCTGGAGAGAGACATGGCGAGAGCTGGAGAGGCGGGGAGTGACATGCAGCGATGGTCCACGGCAGAACCGGGAATCGAACCCGGGACACGCTGTCGGGCATCAAAGCGTATGTGCGGTACAGTACGTGTCTTTTTACAACTTGACCATCTGCGCGTGCGTCATCTGAACTTATGTGCGCTCACCCTCATTAGTGTACATATGTTTCTGTCTCATCCAAGAGACTGTGGACACACACACTGCGTCTGAAACCAGAGACTGTGGACACACTCACTGCGTCTGAAACCAGAGACTGTGGACTCACACACTGCGTCTGAAACCAGAGACTGTGGACACACACACTGCGTCTGAAACCAGAGACTGTGGACTCACACACTGCGTCTGAAACCAGAGACTGTGGACACACACACTGCGTCTGAAACCAGAGACTGTGGACACACACACTGCGTCTGAAACCAGAGACTGTGGACACACACACTGCGTCTGAAACCAGAGACTGTGGACACACACACACTGCGTCTGAAACCAGAGACTGTGGACACACACACTGCGTCTGAAACCAGAGACTGTGGACACACACACTGCGTCTGAAACCAGAGACTGTGGACACACTCACTGCGTCTGAAACCAGAGACTGTGGACACACACACTGCGTCTGAAACCAGAGACTGTGGACACACACACTGCGTCTGAAACCAGAGACTGTGGACACACACACTGCGTCTGAAACCAGAATCTGTGGACACACTCACTGCGTCTGAAACCAGAGACTGTGGACACACACTGCGTCTGAAACCAGTCATATGTTTCTGTCTCCTCTAAGAGACTGTAGACACACACACACACACACTGCGTCTAAAACACATGTCTCTGTCTCCTCTAAGAGACTGTGTGGACACACACACTGCGTCTAAAACATATGTTTCTGTCTCCTCTAAGAGACTGTGTGGACACACACACTGCGTCTAAAACATATGTTTCTGTCTCCTCTAAGAGACTGTGGACACACACACTGCGTCTAAAACATATGTTTCTGTCTCCTCTAAGAGACTGTGGACACACACACTGCGTCTAAAACATATGTTTCTGTCTCCTCTAAGAGACTGTGGACACACACACACTGCGTCTAAAACATATGTTTCTGTCTCCTCTAAGAGACTGTGGACACACACACTGCGTCTAAAACATATGTTTCTGTCTCCTCTAAGAGACTGTGGACACACACACTGCGTCTAAAACATATGTTTCTGTCTCCTCTAAGAGACTGTGGACACACACACTGCGTCTAAAACATATGTTTCTGTCTCCTCTAAGAGACTGTGGACACACACACTGCGTCTAAAACATATGTTTCTGTCTCCTCTAAGAGACTGTGGACACACACACACTGCGTCTAAAACATATGTTTCTGTCTCCTCTAAGAGACTGTGGACACACACACACTGCGTCTAAAACATATGTCTCTGTCTCCTCTAAGAGACTGTGTGGACACACACACACTGCGTCTGAAACCAGTCAAGCACCATGTCCTCAATGTCACCATTTGTTTATGTTTTCCCTACTTTATTTATTCCCTCTTCCTCTTCACTCATCCCCCTCCCTCCTCCCTAAAGACGGCGCATGCCCAAACGTCGCTATTAAATCACTGTCTGACAGAAAGAAGGAAAGAAAGAGCGATAGAGAGAAAGATAAGGGGGGGTATAGAGAGAGAGAGAGAGAGAGAGAAGTGAGATAGAGGGATGAGGGTTTGAGCGCGTGTAAGAAATGAACCTATCAATCCAGGGTGCCTATTATCCCGTGTGAAATGCCTCTCGCTTTGCAGACGCCTAGTTAGTGCGCCTGTTCAAAATTAATAAAACGCCACGCAGCCCCGGAGTCGTCTGAGGGCTGGCTGGCTGGCTGGCGGAGCCCCCGCCGCCCCGCGACAGGGCCTGCTGGTTATTGATTAAGTCATGTCACCGGAATGGAAGGCTCTGCCATTAAAAGTACAAATTATGCAGCGCATTTAGCCGTGCCTCTTATTCATGTGAGGAGACAGGCAGGAGTCAATGTTAAGAATGGATGGACGACGGCTCAGTTTTTTGTCCTACGGGAGGTGTCTCTCTCTCTCTCTCTCTATGTCTCTCTCTCTCTCGTTCTCTGTGCCATGCGGGTGTTCATTGTTCTCATGATCACATGTGTGTTCAGATCGTATGGAAGATGAAGGTCCTGATGATTAATATTATACGTAAATACTTATACCCATATGAATACTTGATTACAAGTTGGACCCGTGCACATACTGTCGCACTTTCAAAGTGTGTTGACGTACATGCTATTTGTCTTTAACTTCTACTTACCATTGCATTGTTATTATTTATTTTATTAGTGGTTAGCGGGACGCATTCTCCAGTTTTTAGGTGAAAACCTAACCACCGCGTGGTTAGTAAAAACAGAGAGACATGCTGGGGTGAGCGGGGAGTCTCTCATCACAGTGGCTCAGTGACATCATGTTGTAGTTTTAGTAAAAAACAGAGAGATGTGTTGGGGTGAGCGGGGAGTCTCTCATCACAGTGGCTCAGTGACATCATGTTGTAGTTTTAGTAAAAAACAGAGAGATGTGTTGGGGTGAGCGGGGAGTCGCTCAGTGACGTCATGTTATAGTTTTATCACAGTGGCTCAGTGACGTCATGTTGTAGTTTTATCACAGCGGCTCAGTGACGTCATGTTGTAGTTTTATCATAGTGGCTCAGTGACGTCATGTTGTAGTTTTATCACAGTGGCTCAGTGACGTCATGTTATAGTTTGCTGCTTACTTGACTTACTTGACTTATTCCTGTAGGCTCCTAGGTGGAGCATAGGGCCGCAATCACACCCCGCCATCGGACTCCGTTTTGAGCAGTTTTCTTCAGCTGGGCCCACGATAATCCGGTCGTCTTTGCCTCACAGTCTCCACTGATCCAGTGTTTGCTGCTTAGCAGAAATGGAAATAAAAAAATATATATTTTAAAATATATTTTCATGAACGGAAAGGTCAGCTTCCTTACTGGGATTATGGGAGGTGGAGTTCTAGACTATAGCATTCGTAGATTGTAGATTGTAAACGCTCTTGTGTTTACTCGCATTTACTGAATATAGGTTTTTACTTACAACAATACAACAAATTGCAAAACTCGACATTTTGAAACAAGGCGCTGAAGGTTGTGAACTGCACGCTCATAAAGCACTGCAGCACAACAACACAGCTCCGACGCCTGCACAGATGAGATACACATGCAGAATAGATCACATCCACACACTGACATCTTGATTCTTCTGCCCTGGCACACGTTACACAGATCAGTTCAACGGCAAGCACGCCCCGCCAATGACATCACTTTGAACAGCAACGCCATGGGCCACGGGTTAAGACACAGAGGAAAAGACGTCGTCAGCGAGGGAGGGGGGACGGGGGGGGACGGGACGCCAAAATAAAAACACATTTTTGACGCGCGACATCGGGGGTGAATAATATCGACGAATGATTTGCCATCTTCATTCCGATGATATATTTAAGTCTCAGATGGTCTCAGCGTGTGTTTATGTGTTTATGAGAGGATGTGTGCGTGTGTGTGTGTGTGTTTGTATTACTATACTTGTGAGGAGCAATCGTCCCCACAAGTACAGTAGAATTTGAAAAATAAGTTTTGCTGGTCCTACAAGAAGAGAAACATATTTATGTTTAATTGAAAGAAGGTTCAGATTGGAGTTAGAAGTTCAGTTCGGTTTAGGGATTAGATATAGAGATATGCCTGATTCTGGAATACAAACGTGTGTGTGTGTGTGTGTGTGTGTGTGTGTGTGTGTGTGTGTGTGTGTGTGTGTGTGTGTGTGTGTGAGTGTGTGCGTGCGTGCGTGCGCATATGTAAGTTATGTAAGTCGGGGTGTCAATGGGAGAATAATGTGTGGGCACTGGGCAACAATTAAATTGCATTGCATTATAAGTGTGTGTACGTGTGCATGCGTGTGCATGTGTGAGTCTCACAGTGATCAGAAGCACAAGGACTCTGAGGAAGAATGCATGACAATGAGTGACTGCTCAAAGGCTCTCTGGGCTCCGTAGGGGTCTGCCTTCACCAGGAGTTCTGCTGCGTAACCCGTATTCCACGCTATTTCATCCATGTGTCGGTGCTGCGTGATACGCTAAACCCGCTATTTGTTTAATGTGTTTAATCCGCCGTTTTTTAATAATGAAAAAGAAAGAGCGGATTTATCGCGGACCTGGTGACGAGGCCGTCTCGTTATGATGACCAAACCGGAAATCACTATAGGGCTTCTGGGAAAATGAGTTGAATGCAAGTGAACGGGCGGTTTGTTTGGACTACAACATGCTGTGCAGGCTGTGTTCGTAATGGCAGCATGTTTTTCTCTTCAACAACAAACCATGTGACTATTTTTTCTGCCGGATTTTCGTCGGTCAAAGCTGCAAATACTTTGGCGTTATGCTCCAAAGGTAATAGATCAATCCTGGCAGGCCCGGAAGTGTTAAATGGATATTCCACTTTCAAAAAAGCTTTTGGTCATTTCATCGTCTACTCAGTCTTATGTCTACACCCCAGACAGTTTTTAAATTGCTCGATTCAGTAGTTAGATACTTGATATGAATTTTAGCTGCCCCCCCCCCCCCCTCCTTAGGTGATCTCGTCTCGCTGTCGAGGCTCCTAAACACTGGGGCCCCCCAGGGGTGCGTCCTTTCTCCACTTCTGTACTCTTTATACACTCATTTCTGTCAATCTCACTTTAGTACAGTTATGATGTATAAGTTTGCTGATGACACATCCTTAGTAGGTCTTATTACCAACGAGGTGGAAACCGACTACCGCAGAGCAGTAGAGGAGCTGGTGAGATGGTGTGAGAGTTACAACTTAATCCTAAACATCTCTAAAACCAAAGAGATGTTCATAGATTTCAGGAAAAATAAATCGTGTCCCCTCCCCCCCCCCCTCTTCATCAATGGGGAAGAGGTAGAAAGAGTTTCCTCCTTCCGGTTCCTCGGGACCACCATCCATGAATCCTTATCATGGGATCTTAACACCAGTCTCATAATAAGCAAATCACACCAGCGTCTCTATTTCCTGCGGCAGCTTAAGAAGTTCAAAGTCAGCCAAGCAGCCATGACTCACTTCTATAGGGCCACTATTGAAAGTGTTCTCACCTTCTCCATGCTTGTCTGGTTTGGTCACACAACCTCTCAAGACAAATCAAAGCTGGAAAGAGTAGTATGTCGTGCATCAAAAAACATAGGATGCAGCCTCCCTACACTTTCCTCACTCTATTCCACCAGAATAATTAGGAAGGCAAATAAAATCATTGCAGACAACTCCCATCCTGCACATCACCTCTTCAATCTCCTCCCATCAGGCAGGAGATATAGAAGTATCCAGAGCTCTACATGTCGCTTCAGGGATAGCACTTACCCCGTAGCCATTAGACATCTGAACTCATAGTACAGTATATGCATATAGCACTTTAAAAAAAAACTGAATGTAATTTCATAAGCTGCTGGTCTTTGTATTGTACTGTCCTTCTTGTTTGTGTATCTATGGTTGTCTGTATATGTTGAGTATGAACCAAGACAAATTCCTATCAACTTGTTGACATGGCAAATAAATTATTGAATCTTGAATCTCCTTCCTATACAAATCAATTGTAACTTCAACCTCCATTTTAACCATGTTAGATTCATCGAATACAACCGTCTTTTTCTGGTGACTGATACTGTCCTAATACGTGAGGGGGGCCGTGGCTTTTCAATTCAGAATGTTTTCATATATTTTATCCTTTAGTTTCCTCCGTCCTCCAGGCCACGATTTTTTTTCCACCCTAAAACATGATCATCAGGTATTATTACAATATAAGGGGGAAGAACTTTTTTCCAAAAAGTGTACAGTATTTGTTAAAATCATGCTTTTATGTGGACACGCCCACCAGTTCATTAAGTATGCCTGGTTTGCCTGGTGGGTGGTGATGGGTGGTGATGTACCTGAACTGAAGCCACACCCACAGCTGTAGTTGTATGATAAAGGGGGAGGGCTTAGGGGAGGGGCTGATAGTGTGATGTCACTATATTACTGTTTATTTCATTGGCCCGTTTGACTGTCAAGGGTTCAGCCTCCAGGAAGAAACTCTAAATACAAAGTTAATACACATAAAAACAACTCCAGGGTGTCTAATGAAGTACCGTACTGTCACCTCATAGACACATGAAAAACTGGAAAAATAAAAAAATTGTGGCGCTCAAAAAAGAAGAAGAAAAAAGGTTATCTAGTATCTGCTCTGGAAGCAGCGCCTGTGTCTCAGACTCTCGGTAGGGGTCTGCCTCCACGAGGAGGCTTATTCCTGACAGCATGTCTTGTTGATAAGTTGACCTAATTTGATACAGGGACTCCTCTCCTCCCACACTGGCCTGCTGCACAGCGTCTCTCCAGATGAAGACAAGACACCAAAAGCATCCAAATCACGATTTGTTCCCCACATCAAATCAACCAACACCGCTAAATATGAAACAAGCAGAGCATTTGGATTTGTCTTCATCAATTAGAAAAACGGTTTGAACTAAAACACATGTGTCTCTGAACGGCAGTCATTTCTCCTATACGACAAGCATCTTATTTGATTTAACGTGCTTATATTTATGGCTTTCTTTGTTTAGTTTTCTTTTCTTTTTTTTCTCCCCGGGTTACGTAAAGCATTTTATTGTTTTATAGTGTTGACAAGTGCTTTATAAAGTCAGTTCATTATTATTATTCATTCTGAAAGATAACAACAGATACCAAGGGGAACAGGAAGCAAATCTTTTTTTAATTATAACCGTCTCTGTCGGCCAGTGGAAACCTCATATGTCCAAAACTGTTACTTTTACACTCAGGATTCAAATTCAAAAGTAGCAAAAGTATAGCGGATGGTCAAAGCTCAAAGTGCGTACTTAGTTTAGACAGTGCTTAGTTTAGTCAGTCAGTCATTAGTCCTACAACTACAACCTATCTCAAACCCTCACCCTAACCTCCCACGGGGCAGCACACCTAAACCTAACCTTAACCCATGACTAACCAATGACTAGTCTAAACCAAGTACTGTATGTACCCCGTCTCGAGCTAGTGGATCTGCTATACTCGTGATGCTTTGTGTGTGACGCTGTAGTGAGATCAAGTAGGTTCACGGAAAAACACAAAAGGTTAGAATATGGACATAAGAGGTTTCTGCCCCCCTCGACAGCAAAGATTATACTGTGGTAATTAAAAATATGCGTTTCCTGTCCCTTTGTAGTGCGTTCCAGAAATGGACGCACGGCTATGGGACGTCCCGAACGATGCACATGGTGGACAGACTGGTCCTTCCCCCGCTTCCTGCTACAAGCTGCTCTTATCCCATTCTGGGCGGGAACCCCTTTTGGTGTTATAGCATTATGTTATGCTTTAGCTATTGAAAAATAGCAGATCTACAAGCTCATAGAAGCTACGAGCTTGTAGGTCTGCTATTTTTTGAAAGAACGACTGACATAGAAACATAGCTTTTTCAGAAAACTGTCAGGATGTAGAAGACATTTTTAGAATCTGATCTCAGGTCAGAATGAAAACTGTCAGCGTGTAGAAGACATTTTTAGAATCTGATCTCAGGTCAGAATGAAAACTGTCAGGATGTAGAAGACATTTATAGAATCTGATCTCAGGTCAGAATGGTAAACTGTCAGGATGTAGAAGACATTTATAGAATCTGATCTCAGGTCAGAATGGTAAACTGTCAGGATGTAGAAGACATTTATAGAATCTGATCTCAGGTCAGAATGAAAACTGTCAGCGTGTAGAAGACATTTTTAGAATCTGATCTCAGGTCAGAATGGTAAACTGTCAGGATGTAGAAGACATTTGTAGAATCTGATCTCAGGTCAGAATGGGTTATCTCCTCATGTGGCCGTGAACTTCACCGACGCACATGTTGCAATCAGTTGTGGAAACTAAGTAACTAAGTCAGCGTCATCTCTTTTATTACGAATAGTGTTTGCATTTGTTGACATGTTGTCGTGTTAATTCCGCATGCTATGTTGATTAATTGAATACATATTAAGACCACAATGGAAACAAGTCCCCAGGACTTTTGTGGTGACTTTTTTTTTTTTTTACTGCAGTATTTCTTTTGCAAATACTTATTTTTCTTTCTACTTATAACCACTACATCTCGGGGGGGGCAAATATTGTTGCTTTGTAGATTTGGATTACACAGATGTTGCACTATGTAACTTTCCTATTTTGAACCTGGTTTCCTGCACACAAGTGCAGAGATATTTGACCATTGAGCTAATAGAGCCAGCCTGCTTGCTCAGGGGATAAATGTCATCTTGACCGTCAGGTCAACCTTTGTGTCAGACCCTGTGTCTAGGTGAGACATGACCTTTGACACGATCTAAATGGCTCAATAGAAAGACCTCCACAAACATCACTTTTCAAACGATGTTCTACGAAGAAATATACAAACTCTATACTTTGTAGATTTTGATTATTATTACATATTAACATACATTAACAACCAGTCCTATTAATAATGCTATATATACTGACAATAGCTTATCTCCAAGTTCACAACGCAACGTTGCTTTTTGAAAACGTGCCATGGATGGGACATTCTGCAAATATGCACGAGTACTAATAATGTTGGTACTTTAGGTATGCTCTCATACCAATATACACAAACATACACATGCAGACATGCGAGTATACTTCTTCCATTTACTGTGTGATGATGCAATGAGCACAGAATGTCTCCTCTCTGCGTTGCGTTGCGTTCCTTATCTCTGACTGGGAAACACGAGACAGGACCACTCGGTCTGGGGGTGGAAAGTTCAAGACACGTCGTCGGCTTTCTATCGGCCTGGACCGTTTTGTTTCTGTCCTGTTGTTGTCGTCGTAATGTCTCTTTTTCTCTGCTCGTATAAGAAGGGCTAAAAGCGGACTGAGTGGACTGAATGATTGGGTCTGTGACTCACCGTCCAGCTGATTGGACCAGAGAGAGAGAGAGAGAGAGAGAGGGAGAGACACCACTTTATTAACCTGTTGTCCAATTCCACCTTTTGCAGTACAAGAAAAACACAAAACAAAAAAAAAAACCCACCGCCACAAAAAGCGTAAGACTACACCCAACAACCAGCTCACTTTATAAACTTTTTTTTCTTTTTTACTACAAAGCACCACAACCACCCATTTTCTCTCTATTTGTGGCGGACGGATGGATGGATGGATGGATGGATGGATGGATGGATGGATAAACAGGGGTTTGGAGGGAGGGGGGAAAAGGGATGGAAGTATATAGACAACCATTGTGCCTGAATCACGCTCTCCATCATATGATGGCACCCCGGAAATAGGCAACGTACAAATCTCACACAACATGTCGCATTGCGCTGTGAAATTGTGTTAGACTGCCTATTATTTCCCAGCCAGCGACAAGGCCATACGCCCGAGCATAATATATGAATCAGGCTTTTTGTGGGCGGTAGGGTGGGGGGGGGGGGGGGGGGGGGGTGGAAAGGGGGGGATCATGTGTTTACCAGTGAAGGAATGCATCTCTGGGAGGAGGATGTGTCAATACTGGTCCACACAGTCCACTCCTTGTCTTCTCTCCTCCCCTGACGGCTGGACGCCAGACAATGCAGCGCGTATATATATATCCTAATGGCATATCGTCATAAGTCTCCACTCAAACTGTCCGCGCAGTATGCTCTTTATTACTTTACCTGGCAACAGACAATAAGAGGGGGGGGGGGGGGGGGGGGAGACGAATGCACACACAACACATGGTTTGTGTTTGTGCACAATAACCAGATGGTGCTCATCTTTATTCTCTCTCTCTGTTCCTATCTTAGAGAGACAGTTGCGCAAGAAAACTGCGCTACTATTAAGAGAACGCATTAGTTCACTGTCCCAGCATTCATTCCTGGCATTCCTTTTTTTTTTTTTTTTTTGCTCTCGTATTAAATGTTTTCTGACCTTTGTGTGCTGGTATGTAACCGCAGAGATATAAACCACGTGCGCACGGCGTGCACGGCGTGCACGCCACGCACACACACACACACACACACACATGCGCACACAAACACACAGATACGAGAGACATGACTCTCCGTTGTTTTCTGCTGCGGGGTGCCTGAGTCACATACTACCCCGAGCCTCGTCTTCCTCGCCTCTCGGTGCCCTCCGTGGAATACAATGGCTGGGGCTCTCTGACCGCGGCTATAATGGTGCTTTTAATTGGTACAAAGCTGGGGCCAGTGTTACTGAGACAGTCCAGGCTATTCTATTTCACAGACGGAGTGAGAGAGAGAGAGAGAGAGAGAGAGAGAGATATGCACTCTTAACTCTGCCGGGTCCAAATAAACAAGTTTTCCCAAAACACAGCGAGGCCTGATTCTATCTACTACTACTACTAGGACCTGTACTATCACGCTGATATAGGAGAGAGCAGCAATGAACAACATGGACATATATAGTGGAGAATATTATGTAATAGATACTGTACAAGGCAATGGCCCACCATTCTCCATGTTGTCTGTCCTTCCTGTGTTATTGTACAGTATGTGGGTCCTATATTGATGTACAGAAACAGCTACAGTACAATTTACAATTTACAATTTAGGCATTTAGCAGACGCTCTTAATCCAGAGCGACTTACATTAAGCAAGAACAAAAGCATGGGAATACATCACATAAAAACATTCATCATGAAACATGCGTAAGCTAAGAAAGTAACAGTGGAATATCTATATAATGAAATTTATACGTATAAACTTTACATATATACTACTATGCTATACATATGTACTATGGCGTGCTATGACTATATACAATGCAATTCTAGTGCTGTCTACATAACATGCTATAAGTCTGTTTCAAATGCTATCTAAGTCTACAGAAGTGCTATCTAGGGTAGTACTGTACATCCCCCAACAAACAGACCCCCAGCGCCAGTTGTTTACTGTTTTATTCAGCCTATATAATATACCTGACCCCCACCCACCACCCACCTCGCCCAATTCTTCTCCCACCAATACCAAACCCTTTGCCCCCCTCACCCCCCACCCCTAATCCTCTCCTACATATACGTACCCCAATCATTCTCTCCCTCAGTCTCTCTCTCTCTCTCTCTCTCTCTCTCTCCCTCCACTACCCACCACCACCATCAATATTTCATAAACGTACAGTGACAAATTTATCCCATTCTGGGCGGGAACCCGTTTTGGCGTTAGCATCGTGCTATGCTTTAGCTATTGAAAAAAATAGCAGATCTACAAGCTCCTAGCGCGCCACCGAGTGGCGCGCTATGAGCTTGTAGATCTGCTATTTTTTGAAAAATCAAAGAACGACTGACACAGAAACATGGCTTTTTCAGAAAACTGTCATTTTCAAACGGACTTTTTTAGAACCTGATCTCAGGTCAGAATGGGTTATTTGAATGCGGTCTCCGGCGCGGACGGCGAGATGGATGGTGCCGATCGGGGGTGGCGGGCGGGGGGGGTAGGGGGGTGGCGGGCGGAGCGGCGGCTTTGAGCGGCGTTGGTAGCGAGCAGCTTTACCGCATACATTAGTCACACGCTCACACAGACGACGGATGGCGGGAGGGAGAGAGCGAGAGAGAGAGAGGGAATGGGGGGGAGAGGAGGGGAGGGGAGGGGGGGTATCTGGCAGAGATTGTGCATGTGGAGGGGGGGGTGCATGTGGAGGGGGGGAGGGAGCGAGGGGCACATTGTGTGAATTGCATGCATGTCTGTCTGTCTGAATGAGAGAGACAGAGAGAGAGAGAGACACAGACAGAGAGAGAGAGAGAGAGAGAGAGAGAGAGAGAAGAGAGGAGGGGGGGTACTTTGGAGAATCAGACGAGTAAATTTATCATAGTTATGGCTTTTTCAGGCATCCATTTTCCTGTGGTCTGTTGACAGGTAGCAGTATCTGCATGCTGCCCCCCCCCACCCCACTCCCCCACCCCCCCTCCCTCCCTCCATCCATCCATCCCCCCGGACCCCCGGACCCCCCCCCCCCCCCCCCCCCCCTCCCACCACCCACCGTGTATGATTGACGGCGCCGGGCTTCAGACTAACAGGCCTGGTTAGACACCTCAGCACTGGACACACAGACGCACGTGCGCGCATATACGCACGCGTGCACACGCGTGCACACACACACACACACACGACCTGAATGTTCGACAGCATAACGCGGTAAAAAAAGAAAACGCTCACCGATTATAGTTTATCCATTTTCTAACCTCCCGAGAGCGTACAGTATATATACAAAATATTACCAAATGGACCCTGTGTTCCACGGCTCCATTCAGGTTACATTTGGACATACTGTAAGCTCTTGGGACATAAGATGTAATTTTCCTCTTCTACCCCAGATCTGAACCCAGTTCCCTGCATGCACATTTTTACCTTTTAAATAATAGAGCAGGCCTGCTTGTTCAGGGGATACATTGAATCTTGACCATCAGGTCAAATTTCGCGTCAGATCAATGTGTCTATAGGGGAGACATGACCTTTGACACCAACTAAATGTCTTAAAGGACCACTTCACCACTTTTCAACCTATCTTCATATAATAGGTCCTCACTAATAATGATGAAAACATGGCGCTATTTCTTTCTACTCTGTCTGTGTCTCATATAGGAGGGCTGTGGGCAGTTCACAAACCGTGATCCAGTGACATCATCGATGGGGAATACAAGCTACTAAAAACTGCAGGCTTTCTAGTCCTGAAAAGTTGCAATGCGAAAATGGTTGTTTAAAAAATAATCTGCCTAATGATGATGTCACTGGAAGAAGTGGAAGCAGTTTCTAAACTGCCCACAGCCCTCCTATGAGACACAGACTGAGTAGGAAAAAATTGTGATTATCATGATTATTAGTGAGGACCTATTATATGAAGATACGTTGAAAAGTGGTCCTTTAATAGAAGAGCAGGGAGACAAAACCCCAATTGTATAAATGATATTGTTAGGCCTATACAGATTAAAACACATATATATATATTAAAAAACTGACTTAGTGCTGCTTTAAATGAACTCTCTGGGTCTGCCGTTCTCGCGTCTCTTCCCAGATCAGGTTTTTATCGCGCCGTTTCTCGTTTCTCGCCTCCCCCTCCATTCAATTACCGCTGGCTCCGAGACTCCAATTTACCACAATTAAACTCCCACCACCACGTCCAAACTGACTTTTATTGGACGCTAAATAAAATATATCTCTTTCTCTCTCTCATCCCACCAGCCCAGTTTTATTCATGTGATGTCCTCTCGTGGCGTTATCAAAACACAGAGATGTTCATTAGTTGGATTAGGACGATGATTATCTGACATTAAACTCTCTGTTGGTATACCGTGTGGACACCTGGCGAGGTGGAGAGACCACCACACAACACAGAGAGAGAGAGAGAGAGAGAGAGAGAGAGAGAGAGAGAGAGAGAGAGAGAGAGAGAGAGAGAGAGACAGACGACAGACACAGACAGACACCGACAGACAGAAGCAGACAGACAGATGCAGACAGACAGACAGACAGACAGACAGACAGACAGACAGACAGACAGACAGACAGAAGCAGACAGACAGACAGACAGACAGACAGACAGACAGACAGACAGACCCGGGTGGTCTGTTGTCATTGGTAGATGTCAACACGTGGCAAAATGGGTGGGTGCGTGCATGCGTGCGTGCCCGTCAGCATGTGCGTGCACGTGACCAGAGCAGCAATGGGGGCCACCTCCACCGTGGGTGGACAAGATAGGGAAGGCAGCTAATTGTTCTAATAATTACCATGACTACCAACCAATGAGGGAGAAGACAAGACACTGATTATATCCACAGAGACAGAGAGAGAGAGAGAATACCTGCCGGAGAACATACTGTCATTAACCTCTCTCTCCCTCTCTCTCTCTCTCTCTCTCGTTGCCTCGTCTTCTCGTCCTCCAGAGTGACAATCTATAGCCCATTGTTCTGTTCATCTGCCCTGCATGGTCCAACACTAATTGAAGACAATCTCCTCCATGCTCCTAACAGGCCCTTATCACACACCCCCCACCGCCCCCCCCCCCACCTCCCTCGCTCCCTCGTTCTGTCTGTCTGGAGGTATTGTGTGAGCACACACACCTTTGTATTACTATACTTGTTAGGACATACATTTTTTTTCCACCGTTGAAATAGGCTGACAATAGCAGAGAAATAGCCGAAAAATTGCAGTTGTGAATGTGATCCTGTAGATTGGCTATTTTCCGATGTGCAAAACTGGCGTGTATAGTATACTGTATATATATATATCACTTGTATACATGTATCGCGTTATGATACGTGCGGTCATCGCCTTACAACATCGAGGACACAACAAACACGGACCAACATTAAACTATGTTCATTGTTAATGGCGTTTTTAATGTCCGTTTAAGGAAAAACAAACAAAAAAAACTAAATTAAACCTGTATATAGGAGGAAGGGCCTCTGGACAAGGGAACAACACATGCCTTCCTCAGCGAGGCTGCGGTTCGATTCCTCGATGGTGGAACGGTTTGCCACGTCGTTCTCCTGCAGCCCTCCGTTTGAGTTTCGAAATAAAATGCCGAACGTACAACCTTAAAAAATGGAAAAAACTGTTTGGACTAAAAAAAATCATGACATGAATCAATGACATGCCCAAAACAGGGATACCAGCCAGGCTTAAAGTGTCGTAGAGCAGTGTTTCTTTTTTTTTTACAATATATTTTTTATCCCACGATTTTGTAACCCATTTTTCACCCCTGTGCCAATCATCTACTGTGATCCTGGGCTCTACACACCCTCCGCCAACCTGGGGAGAGCAACGGACTTAACTCATGCTCCCTTCATGCCTGAGTGTCCAAGTTGCTCCTTTACACCTGACAGGGGGGAGTTTCCCTGGTTGGACGTCGTAGCGCGTGGAAGGAACACGTTATTCCAACCAGTTCCTTTCCCCTCCATCAGGCGTCTCGGCTGGCCAGGGGGAGGCAGTTTAGAGACCAGGATTACTGCATGTTTTTTGTGAGGGTATCTACCCTAGGGGACACAGGGAGAACATGCAAACTCCACACAGAAAGGCCCTTAGAGCAGTGTTTCTAACCTGTGGCTTGGGACCCCCAGGAGGTCACCACATTATTTTGAGGAGGTCCTCATATGACGGGACAATGTAAGGGACAATTTAAGTACCATTAATTTATTACAAGAAAAAGTAATAAAAAAAAAAAGTAATCAAACTATACTATTAAAAACTGGCCTAACATGATATCAAATAGAAAGCACAGAGCATCCTTTAAGGATCCACACCATCCTGCTCACTCTCTGTTCGTGTGGAGGGACTCAGGACACAACCTGAGAGAGCATCTCCACCCACACAACACACACTTCTCTAACAGTTCTTTCCCTGCCAGTACTGTGCGACTAGTGGCCGAGGACATTAGGGACGGAAATCAATATGATAGATAGAACTGAATCATGAATGATGAATTGAATTATGCACTGTTTTTAAGGCAGATTATGATAGACGAACTGAACATGCATTGTTTTATAGGTAGACTATATGAAGCACTTATTTATTCTAGGATTGTATGTTTATATGTTTCTTTTCTCACCCGTCCCTCCATTTTTTTTAATGCTGACCCTGGGAGCTGCGCGCCAAGATTTCCTATGCACTTGATGTGCAAATGGAAAATAAAGTCTATTCTATTCAATGTTTATTTTGGGGGGGTCACGGCCTGAAAAGGTGAGAACTACACTGTCACAGGTCCAGTTTGCGTACGTGTTCTGTGCCGTTGGATTCATCTACATAATTATATATAGTATTCAACACCCGAAAATGAATACGGGATGAAAAGACCTGTCAGGTTTTTGGTTTGGTTTCGATGTCACGCGGCGCGACAACGGCGAACAAAGACCAACTTCATCCCAACTCAATACGATACGGAGCGTGTGTTCAGATACCCAGGCTTGTGTTTCATATACGGGTGGTGAGAGAGCTGTGGTTGTGGGTTTTCACTTTTTTCCCCCCACCTGCAACAGCCACCTTTTGATCAAGTTTACCATATCTATGATATAAATAGCGGTGTCTGCCGTCCCATAAGGGTAAGTTAATACACTGTCTTCAAGGCACAATAGCGGCACGCTGCGATCAACAATAAGGGTTGGTATAGGACAGTAGGGCTGATTAGAAGTGGAGAGAAATAATGGTCGACGCCTGACACCATGCTACGGAAAAACACACTCATCATCACCCTCAGTTATTTGTAAATTGGGTGCTTCTCTGAAAAACATTCTTCTCCTGTTCAAATATTGAGCAATATTGTTGTGTATTGTATATTATACTGTTTATGTATGAATAATGTGCTCCATACCACATGAACAAGGTCTCGAGTTAAATAAACGATGGTGGTGGAGTACAATCTTGAGGTACTTTTAC
>NC_137866.1:45859203-46169203 GCF_963924005.1 Protomyctophum bolini
TGTAAATGAACAGCGTACGTAAATGTAAAAAAATGTTCTTTTTATTAGACGAATTGCATCATTAACCCATTTAGACCCGACGTCGAAATAAAAAAAAACATATTTTTTAAATGTCATTTTTTTCTGAAAAACCTCATGTTTCTACATCAGTGGTTCTCAATATTGATGTCAAGGACCCCCAAAAATATATGAAATTGGCCTGCTGACCTCCATCTGAAAATGTGTTGTTGCAGGGACCGCCTCCAGAAGCAAAGATTTGAGTTAAAAACGTTCGCTCTGAAAGAGTATATACATTCAAAGCTTTGCACCACATTTGTAGATCTGCTATTTTTCAATAGCTAAATTATAACATAATGTTTTAAAACACCAAAAAGGGGTTCCCGTCCAAAATGGGTTAAATCACATTATAAAAACAAAAAATGCACCATTAATTTCCAACCCCCAAACAGCCGTAAGTGCCACGTCTCTCTCTCTCGGTGTCCCCGTGTCCCCGTCTCTGCCCAAGCCCCATGGGGCGGCAATTCCAAAAGCCATTCTATCCCATTATGCAAATAAACCAATTGGGTCGAGGAGAGAGAGAGATCTATGTTTATTTTATTTGGTATGGGGGGACTCGAGCCGTATAATACTACAAGAACAAATGCTTTCCTATATAATTGCAGTTGTGAACAGTATAACAAAGTATGTTTATATTTGAGTACTCTACTTAACGCAACAGTTTTTAAATTAATAAAATGTAATGTTGCCCGATATGTGTGGTAGAACATAACTTATACAATTGGTAACTAAATGGTAAATGGTGCATTTATATAGCGCCTTTATCCAAGGCGCTTTACATGGAGATCGTGCATTACATTCACCCATTCATACACAGATTGCGGCAGAAGCCATGCAAGGTACCAACCAGCACAACGGAGCAATTTGGGGTTCAGTGTCTTGCCAAGGACACTTCGACATGTGGACAGGAGGAGCCGGGATTCGAACCGCCGACCCATGGATCATTGGACGACCTGCTCTACCTCCTGAGACACAGTCGCCCCCGGGCTGGTTTGTCTCCCTGCTCTTCTATTGAGACATTTAAATCATGTTAAAGGCCATGTCTCACCTAGACACAGGACAGGATCTGACACGAATCTGTCTCAAGTGCAAAGATTCAATGTATCCCCTGAGCAAGCAGGCAGGCTCTATTAGCTCAATGGTAACAATTCATGTCATCTCTTTAGAAGAGGAAATAGTGCTGCTTATGTACATTATTTTAGAATTGTAGCCCATTTGTTTAGTTTTATGGAAGCTTAAAACTTTCACTCCACTACATTTCTAAGGATCCAAACATACAGAAACACATTATCTGCATTTATTCATATTGTGAATAAATGTGCAACTCGAACTTGAGCATTTTTTTAAAGCATGTACTTTTTTGATATACTTTTTGTTTTTGTGTGCAAGGGCTGTGTAATGGAAGGGGGGACAAACTAAACAGGTAGTGCCCCTTTCCCTCCCAGTCCTCCAGCCCTACCCCTTCCATCAGGACATGAAGGGGGGACAAACTAAACAGGTAGTGTCCCCTTTCTTTCCCAGTCCTCCAGCCCTACCCCTTCCATCAGGATATGAAGGGGGACAAACTAAACAGGTAGTGTCCCCTTTCTCTCCCAGTCCTCCAGCCCTACCCCTTCCATCAGGACATGAAGGGGGGACAAACTAAACAGGTAGTGTCCCCTTTCTCCTCCAGTCTTCCAGCCCTACCCCTTCCATCAGGACATGAAGGGGGACAAACTAAACAGGTAGTGTCCCCTTTCTCCTCCAGTCCTCCAGCCCTACCCCTTCCATCAGGACATGAATGGGGACAAACTAAACAGGTAGTGTCCCCTTTCTCTCCCAGTCCTTCAGCCCTACCCCTTCCATCAGGACATGAATGGGGGACAAACTAAACAGGTAGTGTCCCCTTTCTCTCCCAGTCCTCCAGCCCTACCCCTTCCATCAGGACATGAAGGGGGGACAAACTAAACAGGTAGTGTCCCCTTTCTCTCCCAGTCCTCCAGCCCTACCCTTCCATCAGGACATGAAGGGGGACAAACTAAACAGGTAGTGTCCCCTTTCTCTCCCAGTCCTCAGCCCTACCCCTTCCATCAGGACATGAAGGGGGGACAAACTAAACAGGTAGTGTCCCCTTTCTTTCCCAGTCCTCCAGCCCTACCCCTTCCATCAGGACATGAAGGGGGACAAACTAAACAGGTAGTGCCCCCTTTCTCTCCCAGTCCTTCAGCCCTACCCTTCCATCAGGACATGAATGGGGGACAAACTAAACAGGTAGTGTCCCCTTTCTCTCCCAGTCCTTCAGCCCTACCCCTTCCATCAGGACATGAATGGGGACAAACTAAACAGGTAGTGTCCCCTTTCTCTCCCAGTCCTCCAGCCCAACCCCTTCCCTTCCATCAGGACATGAAAGGTAGAATGAATAATAGATAAGGAGGTGATGAGGATCGATCAGAGGCTATCAGTCTGCCAGATAGGAGTGGACGGGCAGAGCGGTGGATCTTAACGCCCGGCCGGGAACAGGCAGAACAGACGCACTGTCAGAGATAGCGGAGTGGCGCGGAGGAGAGGAGAGAGTGGGCGGAAGATAAGCGGCGCTCTGGAGTGGAGACATGGGGGGGGGGGGGGGGTGTGTGGGGGGGGGGAGAGGCCGTAGCCCGCGAGACATACAGTACAAACAGGGTTTGACTAAGAAAGATTACACCCCGGCAATGCTGGAGAAAAAAAAAACACACGCACACCGACCGACAACAACCAGGAGAAAATGCTCGTCATAAAGCAGCCCGTGGCCGCCAGTGTTGCCATGTCTGCTTATTATAAGCGACATTAGGCTTGTTTTTCTGTAAAGTTGCTTGTAAATATTGGTACAGTGTAGTTGCGGGTTGATTCTTTTTTTTTTTTTGGTGTAGTTGCTTATTTGGCTTCCTTCCTAAATATTGTTTAAACCAGTGGTTCTCTAACATGTCATGTCATGTTTGTTGTTAGAATGATTTTCAAATAAGCGTTGTATACAGTATATATAGGTTTAAAGTGCTCATATGTTAAAGGTTTTATGACATAAATTTTCATTTATTTTTCTTTTTCTTTTTTCTTTTAGGTTTTATGACCTCAATTACACCCAAAAACCTTTGAACATTCAGTGGATTTTCTGTGGTCTGAAGTTTCCTTTGGGTTTGGAAGCCTTTTGAGCTACAATGAAAACAAGCAAAACAGTGAAAACAGTGACATCTGCTGGCAAATCCCATTGACATATATGGGATTTGCAGGATCTTACATCACAAACTGCCGGCAAATCAGAGCACCTGTTTGAGCCAGAAAACCCCAGATCACAGAAAATCTACTGAATGTTAAAAATTCATGTTTTTTGGGTGCAATTGAGATTAGAAAACCTAAAAGAAAATAAGAACAATTCCAAAACCTTTTTTTTAATGTCACAATCCCTTTAAGTCGCTTCTTCTGGGCTTGTTTCACCTAAACCAGGTTGCTTATTATGTCTCACAAAGTCTGGCAACATTGGTGCCTGCCGTCGTTGACCCCGGCCCTCAAGCACCCCCCCCCCCCCCCCCCCCTCGCGCCTCTCTCTCTCCCTCTCTCTCTCTCTCTCTCTCTCCTCAGTGCCGACATGACGAATGTAAAGTAAAGGTTCACCTATTCATCACTGTAGTGCTGAGGGCGGGGCTAATTATACAACGCTGCAAATGATGACATTCTGTTGTTGTTTCTGTTGTTTGTCCTCCTCTTCTCCTCCGCACGGATTACAACGTATATATACAGCCTCCTCGCAGCCATAGTTCTCTCTCCTGTGACGCCGGGACGCTCCAAGGCACGCACGGCCACGTGCACGGACAGTATCATACCATACTCACATTAGCACACTCACACAACGGAACAACACACAGCAAATTGTGTGATTTGTTGTATGTGTCTGTGAGAGGGAGGGTGACTGATTTAAGCAGTCACACCTGGCCCGAGTCAAACTAGAACTGGACTCAGGCCAGGTGGTGACTGCTTAAATCAGTCACCCTTCCCTCTCACAGTGTCCTTGACGGGGCCGTTTGGCGCAAATGGAATTTCCCGCGAGGACAAAATGAAGAATCTATATCTAGCTTATAGGTTTGCCCAAAAATAGCAGATATATATATATATCAAGCTCGACAACTATGAGTCGACGCACTGAGAGTTTGTAGATCAGCCCCATTTCCGGTGTTGTGCGACAACAACGTGAAACCGAGCATAAATCGGGCATTATACTAACGCATGCACATACAAAGCGCATGCTGCACACATACAACATGCAGCTCCGTGTTCCCTGCCTGCCGACCGGTATGTATAGCTCAGTCCTGCAGGCATGATTAATCCAGTGCAGAGCAGGTGGGGGGGTAGGGGAGGGGAGGGGGGAGGCGGGGGGGGGGGGGGGAGATTTTGACCCTAAACAGAAAAGTCCCGTTGAAGATGGGGAGAGGCACTGATTTATTTAGGGAGCGCTCCGTCCGCATTAATTATCCCCGCCACCAGGTGCAAGGCCCAATTCCTCTTCCCCCAGCTGTATAGCCCCTACCTACCCTACCCGGTGATAGCACACAAACACACACACACATAAATAAACTGAGGCACATGGTTTGCAGCCTGCCCCCATTGCATTGGGCTGTGTTACCTATAGCGTCTGGGTGGCACGGAGGAGGAGGAGACACGGGACGTCACGGAACAACGCCGTGACGGATTGCACGTCCCGATTTAGCACAAACACAAATAACTAAACCAATAACAAACAAGAGGCTCTCTCACGAAACACGCGCAGACACACAGGAGTTTGTCCTGCAGTGTCCTCTGCCTGTCTGTCTGTCTGCCTGCCTGCCTGTCTGTCTGTCTGTCTGTCTGTCTCTGTGGCAGTGCCAGGTCCTCCCCTCCTCCTCGCTGTCTCCTTCCTCTCCTCCTTGTCCTCAATTTACCCCTGACTCCTCTCCTGGATGGAGGGCACTGGCTTGTGCACCTGTGTGTGTGTGTGTGTGTGTGTGTGTGTGTGTGTGTGTGTGCGCGCGTGCGTGCAGAGAAACGGCAGCTCCGCCACTCTATTTAACAGAGCCAAGTTGTGCGCGTGCGCGTGATGTGTCACTGAGCGCTCCCCTCATTATGGCCCGCATTAGCTCCCCGCCTCGCCTTGATTAGTCCCCCACAGAGCAGAAATCCACAAAGCGTGTGTGTGTGTGTGTGAGAGAGAGAGAGAGAGAGAGAGAGAGAGAGAAACAAAGAGAGAGAGAGAGAGAGAGAGAGAACTCCTCTCCTCTCTCCTCTTCTCTTCTCTTCTCCCCAGGATGGAACATTGTCTCTTCATCCCAGTGACAGCTTCCTCATTTCTCCGTTACAAATGGCCGTGGTGGCCGGTCGGCATGCATCAGGGGCCGGGGAGCGGGCGGGGAGCGGGGCCCATCACCGACGCTCTGTCGCTCTCATTTATTACCCAGTTTGTTTGCACTCTTATCCGCGGCCTTGCCCCCGCCAGCCCATCCATCAAAAACACACACACACACACACACACACAGGCACACACACGGGCACACACACACACGCACTCTCCCACACATACGCACTTGTGTCCGCTGCCTGCTTGAACCCTAGGCCTCCTTTATACTTTGTTGAGCGCGCGTGTCGCATGCCGAAGATAGCCCCACGTTAAAGCTCCCAAAAGGTCATGTCTCACCTAGACACAGGACATGAGCATCTGACACACATTTTGACCTGATGGTCCATTTATCAGGGTTTTTTTTTTTCCCCGAACATAATCCTTCATGCATCTACGGAGAAAAACCTTTTTTTTCAAAATGAGTTTATAGTACAGGCAGACTCTTCACCTATACTAGAGCATGTCTGAAATAAGTGTGAGAGCTGAAATCGACATGTAAATATGAAATACATGCTTAAGCATGTAGCTAGGTGTAATGTTAGAGACCACAGAAGTGAACCTTTCAAGCCCGTTTTCTCAACTCGCCGTTTTCTGCAAGACATTTACTCTATAAGCCATATCTCCACAACTGGTGGGTCAAACTGAACAACCAATATGTCAATTTGAAGCTATGATTCCCTGCTTTCATATGACATGAAAAAAAAAAAAAAAGCCAATGGCAGTCTCTCAGTCAAATGTAGTCACATTTGTACATGAAAGTGTGCGTTCACCTAACCACAGTGAACCACGTTCACCATAACCACAGTGAACCACGTTCACCATAACCACAGTTCAAACGGAACATTCTCCTCGTCAAAAACAACTCCGTCCGTCACTCTGTCCAACAAGCGTCTCTGGTCTCGCTCTATAACTCTCTTCCTGTATTCTTTGTTTCCACTCTATAATAGACGCTTCGTTCAGTCCCTCCACCCCCCTCAATACCCCCGAGGACATGTGTTTGTAAGAGAGCGACATCGATCAAATCCCCATCCATCAATATCTATCAATATGTATAATCTAATAGATTCATCACTCAGTACTTTCGCAGATGCCCTGGCCACAGTCCATGAGGTCCCCCGGGGGGGGGGGGGGGGGGGGGGTCGGGGGGTGTGAGTGGGTTAGTTGCCTCATGCTGTGAACAAGAAGAGAGGGGGCCATGTATGTAAGACAAGACAAGACAAGCCGGTGAAGAATCACCCGTCCAATATCAAGCTGGCCCTGCTTCAAATATGTATGTATATGTAATGTTCGACCAGACGAGGACACACGTGCTCAAGTCATCTATAGCAATACACTTAAAAAGGGGAATAATGAAAACCCTGTAGGCTGAATTTGTAGTTTTGCACCCCCTCAACTGAACAGGACATGTATTGGAATCTTTTTTTTTGTTATATAAAATTAAAAAAAAAGGCGAAAGGCCTTTATTTTATTTTATATAAATGTATATATTTTTTAAAGAGGGGTAGACAGTAGGCTGACAGGAAATGGGGGGGGAGAAATGGGGGTGTGACATGCAGTAAAGGCCGTCGGGATCGAGAGTCGAACCCGCGGCCACACTGATTACCAGTAGGGGTGCAACGGTTTTCAACCGAAAACCGAACCGTTCGGTTCCACATACACGGTTCAATGCGCTCTAATGAACCGCGCTATTTCGGTTTGCATTAATTAATTTATTACAGCTGCGAAGAATGTATTTCTCGGTCACACACTGGCCTACTTAGAAGTCTAGCACTCTATCGGTCACACACCGTCCTACTAAGAAGTCTAGCACTCTTTCGGTCACAGAAGTGTAGCACTCTGTCGGCCCACCCCCTACACACACACACACACACACACACACACACACACACACACACAGAGAGAGAGAGACGGCATGATGAGGAGAATCCAGCACTCGTCTTTAAACGTCGTTCTTGGAATAATTATTGATCGTCATACACAGAGACACACACAGCGGAGTAACCTCGCGCCAACAGGCTTCTAAGCACGGTCGTTGTAAGTTTGTTCAGATCTGATTCTGCATCTGCACTCGCTGTTTGAGTGCTAATTAAGAGGGAGAGTGAGAGCAAAAACAACCCGCAGCAGGACATTCATTCCGTCAGAAAAGTACCAACAAAATACTCCCATGTCCAATCCATGACTGTAGATAGTATAATAGATAATATAAGCATAATATCCTTAAATCCTCATGTAGACTTATTGTAAACTTTTGTAGGCTATTTTTCTGAGACACGACGCATTCACTGTGAATGACTCCCCTCCCAGGAGACACTCTCCTCTCCTCTTTCCTGCATGTGCTTAATGCCCCGTGTGAGCGCATAGGTGCATTTATTTCCCCTTAAAAATAATGATGAGGCACATTAAAATAGCAATATAAGGTTTTTTTCCCCCTTTAAAATAATGAAAAGGCAGAAATGCCTAATAAAATAATATATGCTAAAAAAAGAGAAGAAAAGAAAATGCTATAAATAAACTTTTTTGAGTGGTGCAAGCCACTGCCTGGCTGGCTGGCTGGGTATGAGCATGAAAACAGCGTGGTTGTTTTTCACCACCTGTGCACAACCTAACACACACGCACATTATTAACTGTATATATGATGATTTCGTGTGTGCCAGTACAGTGACACTAGTACAGTACAGTACAGTAGAGGGTACAGTAGGGCGCGTTCCTGGGGATCACTTCACAAGGGGGTATTTTTTTTTACTGTACCGAAACCGAACCGAAACCGTGGCCCCCATACCGAGGTTCGAACCGAACCGTGGTCTAACTGAACCGTTGCACCCCTAATTACCAGCCAAGGTGCCTGGACCGCTGAGGCACGGCCCGGGAATTATTAAGGAACCAGAATTTTTAAAAGACAAAGGAATCCCAACCCAATATGTGACCATGCCCTTATGCAGCATGTCATGTTTTTATACTCTTTTCATCCGCCTTCAAATTTGGTTTCAAGAAGTGCACACATGGCTTGTCAAGTAAGTTTAGTCATTAATATATTTTCCCCGTGTCTTTTTAATTATTGAAAATGCTTTGTTATTGTTTTACCCTGGAGGTGGGGACAGGAAATCAGTCAACCTCAAGTACTCCACACAGGAAAATTAGTATGAAACTATTATTCAGTATGTTTGTCTTAAAATCGTTAAAGAAACAACATTTCCGAGCCAATTAATCGTCACCACAACACTGACCTCATCAAACCCTGGATAGCCATACATGGACAAGAATGGATCATCACCTAGATCAGCATATACGGAGCCGGCCAGCAACTCTACATCTGACCTTAAACCTGACTGACCTGAGCTGACCGGTTCTGACATTCCATTATGTTGATCCTTCCCCATCCGTCCTTCCTCTTCGATGTCTCCCTTTTGACTGATACCTGTCCATTCAAACTCTAGATGAGCCCACCCCAAAGTTATCAGTGTAGCAGCGCCCGGCAGACCGGCGAAAACTAGAGTTCTCAACAGGCCCGGCCCTACCTGGGCCCTCATCAAACCCTGTACACTCAAGACACTGCCCCCGCTGCCACCCATAGATCTCCATATATGGAGCTGACCTGTTCTGACATTCCATGTGTTTATCTGACCTCATCAAACCCTGTACACTCAAGACACGCTCCATATATGGCCAGACCTCATCAAACCCTGTACGCAAGACAGGCTCCATATATTGCCAGTACATAAGCGAGAAGCGATGGTTGCGTGAATGCATCCGCCTCATTGACGGCAGACTACTGGGTGAGCGCTGGCGCTTTGGCTGCATGGGGGGGTCAGATCAACATGGAATGAATTCTGTTCTGGCCATATAAGGAGCATGTCTTGAGTGTACAGGGTTTGATGAGGTCAGATCAACATATGGAATGTCAGAACAGGTCAGCTCAGCTCCATACAGTATATGGAGATCTAAGGGTGGTATAGCGGGGACATTCTCTTGAGTGTACAGGGTTTGATGAGGGCCCAGGTAGGGCCGGGCCTTAACTTTCGGGCCTGTTGAGAACTCTAGTTTTCCCGACCAACACACCAACTGACGGGAAATGCGCGATTCCATTTGGTCCTTCGGTCTCAATAAAGGGTCTAAGTGGTTATAGAGAACAGTTTAATTCTGATTGTTTATGTATAACGGATGGCAGCCAGCATGGATCATTCACCTCGTCTCAAGGTCACGGCGTTGACCGAAAAGCACTGCCCTTTCCTGTAAAACACTACTTTCACAACAACCAACATATCCCTAGAAAATAGTCTCTGTCGGGTGGAAACCTCATATGTCCAAAACCGTTACTTTTCAGGATTTAAAAAAACCCCAGCCAAAGTAGCAGATCTACAAGCTCAAAGCGCGTTTCTTCGCGCCACATTTCAAGCTTGTGGATCTGCTACTTTTGATGCCTGTGCGCGACGCCGTTAGTATGATCAAGTAGGAGCGTTAACTTACGAAACGACTCAAAAAAGTTAAAATGTGGCAGATAGGAGGTTTCTGGCCGACCGCAACGATATGATGCCAGAATCCTAGGGCCGGAGGCCAGCAGGGGCTAATCAATACTGTTAATTGTGTTTCCTGGAGTGGACTCATTCATATATTGACACACGGTTTATGACGTCTCAGACTTATGTCTGAAGCCGAGGCCATCTCTGTCTGCTGTCTGATGCATGGGGGGGGGGGGGGGGGGGGGGGGGGTAATGATGGGAACATGTTAAAGTAAACAAGTCTATAGCAGAAATATTTAAGGCCGGGGTTTTGATGGACTCACATGGTGGAGGGGGGGGCTGTCTGCCGGGATACGCACACATTTCAAAAACGCAAATCAAGTGAACATAAAAGGATAAATGCATCCTTTTGCAGGTTACATTTGTATACATTCGTCTCTGTTACAAATGGATATAAGTATATATTTTGTGTAAATGAAATGTTCATTTTAACTGATCTGTGTGGTCGATTAATGTTAAAACAATATAACTAACACACCGGGGGGTGGTTGGTTAATATTTCCATTCAGACAGTAACTCTGTGTTATAGCTCAAAAGCAGTGGTAGAAAGTAACAAAGTACATTTACATAAGTACCGTACTTAATAATTCTTTGCACCAGGTCCGCGACCCGCCGCTAGGGGACGTTATTTGCTAGGTCCGTAATACGGACGCCAACGTATACTCTGTGTGTATAATGGTTGAGCCCTACGGCAGCTTTTAACATTGTTTCCGGTTGCTATGCAACGCTTTCCGTCACCTGCACCAGCTATGGGATGTTAAGAAACTAAACTTTTCTCCGTTTACCTCGGTTACTACAAGCAGGATTTGTAACCGACTGTCGTTGGTGGATCTTCTGCCATCATAAAGTTCGGATGTCATTTGTGACTTTGTAACTCATCGCGTCCCCGACATGTAAACGTTTCTGACGACAGGTAAACGGTGTGCGCTTGCGCTAATGATAGCAAAGTGTGTGTTGAGTGTGTGTGCGTGGGGGGGACGGGACGGGACGGACGGGACTCCTTTTTAAAGTGAAAGCTGATAGTGGAACTGGGATTTATGCTAACAGCTAGCCAAAATAAAAGAGTTACCGGTAAGTACAGTTTTGAGCTATTTTGTACTTTACTTTAAAAAAAAAGGATGACCATTCTGGCTCTCACGCAGGGGAGCTGGGGTTCCAATCCCAGGTTCAAAATTAAAGTTACACACTACAGCTTTATAACACAAGACGTTTTTACTGCGTATCAATTATGCAAAGTATGACATACATCATATACATGGTTCCCAGGCATTCAAACAGGGCCAAACAGGGAGGGTTATGTCCACACACACTAATGTGTTTCCAACCACACAGGACAAGGCCTGCACGCGCACACACACACACACACACACACACACACACATACAGTACACACACACACACAGAGGTGTTTGGGGGCCAGCAGCTGCCAGCAAATGAAGGATCTTCCTTCCAATTCACTTGTTATTGTGCTGTCCGGGTGACAAGTATACCTATAGAGTGAGTATTTATTTCCGGAATGTTTTGTTCCGATTTCCTGCAATGATGTATGTTTCTTTTATAAATCCATCGCTGGGAGCTTTTAAGCCATAAACAATATTTCCCCATGCCTCCAGATTCCTTGTGCAGCAGTCTTGGGGAACCTTGAGATTTCCAGGGCCCTGATTTAACCCATTCTGACCCGAGATCAGATTTAAAAAAAAATTCTTCTACATCCTGACAGTTTTCCCATTCTGACCTGAGATCAGATTCTAAAGAAATGTCTTCTACATGTCAAGTCGTTCTTCGATTTTTCAAAAATAGCAGACCTACAAGCTCGTAGCGCGCCACCGAGTGGCGCGCTACGAGCTTGTAGATCTGCTGTTTTTCAATAGCTAAAGCATAGCACAATGCTAACACCCAAAGGGGTTCCCGTTCAGAATGATTTAAGGGCTCGTAATTCCTGAAAGGCAATCCTTCTTGTGGCTTCCTCTCTCAGACGCTCCGATGCCCCGGCCCCTCCGTCAGCCCACCCGACCCACCGACCACCTCTCTCTCTCTCCGTCTCTCTCTCGGCCTCTTGCACCCCATCCCCCCATCCACAACCCCCCCCCCACCGGACCTCCAGGCCTGTCCGGACGCCAGTTAATCCATTCTGACCTGAGATCAGATTCTAAAAATGTCTGTCTATACATCCAGACTGTTTTCTGAAAAAGGATATGTTTCTATGTCAGTCGTTCAAAAAATAGCAGACCTACAAGCTCGTAGCGCGCCACTCGGTGGCGCGCTACGAGCTTGTAGATCTGCTATTTTTAAATAGCTAAAGCATAACATAATGAACGCTAACACCAAAAGGGATCCCCGGCCAAAATGGGTTAAAACCCCTGAAGTGGAAACGGCACCATGCTCTCTCCTCTGTCACTGCCAGCGGGTCTACCTATAGGGCCAACAGTGGGCCATACACATACCAGTGACTTTTGTGTTTTATTATATCGTTTTTTTATTTCAAGGACGGGGCCCCCCAGTTTGATATATATGCAGTAGGCCCCCCATTTGATAACATGTATGTATTGGCACTATGTACTTACTTATTTAATGAATCAAATGTAATTTTGTCCAATCTGTATAGTAGAGTATATGTTAATACAATATAACATACAATTGGTGTGGTTGCATTTTGTCTCTCTGCTTTTCAATTGAGGCATTGGAACCGATAGACGATTTCTTGTTCCAGTTCCGAACCAACTTTTAGGGTTCTGAACCTATTTATTTTCAGTGGAACACTCTGAACTGCATGGTTCAATATTATATAACCGAATGGGGAAAGGGGAGAGTGTACAAATGGGGTCCATTTGGTTCCAGTCGTACGCTCTCAGAGTTATGGTGGTCCTTGAAATAAACTGCATGTAACTGCATCAGACATGAAGTCCACATACAGTATACCAGCTCTGACTCTCAGTGTGATAAAAACGGTTCCAAAATGCGATTGAACCGATTCCAGATCGGATCCTTCCTCCTCCGGTTTCCGGGATCCCAACCCCTATAGCTGCATGCCGGTGTGAAGTACAGCTCGAATAGCATGTGGTTCCTCAACGTACGCCGTAGGCACTTCAACGTACGCCGTAGGCACACAGTCCATAAAACGTACACCGTAGGCACCACAGTCCATAAAACGTACACCGTAGGCACCACAGTCCATAAAACGTACGCCCCACAGTCCATAAAACGTACACCGTAGGCACCACAGTCCATAAAACGTACGCCGTAGGCACCACAGTCCATAAAAGACAGGGGTTTCATGGCCCTGCGTTGTGTATAGGCCATGAGCAGGAAGAGGGTTTTAAGCTACTTTTAAATGGCCCATAAATAATGCCCCAGCCTGTCCACACAACAAAGTACAGGAGAAGAAGAAAACAACGAACGGGCAAGTTAAAAAACAAACAATCATTAGGCTGGTATCTCTAATTGTGTTCCGTCCTCTCCTCATGTTTAACCCATTTTGGCCTGACGTCGAAATTTAAAAAATGTCTTTTTTTCTGAAAAACCTCATGTTTCTATATCAGTGGTTCTCAATATTTCATGTCAAGGACCCCAAAAATGATGTGTAATTGGCCGCCGACCGCCCATCTGAAAATATGTTGTTCCAGGGACCCCTCAGAAGCACAGATTTGAGTTTAAAACGTTCGCTCTGAAAGAATATATATATATTCAAATGTTTGCGCCACATTTTCACGATAAAAAAGAAATAGCAGACCTACAAGCTCATAGCACGCCACTCTTTGAGCTTGTAGATCTGCTATTTTTCAATAGCTAAATTATAACATAATGCTTAAAACACCAAAAGGGGTTCCCGCCCAAAATGGATTAATCCCTGGTTCCTCGCCTCGCCTTCATTAACAATGGATGAATTAATTAGAAACCTTCATAGGATTGTGCACAGCGAACCCAGGAGATAAAACACATCCTATCCCTCATCCCCCCTCCACTCTCTCTCTCCCCCCTCGTTCTCTCTCCATCCCTCCCCTCTGCTCTTAATTGTATTGTTTGCCTGTTGTGTCGATAGCAGGATTAATTTCACTATAGATCAGGATTATTGACCCCCTCGTCAATGTTATTTCATTTCTGTAAGGTGCTAATTATAGGGAACAGGGGAAAGGCAAATTGCACTGTAACTTGCCTCACTTGCTTTCCAATAAAACAGAAAGAAAACAACGTTAATTCTCTTTTAGTTGCCCTCCCTCCCCGGTCCGTGAAGTAAATTCGGCCCCCACCGTCTCGTCCGCTCCGATCTATTCTCAACGCCGGCTGTCTTGGAAAGGGAAGACTGACCGCGATCGACCGCCCACGTGTCCGATATGTCATCTTTTACATTTGAACAACATTAACTATTCTGACCCTTTTCTCCTCAGCCGAATGTCACTCTTGCCACAGTCCTGCTCTTTCCTTGACTTCCTCACTTCATTTGAGGGAGAGGGGAATGGAGAAGCAGGGGGGGGGGGGGTTCATAAACAATTAACCGGCTGGATAAGTGATACACTCAAGCGCTAACAGACCTGAAAAACGTTGTGGTATAAATTCTGGTAATTAACTGGAGGAAGGAAGGTGAGCCGAAGTCTCCCCTTCCCCCACCCTCTCTCTCTGAAACGTGCCGCGGTCGAACGGCGGAACGACGGAGCAATGACTTAATAGTTGCTGCTACATCGTCTGTGACACTGACTGGTTCTCAAACTTTATTCACGTGAACAACCCCCATATATATTTGGCCGCAAATCCAGCCACCCAGAAGAGAATATTCAAAAATAGCAGATGTATACAAGCTTGCAGCGCAACACGAAGTGATGCGCTGTAAAGCTCATACATAATGCTATTTATGAATAGCCAACATGTGAATGGTTAAAATGCTTGTGATGCTATGTTAACTATACCACCTGGAACCACCGCAAATTGGTGTATTATGCCACAAACGCCAAAATGTCCCCATACATTTTTTGAAAAAAGCTGAAAAATAAAATGGAGCTTTAAGTGTTTTTAAATTGTTCCACATTTGTATTGGGGGACCCCAAAGACACCCCCTCAGGGACCCCTGGGAGTAAAACAGACCCCACTGTGAGACGCAGTGATGTCTATAGGAGGTCACGGAGGGCCTCATGAAGAGGTGAGAGGAGACAGTAATTACAACAGGAACACGCTACGGCACAGTTAACGTACTACAGAGTTTAAAGGTTACCGGTTTAACCTCTCTGGGTAATGTTTGCTTTGGAAGTGTCAGACGTTCTCTTTGGGAACGGGCATCACATTCACAGGGACTCAAACCCAAAGAGTTCCTCTGCAACTCCATCAGTTTACCCAACTGTTTCCCTAACACTGGGTCGGGACACACTTGTCCTATATATAAAATATTTGTTTAAAATAAAATGAGAAATAAATGTATGAATGTTTTTAAAAAAAAACTATCTAAGAAATGACATAAATTAAGAAAATTAATAATAATTAACCTGGGCGGGAACCCTTTTTGGTGTTTTAAGCATTATGTTATGCTTTAGCTATTTTTGAAAAATCGTGAAAATGTGGTGCAAAGCTTTGAATAGAATATTCAAACGTTTAACAATATACTTTCAGATGGGGGTCGGTGGCCAATTAAATATAATTTTTGGGGTGCTGGATATGAAATACAGAAACATGAGGTATTTCAGAAAACTACTTAGTAGTTTAGTTTAGTTGAGCTAAAAGGTTTAGGAACCAGTGGTTTACCCTAATATGCTGGAGCGAGAATGATTACTCAAAGTGTCTAAACAGAAGTAACAGTAGTGGTTATGAATATGTTAAAACCATGGCATGCCGTAGCTCTTCACCAGTCTCTTCTCCTCGTTACATGGAACAAGGTTAAGTTCACCCAAGATTGTCTCACAGTTCAGTCAGTGTCTCTCTCTCTCTCTCTCTCTCTCTCTCTCTCTCTCCTCCCCCTCCCCTCCTTCCTGACTCTAGTCCTCTAATGAACTGAAAGGTCAGAGCACTAATAAAACTATTAGCAGAAATGAATCTCTCAGATGTGTTAATGCACTTTTAATTCCTGTTAGCAAATTTCATCCCCCAGCAGTTTGCTGGCCGCTAATGAGAAATAAAACGGCCCGCTCTAGGGAAGGTTGGGTGAGGGGGGGGGGGGGGTCGACGCTACGGCTATTCTACTGTAGTCTCCCTTATGCACACTACACACACACACACACACACACAACACTAACATAGCACCTCGCGCACACACTCACACACACACTCGCACACACACAGACACCCTGAATGCGCTGGGTGTTATTCACGGACCGAGGCCTGTTCTCAGCCCTGTGATTCGGCAGGGTTAATTAAAGAGCACATCTCCATCTGTTCTCACTCAGCCTCGAACCCCATCCCTCCCCATCACACGCTCAGAGACACACACACACACACACACACACACACACACACACACACACACCTCAGTATCAGTCTTCTGTGGCACTTTTGTCCCCGGTGTAGAGACAAGGAAAACGTGACGGCACGCAGCGTCCCGGTTCAGACAGTGACAAGGAGACTAACGTGCGCATTTGTGTGTGTGTGTGTGTGTGTGTGTGTGTGTGTGTGTGTGTGTGGTCGTGACCTGGCCACTCTCCCGGTGGCGCTCGGTGACTGACCTGACTAACGAGGTACAGACAAGAGCGTGACCCCAGACGCGGAGGAGGAGGGGCCAGGGGCCAGGAGGAGGAGGGGCCAGGGGCCAGGAGGAGGAGGGGCCAGGGGCCTGGAGGAGGAGGGGCCGGGGGCCTGGAGGAGGAGGGGCCAGCCATATAGCCTCCTCATCAACTCGCTGTGAACTTCATACCCAGGGTATAAAATGGTTGCAGTGGGGCAGAATCCTCCTATCTCCATTTTATTTATTTTTGGTGAATGAACGCCCTATACTAACTTGATCATACTACAGCGAAGCAACGCCTGAGCTTGTAGATCTGCTATACTTTTGCTGCTTTCAAGCGGCACTATTGGGTGGTTGTATTTTGTCTCTCTGTTCTTCCATTTTTCAGACATTTAGAGAATGTCAAAGGTCAATGTCTCACTAAGACGCATGATCTGAAACTAACATGATTCAATGTATTCCCTGAGCAAGCAGACAGGCTCTATGAGCTCAAAGGTAAAAACATTTATAAAGAGCTAGATCTTGGTTTTGGCCAATTATCTGTAGTGGAGGGGAAAGTGTACATATAATTTGAAGTAATCATAGGATAATAACTGTTACTATACTATTCATTATTCAATAATTACTATTACTATGTTATATTATACTATTATAGTAGCAAATATATTCATTATATTTAACCTTTAGCATCTGTAGAAATTTGGGAGACAAAAAAACTACATTTTACAAAGTAGTACAATAGTAAGAGTCATGTGCCGTTTTCAAAAGGTTTTTAGGGTGGAATCGCATTTGAAGTTACATTTTTCTACACAACCTGAATGCTGTGTAATTATAATAATCGTGTTCCTAATAATCAGCTCATATGTAAGTTATTACAGGTGCTGTAAGCATGCATAGCAAACTGTATCACTACCATACCAGCCAATATTGTTTAAGATCAATATTGTTAATCAGACTGTCTCTGCAGTAATAATCCTGTAATAAAAAATAATGTGCGCACTGTAAAATCCTCAGTGTTCATTTATCCTTTTGCTACTCTGAGACTGTACAAATGTTACCCGTCCATTTGGTTACATAAATTTGTACATTCTCAAATAAACACTCATGATTCTACAGCGCAGAGATAATTTGTCCTATATTATAATCCTAAAGTATAGAGCATTTGGCCAAACATTATTTTAACCTATATGCAAGGCTCATTATTCCACCAAGGCAGAGAGTCATTACTCCTAAAGATAAGTTGCACTATAAGTATACTAATACGTGTGCCAAATATGGGCCCTAAATAGTAGTATATATAGCACAGTATTACACAGTCACAATTCTCAGTGTTAATGTAACCAAATGGACCCATAAGGGCAGAGGTTCTCAAAGTGGGGTCTGGAGACCCCCAGGGGTCCCTGAGGGGGTTCCAAGAGGTCACTATAGAAAAAACGTAGGCCTACGTTATATTATTACATATATATATTATAACATCAATGACAGTTTAAGCTCTTTAAACGCCACATTGCAATGTGAGCTTGTAGATCTGCCATTTCCCCCCCAAAGAAATCTTGAATCTTGGGAATCTTGAAAAGTTAGAAATATTTTTTTAACAACACATAGCCGAGTCGTTCCTTTCAGATACGGGTCCGCAGTCAATTACATTGATTGGGGCTCATTTTCTTCTCAATGTAGTCGTTATGCCAATTGCTTCCTCCCCATTGTCCCATATACACATATCTTTCTGTGTCAGTGCCCCTGCCAGTGCCCCGCCCCCACTGAGAGGATGTGTAGAGCCTTCGTCCTATACTCCTCCCACCCTCCCTGCTGACAGGTGTCACACCCCAGCCCCAGGGACGGATTAACCGCCACAAGGGCCCCTGGACCGCTACATTTTCTGGGGCCCCCATAGCGCGCATGCTCGCGGAATATTCGTGTTTTTATCAAATTTTTTACCTATATTTAACAAAATCAATGGCCAATGAAGGTCCCCAGGAGCCCTTTTCAGGGCCTCTTGGCTCTTTTCAAGAGCCAAGGGCCCCTGGGCCATGGCCCCACTGGCTCAATGGCTAATTTGGCCCTGCCCAGTATGACACGCAGTGACAATCGTCCCCGGAAAACAGGGGCTAATTATTGTGTTCGAGTAGTAGAACCTCGACAAAGCCAGCTCAGTAATGGCTGCGTCCAGGCAGGGCACCCCTCTGTGGATCTGTCTATACAACCGCTTACTTCACTTCCAGTTAAGCGACAGGCTTTTATTTATTTTTTTAAACGTTAAAACATTGACTGTCCATTACCCTCTGGTTACTGAAGAGGCAAAGACGCAAGTAAAAGGCAGCAGCGGGGGTGGGGAGGGGGGGGGGGGGCATTCTACTACCTCAAACTGGTCCTTTTAATCAATAGAGAGATAAAAGATATTTTAATCAAAGACATATTTCCTTGTTTGTCTAATGCCTGCTGCCGGGCCGCCGCCGCCTGCCGCGCCGCGCACATAATCTTTAAACGCTGAAAAGGATGCATAATACTCTCTCTCTCTCTCTCTCTCTCTCTCTCTCGCCCAGAGAGCCACTCATCCATATAAACACAAACCCGTAGCAGTCAGCAGAAACGCACACCAGCCTCGGCCCAGCTCAACGGACACTCCATAGACGCCAAATTACATTAGGACGGGTATATTAAGGGGGAATTGCATCCTGTAAACTAGAATATTAGCCCCACAGACACACACACACACACACAAGGGCCGTTTGGAGTACACATACAAACACACACACATTCACAAACCATTTTTCAACCCCCCCCTCCTCCTCCGGCGCTGTTGTTAACCCATTCTGACCTGAGATCAGATTCATACGAGGTTTCCACGGGACACACACTGGTCTGATTAACCCATTCTGACCTGAGATCAGATTAAAAAAATGTCAGTCGTTCTTCGAATTTTTCAAAAATAGCAGACCTACAAGCTCGTATCGCGCCACTCGGTGGCGCGATATGAGCTTGTAGATCTGCTATTTTTCAATAGCTAAAGCATAACATGATGTCAACACCAAAATGGGTGCCCGGTCAGAATGGGTTAAACCATTTGGTAACAGATCTATATAGTTATTGCACACAAACACACATACATACACAAACACAGACCAGAGGTTTGTATTACTATACTTGTGAGGACATCAACATTTCGGGGCGCTGATTTTTTTTTAAATTTGGCATTATTTTGTACAATGTCTGAGGCGTTATATAAGCTTATAGATCTGCTATTTTCACACAGCATGACGCACAAACACTGCATGACGCACAAACACTGCATGACGCACAAACTACGCGCAAATTTCGTAATCCTGTGAATGGCACAGTTGGATACAATAGCTATACACGTGATTATCTCGTTCTGGCACGGTTAAGGTATAAAACAACCACCAGGAACATTTTATTCACAATGTCTATTTCTCGGATTTCACTATACTTGTGGGGACGATTGTGTCACACACACACAGACACACACACACACACACACAGCATGCACACACGTGCACACATCATACAACAAATGATATCTATATAAACGCAAAGAAAGCGCGGTGCTATTAGTGTCTGGGTTGTTTGTCGGAACACGCAGGCATCCGCTAGCCGAGGCTAAAGCGTTCCAATGAGATTAGGGGGGTAACCGGAGCCCCTCCAAGCCCACAACACTGAGCTCACTGTGGGCTAACGAGTCAGGAGGTGGTGGGTGGGCTGGATCCGGTTCCCGGAGCTGGTGGGTCAAATACCTATTGACACTTAATAGAGTGAGATGAGTGTGCGCCATGACGAGCGTGTGTGTGCGTGTGTGTGTGTGTGTGTGACTGTGTGTGTGTGTGTGTGTCTAGTTGAATCCATCTACACATGCCTGTAAACATAGGAGCACTGATTAGGATTTGTGCAGGTTTTGTGCACAGAGGTTATAGCGTGCGTGTGTGCAAGAGAGCGAGTGGTCCAGACCAGTGCACTCTTCGTGCATCTCTCTCTCCCCCCTCTCTCTCTCTCTCTCTCTCTCTCTGAAACATGTGTAATGGTGATTCATGCGTTCCGTCAGGCCCGCTGACAGGCCGGTTCGATCCCCTCCCGGTGTGTGGCACACCAACAGGAACATCATCATAACAGCTGGGAGGGGAGCGGGAGGGGGGGGGGGGGGTGATATTGATCCGCCTTCAGTTAGGAGATTTGATAGATTGACCTCGGGACTCTTGACTTTAAACAGTAAAGGAAGCCGGGGGGGGGGAGGAGTGGATGAAGGGGGGGTAGAAGAATAAAAATGACTGATAGTGGAGATAATTGATCAACTAAAGGGGTAGCTTTTAACTGATGCTCTGGTGTTCTGGTCTCCTTGGACAGGCCTGCTGGAAAAACATGTTTTCTGTAAACTGATGCCCGGCCTACTTCATACTACAGTGTCCAAAATATCAGATCTACAAGCTTACTAGATCTGCAATTTTTTTATGTTTTAGAATTTCAATGCTGAAACAGACTGCAGCGGTATACATTGTTGTATGATAGATAAAATGACGATAGAAAAATATATATCTGATTAATAAGCTCACAGCGCATCGTTTCGCGACACGTTGTGAGCTTGTTGAAGACCATTTAGGCTATTTTGATGTTGTTGTTCACAATTGTAAATGTAGCCATTTTTTGGGAATGACGCCACGGTGATACTACGGCAATATACCACGGGACGATATATGTGACCAAATTTGACTGAGAGACTGCCATTTAATTTTCGTTTTTTCATGTCATTATGAAAGCAGGAGATCATAGCTTCAGTTTGACCCACCAGTTTTGGCATATAGAGTAATGTCTCACAGAAAACAGGCTTGAAAGGTTCACTTCTGTGGTCTCTAACATTACACCTAGCTACATGTTTAAGCATTTATTTCATATTTACATGTCGATTTCAGCTCTGACACTTATTTCAGATATGTGAAGAGTCTGCCTGTGCTATTAACAAATTTTTTCAGTCAACTCTGGTCACATATCGTGACATAGGAGCAGCTGCTTGGTGATCGGGAGGTTCCCTGTTCAATCCCCGGCTCCCATTAGTGTACTTGTTGGTGCGTTAATCCCCTATACACTGACGATAGTGCTGTCAAACAAGTCTATGAAGTCAACAAATTAAATCTATGAAAAGGTTTAATCTGCAACACAATGTTACGGTATATACAATATGCTATAGTGGGGGTCCCTGCTTCATCTCTCTCTCAGATAGGGGGTCCTTGGGCTGAAATATGCTGAAGACCCCTGCCCATGCATGGAGAAACTCCAGTATACAGGCCATTCCAATCCTGCAATCTCAACCTTATAGCTCAACAGTCCCACAGTCCCACCAAACAAGCCCTGCAACCCATCAGGCCGCATCGGACCATGAGCCTGACCCCGTGTCCCCCTGGTGAGACCCCCAGTGGGGGCTCAGGGGCCAGCGAGGGCCACGGAGGAGGGTGTGCTAACTCACACTAACGATAGAGGAAACGCGTGTCCAGTCGGCTGGAGCCAGAAACGCAGGAGTCGCCGAAAGAAAAGCCCAGCAGAACCATTGTTCTGCCAACTGCGCTGACAGCCGGTGATTTAGGACCGGGGCTGCCCAGGAGCATTAGGGGATGGGACAGGAGCGGGGTGGGGTGGGGGGGGGGGGGGGGGGTCAGCAAGAGGCTCCACGGGGCACTCCTCAACCCCCCCCCCCAGAACCCCTCCATCCGTGAGATGGCAGAATGAATCATGGCTGACCCAGTCAGTCCCGAGCCCCGGCATGGCCTCTCTCTCCATCCCCTCCGCCCCGTCCGTCCGACCCCCTCCTCCTCTCCCTGGACAAACATGACAAATCTGGTGTTTATTTACTTAAAAAGACCTGGAGAAAAGGAGCAAAAAGGAGGGGGCGGGTTCAACGGGCAGATAAAAAACTGTGTAAAATCAATACGGAGTTAGCCAGATCCTGCCCTACGGTGCTGCTTTTTCCCCAGGATGAAGGTCTGAGGAGGGCCCTGAGGGGAGGAGGGGGGTCTAATAAGGACCCCAGGATGAGGGTCTAATAAGGACCCCAGGATGAGGGTCTGAGGAGGGCCCTGAGGGGAGATGGGGGGTCTAATAAGGACCCCAGGATGAGGGTCTGAGGAGGGCCCTGAGGGGAGGAGGACCAGGGGTCTAATAAGGACCCCAGGATGAGGGTCTGAGGAGGGCCCTGAGGGGAGATGGGGGGTCTAATAAGGACCCCAGGATGAGGGTCTGAGGAGGGCCCTGAGGGGAGGAGGACCAGGGGTCTAATAAGGACCCCAGGATGAGGGTCTGAGGAGGGCCCTGAGGGGAGGAGGACCAGGGGTCTAATAAGGACCCCAGGATGAGGGTCTGAGGAGGGCCCTGAGGGGAGGAGGACCAGGGGTTCTAATAAGGACCCCAGGATGAGAAGGAGGGCTCTGAGGGGAAGAGGACGAGGGTCTGCAAGGAGGGACGCAGGTGGCTGCATGCATGGTGCAAAATGCACCATAATAAATCAATAATAATTGAATCAATGATAATCAATGATCAAGATGGTAATTGATTTGCGAAATATTACATTACCGACACCGTAGCAAATATACACCAATTAACCACCATGAACCCTGTTATTGGGTGAACAGCAGATATAGAAGCTCATGTGTCACATTCTCTGAGTATTATTGGGTTTAAAGGACTAAATAGATACTCATGAAACTGCATAATTGCGAACGCAGTGAGCACTTACTATGAGACCTAGCAGATCATGTCTGTCTGTCTGTGTGTCTGTGTGTCTGTCTGTCCCGCTATCCAAATATGGAGTGTGTTGCATCAGCAATCACTCAGCTCCATATATGGGCACAAAAGGGGCCAGTGATTTGTTTGTTGTGGACCTGGCCCCTTTTGTGCCCATATATGGAGCTATACGTCCAAAACCCAAATATGTACGAGCTGCGTTCGCTTCCCGCGTTTGCGCGTCTTACTCGTAATAGGTACATGATCATGTACATTATATGTACGATTTATATTAATATTAAAGTGAAAGTAGGAGGGCCTGCCCTCTGTACAGTACACAGTATTTGGGACTCCTGACAACTGCATGTGGATAATGTATTTTTGTCCTGATTTATAAGCATAATTGCTTATTGCCCAAACCAAATGGACAGGATGGGAACCTCTCTAAACCAAATGGACAGGATGGGAATCAGCTGGCAGTGAGATTTTAACCCATTTCGGGTGGGAACCCCTTTTGGTGTTAGCATTATGTTATGCTTTAGCAATTGAAAAATAGCAGATCTACAAGCTCATACATACGAGCTTGTAGGTCTGCTATTTTTGAAAAATATACGAACTTTAGAATCTGATCTCAGGTCAGAATGGGTTAAGAGTGAATCGGGGGGAACGACCAAATAGCGAATGCCCAATTTATGCTCCATCACGTGATTGTGTTGCGTGCAGAAAATAGCCGATCTGATCCCAGGGATGCAAATATAGCCTGCATATACTGCAAGCTTATTTAGACTCACTGCATTGAGAAAGGACGCAATTGTGCACCCCCCCAGGGGTCCTAGGATGCAATACTGTACTGTACTCTAATGTCATTGAAGTATAGGACTCATAAAATGGGACGCATCTAAAAGACCACCTCTGGGTCCCGAGACCCATTATATTACATTGAAAACCTATTTACATCACTGTGATCCGGACCGCAAGATCACAAGTTCACAACGCATTGCTTAGTACCTCTAATACTAAGCATGTGTTGTATGGAGAATATAGGTTGCTATACTTCAGGAAGGAGATATGGTGTACCAGCAAACAATAAGGTCAGACTTTGACCACCAGTCGAGGCTTAATCAGGAGATGTAGTAGCCACAGGGTAATCTAAGCGGTGGATATTGCTCTTGTCTTCATGGCTTTATGTATGCAAATTGTCTTGTTCTTTGTTATGTCAAATGTGTGTATATGTGTTCCGCATACTTGGCTGCTGTGTCGCAAGACAAATTTCAGTGTGAACTGACAATAAAGTACTATATCATATCATTGCCTCTGCGACACTGTCGCACGACAAAGTCTAAACACGGGCCTCGCAAGCCGTGGGTTGATATACAGTACATGCACTCTGAGGTGTGAGATGAAAATGGCCTCTAGCCGGTGTCCAGACAGACAGAAGAGCATTTAATCCACGCCGCCTCTACTTGCTTCACATGACAGGGAGAAAACAGATAAGACTTGTTCTCAGGGGGGGGCGGGGGGAGGGGGAGGGGGGGGAGAAAGCCACCAAGCTACCTCCTAAAAAGAAATAGCAAAGCAGCCACACTGTCAAGACCCTCTGTCACGTCCTACATCACCCTCTCGCGCGCGCCCATTCCATTCCGTTCCGTCCCATCCCATCCCTGGCAAAACCCATGTAACGCTGTAGTGGCCAAGGATGAAAGTGCTGGAAAATGGGAGTCATTGTAAACCATTTTCTGCCTTGGAGCCCCCCCTCCCCTCCCCTCCACCACCCCCCTCTCTTCATCTCTACCCCTCTTCCTCTCCAGTCCTCTTCTTGAAGACAAATGGGTCCGGGGCAATGACAGAGTGCCTGCTCCACAAATCACCAGCCGGGCCGGGGCCTCGTCCACTGCCTGCCTCCTCCCCTTCCACTACACCCCCCCCCCCCCCCCCCCCCAACCCACTCCACTCCACAACCTCGGCCCCTCCATTAGTCATGTAGCACGCGGGCAGCAGCAGCCCGGCAGCCCCAGTAATTAGACAAGGACAAATCGCCGGCCGCGTACGGACGCGGTGGACGCGGGGTCCGGCCGCTAAATAAGGGCCCCCGTTTCCATACGGACCGGTGGGCGGCGAGGAAGAGGAGGAGAGGACCTGAAGGAGGAGCGGAGAGGATCAGGGTGTGGGAGAAGAGAGAGGAGGAGGAGAGGAAGAGAGAATTGGGGAGAGATGGGGCGCTATATACCGTCCAATACAACCCCACTATATCCTCCTGGCCTGGCCTGGGCCTGGCAACTCATTTATTATCCTTTGGCTTTAACCCCCCCTCCTCCCCCTCCCCCACCCCCACCACCACCCCCACCCCGCCCCCACTACACCCCGACTCGCGCAGCGTGCTCAGCCCAGCGACCATGGACTCCATGGAGCATGCTGTGTACTCATGTCTGGTCTATTAGCCTCGCTTCACTAGTCTGTATAGGGCAGTGGGTTCTCTAACTTTCTCATGTCAAGGGGGACCCCCGTATGGAAAGGTTTTGTGCTTTTGGCCCCGCAGGGATCACCAGAGGAGAAGATTTACCAAGAATATTCTTTTCTTTAAAAGAAATTATAGCCGATATATAAATCTCTGCTTGTAGATCTACTGCTTTTTCTGAATAGTTGTAAATACGGGACCCCTTTTTCAGCCAACGCCACGACACGGTTTTCATTCTCTGGGAATGTAAAACAGATCTATACCGTACAGAATCAACTTAACTTTTATTGGGCGATACTTCCTGCACTTTTGCTTTAGATACTTTCAGTAACTGTTATTGCCAAGCGCATACCACCCCCTATTCTGGGGGACATTTGACCAAAATAGCAGAGCTACAAGCTTGAACGTAGATTGTCCATTTTCCAGCTATAAGATATTTACTTAGGGTTCAACTATAGTAGGTTTATAAGGTTTACATGGTTATTAAAGTTTGCTTCTTGTCCATTGTCTCCTTCTCCTGACAGCGAAGGGTCATTTATAACGATATCTGAACTAGAACAAACAGACCACGGTGAATCTATAGAACCAGTAGGCTATAGTGTCCTCCCCCACACCAGGATCTACAGTATCTGTACTGTACTATTTGTAGGGAGACAACCTCCAACCACTGCAGATGTGTGTTTTGTGAATTAATATATAGTCCATAACAGATTGGATACAACATTATTCATTCAAATGAATCTTGGATTGTATAGCTTTAAGCGCTTTAGAATGATAATTGGTTCCCAACCTTTTTATACTGCGCCTCAGAACATATTTGTCTCTCCAAGTACCACGACGGTAATAACTGATGTTAAAATACAGGAGCGTAATACCTGCCCTTTTTATTCCATCCCGAAGCCAATAATGCTGCTGCTCTGACAAAACTGTCTAATGACTAATCAGCACAACTGATGATATTTCTAATCGTTAATCAGTTTGAAGACCCAAAAAACATGCCCAAAATAGGAATGCAAGGTTGAAAGTGCATGGTGTTGCAGCCCTATTGGGACAAAATGAATGTACAATGTTTTTTCCCCCCACCAAAAGATTACTTTATTTAAATCTATTGTCTTTTATTAAGTCAATGAATTGTTGCACCTTTATTGTAGATAATCTCAAAACAAATCGGTACATTATTCAAGACAAAAAAGGGAGCCAGCCAGACATGTACCGTACAATGCTCCACTACACTCCATTTAACCCACTTAGACCGGAGGACGATTCTACAAATGACTTCTAAATGTTTCTATGTCAGTGGTTCTCAAACATTTTCATGTCAAGGACCCCTGAAAATATATGTATTTGGCCGCCAACCCCCATCTGAAAATATGTTCCTTCAGGGACTTCCCAGAAGCAAAGATATGAGTTAAAAACGTTCACTCTGAAAGAATATATATATTCAAAGATTTGCTCCACATTTTCCAAGACTTGGAAAAGCTCGTAGCGCGGCACTCGGTGCTTGTAGATTTGCTATTTTTCAATAGCTAAATTAAAAACACCAAAAGGGGTTCCCGTACAGAATGGGTTAACACTACACCACTACGTCACTTGTTTGTGCGGTGGCAGCAAACCAACCCAGACTCTAAATAAATAAATTAAGTAAGTAAAGCGAAAAAGCCGGAGCAATAAAGAGCAATAAAGAGGTTTCAGGGTACATTAGGCGTAACTGTAGAGGGGGGGAATTAGCACCAAAACGAGAAACCATCGAATCAGATTACAGCCACGGCTGGGGAGAGAAACCAGCAGTCAACAAAATATAAATTACTGCCCGTGTGAGGGTTAGAGCGGGAGTCCAACCCACAGAGGAATATCAGTAACAATTGTTTTGGCCCGGTCAGACCTGCCCCTCGCTCCCTGGGTGGAGGGGGGGGTCGACCAGTTACTGACCGCCACACACACACACACACTAATAAACACACGCACAGGCAGGCACACACGCACAGGCAGAGTCACGAATGCACACAGTAAACACGCAAGCACACGCACGCACACACACTAATAAACACACGCACAGGCAGGCACACACGCACAGGCAGTCACAAAAGTGCACGCACACGCACACACACGTGCACACGCACACACGCACGCACACGCACACACACACACACACACACGCGCGCGTGTCATGCTCCACCAGAGCAGATCGAGCCTTATTGATTCCTGGCCTAATTTCCTAATTAGTTTTATTGGATTTCATAATCGTCATCAGGACAGATCAAAAGAAAGTCAAAACCCCAGCAAGATTTTCTGCCCTCCTAAACATAATTTTTGAGTTTTTTTTTTCTTTTTCTTATACTGTGAAAATGAAGCCATGTATTCAATTTCGAGTCCCCAGCTGTGAGGCGGACCTCTGTTTTTTTTGTTTTTTTTTCCCCTTCTTTACTTTTTCCAGCAGAAGTCAGTGTTGCCATGTCTGCTTATTATAAGCAACTTTGGGCTTTGTCGCTTGTTAAATATTGGTAGTTGCGGGATGCTTTTTTTGGGGTGTGGGGGGGGGGGGGGCTACGCTGTCATATGAGCTTTACAGGAGAGTGTGCCACTCTCGCCCTCAGTCCTCACATGAAACTCCAAAACCATTAAGACGCCCTGAGGGCGAGAAGCGACCTCGCCCTAAAGGGTGAGGTTGCGCTGAAACTACAGGTCTGGAAATGCCCATATATGGACCTTTTTTTATCGTTTTCGGGCCGGGTAGGGCAAAAAAAGTGTGCTAATTATTAAGGCCAGGTGGGGCCTCGGGCCAGCCCATTTATGGCCAAGGTAGGGTCGGGCCTTAATTTTCGGGCTTGTTGAGAACTCTAGTTTTTGCCTGCTGCTGGGCGCCAATTTGGAAAATAGCAGATCTACAAGCTCACACTGCAACGCGCAGTGAGCTTGTAGATCGGCTATTGTTGTACAGACAATGTATATAGGTTTAATGTCCTCATGTGGCCTATAATAGTCGCTGCTTTTGCGGCTTGTTGTGGCTTATTTCTCTCGCAATATCTGGCAACACTGCAAGCAGAAGTCCTTGGACAGCTAACACTGCACAAACACTCCCATTCCTCCCATGTGCAGTAAGTGATGTTTAGCATTGCACATTTTCTGCATGATCTGCTGCTATTTGTCACACTTCTGTTCTCTCTCCCCAGCCGACGCTCAACTTGTAGCGTCCGCTTAAACGTACCGCAGTAAGAAGCCACGAGAAAGAAAGAAAATATATATATATATTAGGAGAGAAAACATACAGTATCTTACTTTGTTAACACCCGATTACTGCATCGGGAAGCGTTCTCCTTCCACACCATCTTTAACGACTTTTAACTTGTCGTCGCCGATTTTGGGCATGTCATCATAGGCTAAACTTTTCCCCCGAAACGTTTCAAGTGTTGAAAAACTAGCGAAAATTAGTATCCTAAAAAATATCTTCCTTCCCCAATACCGATACAGATACCTGGACTTGCGTAGCGTACCGAGAAAATAACCAGTGCATTCAAATGTCAGGTTCAGCCTGACATTAGGCATGCACGGACAATAAGTACCGAGAATTAATGTAGCCATCTCTGACTAACACTACACACACAATGCTTTCGGCGCACATGCCGTTTGCATGCCTGTGTAGCATAAAATGATCTTTCATTCATCATGACAATTAAAACATCGGCCAGACCATCAGTAGGGTCCGATTAAAGCTTCCCGTTTGCCTTCCTCTGCTGACAAAATAATTTGGTCAATCCAGGGGGAACAAAGGGAAGGGGGATGATGACGTACCCTGCACTGGGATGCACATCATGATGGGAAAAGGAATCTGCTCCAGACTTCCAAAACGTCAACCACCATCTACCCACACAAACAATACAATACCTACACACTCACAGTCAAATGTTTATCGTTTATGTCGTCATCCAAATAAGCATTAACCCATTTAGGCCGGATTTTTAAAAAAAAATCAAAAATAGCAGACCTATACAAGCTCGTAGCGCGCCACTCGGTGAGCTTGTAGATCTGCTATTTTTCAATAGCTAAATTATAACATAATGTTTAAAACACCAAAAGGGGTTCCCGCCCCAAAATGGGTTAAGCTTGGCTAAAATTAAAATATAAGTATAAAAGAAAAATATATATTTGACAAAACATACAATAAAAATAATGACAAGAAATCTAACTAAGAAACTATGAAACTTTGCTCTGTAGGATTCCAGCTCTAAGCTGAGCACAAGCAATCACTACACTGACTTGACTGACAAATTAGTCTCTATGGAAGCATCAAACTCAAAGATTCATGCAAATATGCAATTGTAAAAAAACTGACGCCCACCAAGTATGGATCAGCCTCTGACAATCCATTTGTAAATCTAAAAAGTGTACAATTGTAACCGAATGGACCCATTAAAATTGGTTAAATTTTTACACTCTGTATTTAAACTAACAGAATATTTTTACTGGGTAGCATAACAGTAACTGCCCATGCACCTCAACACAGGAAACTGCCCAGTAATTCCTGTGAACTTCAGAGCCGACTGCGGGTCAACGCGGTGACAGACTAAACCTCCCGACCCAACGTGTCGGTGCATGCCTTCCCAGAAAGCCTCAGCCAGCCTGACTGACTGACTGGCCATTATTACACACAACAAGGATGTTTTTCTGGGGATGGGAGAGGCATGGTGATCCATTGTCCCTTATTCACGCCGTGGGACATCTCTCCTCCGCTGACATCTGTTTATGTGGAACAAGCAAGCGGGAGAAACAATGGAAAAGGAATTTTCAAAATGACTTAGAATGCGCGTGCCCCTTCGGACATGGGTCTGTAAGCACGTCTGCTCCCGAGAACTCTCTCTTCTCTTTTGCAACATCTGGCATCTGATGAAATGTGGGAGAGGAGAGGATGGGAGAGAGAAAAGCCAAGTACGAGATGGAACAGAACATTATGTGCAGGAGGAGGAGGGGGACCAGTGCATGTACTCCACTGGCTCCAGAAGCCATAATGGAAGTCAGAACCAAAAAAAAAAAAAAGATATATCCAAGGCCTCATTCTTCCTCTTATGTCTCCCTACACTCATTAAATGCCCATTGACAGATGTTAAACGAGCTAAAGAACAGATTTTTCCCTCCCTCGTTTTTTTTTCTCTCTCTGCAATGAGCCGTTTTGTGACGACGCCATTCAAATGACCCCATTACAAGTTGCCTTTCAGTGAAGGACGATGGAGAAGAGAAGAAACGGGAAGAGATGAGAGATGTCTCTCAGATGAGATATGCAACAGTTTATGAATAATATTTCTAGTCTTGAACTGGTGCTGAAGGAACTATACGTAATCCTAGCCAATATAAATCAAACAGAAGCTGACACAAATGAATAACTGTAGACTCAAAAGAGTTTGCACAAATGCAACCAAATGGACCAGATTATACACCCCCGAGTAACAGAACGTCAAGTGTCCATTTTGGTCCCATGTATATGAGCAGGTGTAGGCCTATATTATGTGTGCATGTAAGTGTATGTGTGCGTGTGAATTGAGGTATCAAGCAACAAATGCTATGAAAAATAAATAAATTAAACTATCAGACTTCTAGAAACATTGTTATTAGATGATATAGTAGGCTGAACTCTACGACCTGCTTCTAATGACCTGCTTTCACTACTTAACTGTGGAAGCACTAATTAGATCAAAGAAATTAGGACTCAATTGTGGTCAGTGTATCTTACTGTATTCAAGCAGAACATCACTAATGCTGTAATGCATCATAATGATCTGCGTGAGATATATCAGGGTCATTTTGGTATCGGTTTGATAAGCAAATATTTTTTTATGTAATTAATTATCGGCCGATATTATGATCGATAATATATCGTGCAACGCTAAAATAAGTTGGCTTGACTTGTACTGTTGATCTGCCATTTCATTTTTTTATTAAAATAGGGACAAAAACAAAATCCCACACGATAAAAATTTAAAACTCATATCACGATATCTGTATAAATGGTAAATGGTGCATTTATATAGCGCCTTTATCCAAGGCGCTTTACATGTACAGTGCATTACATTCACACACACATTAATACACCGGATTGCGGCAGAAGCCATGCAAGGTACCAACCTGCACATCGGGAGCAATTTGGGGTTCAGTGTCGTCTTGCCCAAGGACACGGGATTCGAACCGCCGACCAATGGATCATTGGACGACCTGCTCTACCTCCTGAGCCACAGTCGCCCTATGTATAATATTGATATTTTGCCCTGTCTTTACCCATTCTGCCCACCCCCCACCCCCCCAGTGTGTGAGGTGCGTACAGTAACTGGGGTTCCACAGGTCAGTGCAGGAAGGGAGGAAAGGAAGGAAGGAAGGAGGCTTAAATCCCAGTGAAGATGTTTTTGGCCTTGATCACCGTGCCCATCGATCCCCAGGCTGATTCCCACTCAGATACGTCTTATTTTATTAGTGGCTTCGGCCTTCTGCCGCCCTATTCCACTGTGATCAATACCGGCACGGGGATGGCCCGTATTTTTCTCACTTTTAGTGCCTTAACGCTGTTTAACCGTTGTCACCTGATAAACGGCAGGCCCTCCCCAAACGCTGATTTCCTATTGATTTCTCCCTCATTCTCGCCGTCCACTCCCTTCGTCACTCTCCCCATTGTTTTTATCTCCGGTTATCTCCTGTTCTCCTTCTCTCTCACCCCCCCCCCCCCCCCCACCCCCAACTTGACGAGGGGGTCCTCATGTCCGCCATTTTAGAATCGTTCCAGACCCCGCCGGACACCCATTCGGTTACGAGTGTGGGACTCCGACCCAAGGGAACGATTTTATGCTTCAGCATCATCAACTCTTTAAGAAGGAGAGCTGAGGTGAAATATTATCCACACACACACACATACTTCACTACTTCATCTAAAATGTGTAACATCATGGCACCCACTTTATAGCTCACTTTATGTTGTAACCAAAAAAAATATATATATAAGTGTACAGTATATTTAGGTTCTCATATACTGTAGTTCTCATTTTTACTTCAGGAGGAAGACCTCAAATCACTGTTCAACTTCTTAAGAGTTAGATTACTTTTTTCACTCTTCCAACAATTCCTGAGCGGACATAATAATCCAGGCATGTTGATTTTAAAGGAGGAAAAAATTAAAGTTAAATTAAGAGAAACTGAGATGACATGTATGTCACCATCCAACATACACACACACACACACACACACACACACACACACACACGCATGCACGACAAATTAAACCTAATTAGTTTGCAGTCTACTACACTCACAATGTCGAATGCCCTGACACCACCCTTTAAAAGATCTATCACCGTTTTCTTAAAGAATTGGCATGAGAAGTCATCAGGAGACCACAAGGGGATGTAAATGCGAATTGCGATAGAAAAGAGGTGTCACTCACTGCTTGCGGATTGTCCTTTTTCTCCTTTGCAAATAGTGTTTTGTATTTGTTGATGACATGTATTACATTGCGTTATAATTTGTTATGCTATCTATGATGAATTGAACACACAGAACTGCAATGGAAACAAGTCCTCAGGATTTTTTTGGTGCTCTTCTTGTCTACCTTATGCCGTTTACATTTCTGACTAATAAAGTATTGAATCAATCAATCTGTACACTCCCTCCTGACTTAAATTAACTCGTGATTTTAAAGTCTACAGTAAATTGTGGCAGGTGTAGGCCTATACTAGCATACTCTATATGTGTGCATTGCACATGAGCGCGTATGCACAATGCACGTGTGGGGGTGCGTGTGTGTGTGCGTGTGTGTGTGTGTGTGTGTGTGTGTGTGCGTGCGTGCGTCTCTGTGTGCTGAAGTATCCAAGCAACAGATGCTATGACACCCTGGGAGGAGACAGCTCCATCCATCATCGCCCCGTGGTCCTGATGACGTTCTAGGCAGGCTTTTTGTGAGAGAGACCAGCATGCACTGGGATCAACACACACACACACACACACACACACACACACCATCAGTGCAGCAGCAGCGCTTCGACGGAACTCTTAACCGTATCAACACCACGTTTAATCCGGTTTACACGGGTCAAATTAACGGGGGGAGATGGACGGTAAAAAGGGAAATGCAATATGGCTAATATAACTACCGGATTGTGGGGAGGAGGGGATCTCTTTTGCCTGACCCATACTGTACTGTGTCTGTACTTATGGTTTGCACAGAACCAAGTACAGACTCGGTGCTCACAACTTAGTGTAAATCAAGGCTTGAGAGATATAGGCGTGAAATTAAATATGCCTTGTCTCAATATCGGACAAAGCATAAATTATTAAATAAGGGAACGAGTTAGGACCTCTCTACCTTCCTTCCATCTCTCTCGTCGTCCACATTATTTATGCAAAATTAAATCTGCTCCCTCCGTTCCTGCATAGTGTCCGTCTCATCCAGCCAAGTCACCTCTTTATTGATCTCTCATCCGGAGCTCTTCCGTAAATCCAGTCCGTTCCCGTCCCGGCCCTGCCTGCCATCAATACCATTAAACGCGTGTCCCTTCTTTATCACCAGATATATACTCTCACCACTTCGGCCAGATCGGTGATGGGGTGGCTCAGTCGTGGTCATGTGCTGGTCATTCCGTTTGCATTTACTTGATTGTCTTATCACGATGGATATGTCGGCTTGTTAAAGGGTAGGCATAATAAGCTTTGGCTTCAGCCTACACCTTTTCGGTGCTAAACTTGACCTTACAATCTGTCTTTAAAAATGTAAATAATGTAAGTACCTGAAATAAACTACTCGTTCATTCATTCAAACCACTTGAACACTTGAACTTGTATTTAAGACATGTTCTCGTCATGTCTTAAATACAGATCTGGTGTAGAAGGAAAAAAGTATATAGACCCCTGTGGGAGCCCAACAACGTACATACGTACAGTATATATAGGGTTTGAGTGGTTAAAATCTACTTTATGTGAAGATACAGTGTATTTTCCCTATAGTTTATTTGGCCTTTTCCATCGTTTCCAAACCTTGAATATGATCCAGGAACCTCAAAGGGAGCAATAAACCACACTGAACGGACATTCATTATATGGAAAAAAAAGAAGAGAGGAGGACAGAAAACCCTTTTAACCTCCTCTAAAAGAAATAAACCCCAAAACAACTCCCACAGATGAACGACCCAGAGCTCAGAGATCCAGTATAGTGTCTAGTAGTCCCGACACCACACACATGAGCTGTGAATAAGCAAACCAAAGCACACCGCCGTATGTGTGTGTGTGTGTGTGTGTGAGCATCTGTTAGGAAATCCGCTAACATGACCTGGCATCTTTTATTAGGCCTCTCACCCTTTAACAATGGGTTAAGTGATAAACTGACATTTACAGCGCGGCCTGCCAAGTTACACAGGGGTTGGGGAGAGAGAGAGAGAGAGAGAGAGAGCTGAGAAACTGACCGTGAAGTAATAACAAGGGAGTGGGCAAGAGCCACGGGTTTTCTATTAACACCAGGGGGAGATGAGTTAACGGGGTTGAGGAGAGAGGACCCATCTCTGGAGCGAAAAAATAAATACAAAAAGAACACCCCCCCCCCCCCCCCCCTCCATTTTACCCCCCACCAGTTTATAACCCACCCTCCCATTGACAAGTATAGTGGAAGAGGTACTCAGATTATTTTTTTTACTTAAAAGTAAAGCAATACGGCCTGGGCCGTGGCTCAGCGGTCCAGGCACCTTGGCTGGTAGTCCAGTCTGGCAGTGTGGCCCCGCGATTGACTCCCGATCCCGACGGCCTTTTCCCAGTGGGGGCTCCTCACTGGGAGGTTAGCAATGTGTGTGAGGAGGAATCAATTGGCATCATGACGAAATTGGGATCAGACGAAAAATAATTGGCTACTCTAAATTAAAAAGAAAAGAAAATCAGATCAGTCTGAAGTGAGCGGTGCTGTGCTGTACTGTACTGTACTGTACTGTACTGTACTGTACTGTACTGTACTGTACTGTACTGTACTGTACTGTACTCGTGCTGTAGTACTGTACAAGCCCTCCTCCCTGGCCCTAAATTGGTTAATTTAGTAACCAAAGATGTCAAATAATTTTAGTGGACTAAAACAAAGGTTACAATATTTGTCTGTGAGATGTATTTGGATAGAATTATAAAGCAGCAAAAAAATGAAAATACTAAATTAAAGTAAAATACTTCAATAAGACAATATTGTACATTCTGAACGGGAATCCATTGTTATGCTTTAGCTATTGAAAAATAGCAGATCTACAAGCTCATAGCGCGCCACCGAGTGGCGCGCTACGAGCTTGTAGGTCTGCTATTTTTGAAAAATCGAAGAGCGACTGACATTTTTAGAATCTGATCTCAGGTCAGAATGGGCTCATCAGACCAGTGTGTGTCCAGTGGAAACCTCCTATGAATCTGATCTCGGGTCAGAATGGGTTAACCGTTTCCGTCCATCCGACGTGTCCACACATCCTAGGGAATCCAACCGACGGATTCAAAGGACGGGTGTACACGTCCTAGTGCATCTTCAATGATATCAGGCGAGATATATATATTTTTTTTAAGTTTGACTCTAAGACAACCATAGGCTTCGCTCTTCGTTCATGCGCGGTCCCGTTTACTTCCCGTTTACCGCTCGCTGCAGAAAGAATGCCTCGTCTCTCCTAATCTATAGGACGCTCTCTGAGGTGTTGATCTGATGGATAAACTATAAACGCTTCATTTCTGACTTCTCATCTGCCTCTCGTTCAAAAATGAACTCTTTGGATTATATAGCGATATAATGGAAACGAGAGCAAGGTAAGCTGGCAAAATATTTCTCTGTTTTTTTCCTGCATGGATTGTTTCCGGGGGGGGGGGGGAGAATGGTGTGTTCAAAGCGTCCATATTTTCCCGGCACCCCAGAGCTCCTATTTTGAAGGAATCCCGGGACTGATTGTGTTAAAGGTAGGTATGTAAAGGTAGGGTAGATTATTTTAGTGTATAGCTCTAATTTCTCTATATTCTGAAAGTACTCATTGACAGACAGGGTGTTCAGTAACATGAGTCTTCATGTCTGTCCAGCTATTTCATAATTTATTAAACAGAAAATGCAAGTATGGAGTCTGGATGCAGATTAAGCTAAAGTTAAATTGGAAGCGATGACACAAAGAAATGAGCAGACAACAAATTGGAACTGGAACACTGATAAAGCTGATAAGGTACTCTCGCCTGATTGGCTGAAACGTTACCTGAAAATGTATTTTTAACCAAGAGCTGGAGAGACAGGGAGACCCCTGTTACTCTAACGATGATTACTATCAGAATATAGAGCTTTAACCTTTAAACAAAGAAATATTTTGATTTAACCAAAACAATATCACTTATACCCTATACCTTTAAGTAAATGTACTCAGTTACTTTCCAACCCACTGCCCTTTAGGCGACGGACGGCCCAGTAGAGGCGCATCAGCACCAGCTAGTGGCCACAGGGCTCCACTGCACGCCGGTAGAACCCACCCCCCCCCCCCCCCCCCACCCCGAAACCAAAACGCCAAACACATTAATCATGGCCAGACGAGTGTAAAATTCAATCGGCTCCTTCCATCCATTTCATGTGAGGCAGACACTGAACTGAAGGCCGGCCTTGTAGCTCCAGCCTGAGAAAAGGAGGGATGAAGAAGGGAGGGGGGAGGGGGGGGGAGAGATCTCTCCCCCCCCTCCTCCCCTACACTTCATCAGGAACCCCGCTTCATAACAAATGGAGTGTCTCTCCGGCGGAGGAGTGCCATCAGAAACGTTGCGTTCTCTCTATCCATTTAATTCCGGCTGCGGAGGGCTGGGGTCAGGAAGGGGAAGTGCAGTGTTCTACTGACTGCTACGAGGCTCTCCTCTCCTGGCTGTGCTCGCCGCGCTTCCCTTCCCTTCCCTTCCCTTCTCTTCTCTTCCCCCCACAGTCACACAGTAAACTACCTTTTAGGAATTGTTTCTCAATAAGAAATGATCAGTCCATTTATCTGCAGCAGCCCAGGCAGGCGGGCCTGTCTCTGTCTCCCCCGCCCGCCCCGGACCTCCAATATTTTTCGTTTGACCTGATCAGGGCTATAAAGTAGAGCGAGACACTTTCAATTTGTCACCCCGGGGAGGGAGGCCTCTCTCTTCCCATGCGAGTCCCCCCATGCGACTGATTGCATCCTCCTCTTCTCACCCTCTCCCGTTTGCCCAAATGTAAAAATTCCTCCCGGGCTTGAAATCTATTCTTTTTTTTTCTCCCCTTTTCATTTTTACAACTACTTAACATTTATCAGCGAGGCTGCGCTTTTCACTGGAATATAGACTATACACTACACAGTGGAATACTCAGTGTTCATTTAACTGTACTGCGAGTTGTTAAAATGGACCCTTAACCACATAAACCATACAGTGAAGTGAACCAGGGGGTCCCCCAGGGGTCTATACTGGGTCAGCACCTGTGTTTTAACCCTCAACTCCAAATCTCTCTGCTGCCAACGTCTGAAGAATTGTGGAACCTTTTTGGGATAATTATGAAACATTCTCTCCTGGGGGCCATACCTGGCAGAAACTCTCTACATTGGGGAGTCTACAGTAAATCTGTCCCTGACATGAAAATGTTCTGAGAACCATAATGCTTCACTGGATACAAAAGGTGAATTGGACCTGAAGACAATCCATGACCCGCCATTATGTGCGTTACGTGTGTTTCGGTCATAAATAATAACCCCCCAACGTGAATATGACAATTGATATTGACAACTTTGCATGTGTGGCTGATGATTTGAATGTGCATGTGAGCTTGTGTTGTCACTTAGGCTCCCAATTCATGTGTCATGCGCCCAAAATAGCCGATCTACAACCACCAACAGAGTATAAATTATAAATGTTGCCGGAGAGAAATCGCAGCTGTCCTAATTCCCCCCCCTTAGAGTTAAATGGGTCAGTTTTTAGTTACACACTCAGTTTAATTAACACTGGGGATTTGATGGTGTTTACTGTGTGGATGACACCCAGCATATGTTGTAAACTTATTTTTAATTTATACAACAAGTATGAATTGTCGCCCAATACAATGCCACCTCTAAAACAAATCACACTCACAGTAATGTGTGAAACCACACACATACAGAACAGTATTGCCAGATTTTGAGAGAGAAACGAGTCAGGTCTATGAAAACCAAGCCTAAAAGGAAGAACTAGGGCCACAATAGCAACTACACTTATTTGAGAAAAGCCCCAAAAACCCATAACCACAAAAAATGTAAACGACTTCACAGAACAAAACAAGCTCAAGTACAGTACATGCCATGGCAATACTGACAGTACAACCACTCATACAGAATAGAACACGAGCACCCTTCCCCACTGCAGACAATATTTTTAACCATTACACTCATTATCAGAGTCTTTGTACTATGCTGCTAATAGGTTAATATGTGGTCAAATATAGGACAGAAAGATACATGAGTCTGTTTTTGTTTAACTGTGCTTATCAAAGTCCCCAGCCGGCATGACAAGGGAAAGGTTAGTGAACTTATAGAGTAACAGTGTAATAAAACAGCAGATATGTTTTATCCTAAAATAGCCTCTCTACAAGCTTAGCCTGGCTAATAAGCCAGACAAGCTCACAGTGTGTCGACGTGACAACACGTTGTGAGCTTGTAGTCTGTAGCCCTGACTGGATGACATTGTCAACAGACATGCATGAAACAGAGTTTTCTGTTTAGTAAGAGCTGGGGAGATGGGAAGACCCCTGTTGCTGAACAAACACTCTGTAGCAATGATACTACTATCCGAATATAGAGCTTCAACTTAAAAATAATAAATAATAAGTTTTAACCAGAATTATTTATTCTGTATTTGTGGTAGCAGTAATGCTGGGGACCTGCCACAAGTCCTCTATGCACACCAGATCATATAATCATTGCGTTGATTGACCTCGCTTCAAAATGTAACTCTATTCGGTTTTTTGGTCCGTGTGACAGAACGACAAGACCATTATTTGACAAATGGACACCACAAAATGTCTCACTTGGCTGGTCAGGGTGTGCATGGGGGAGAAAAATTAACCAGACTGCTTTCTCTCAAAACACGTATAAACTTTGAACAGGGGGTAATTACAATTCACACATGACTCGCTTTCCCATCAGGTCTTTTAAAAACAGTTAAACATTCTTCAAAACGGCACAGGACATGTCAATGATTTTTTTTTCCTTTTTCCTTTTCTGAAGAACAGCTTATCAGAGAGAGAGAGAGGAACACTCAAGCATCATACACGCAACCTGTTCAAAGTGCTGCCTCGTCCAAATCACATGCACGCTATTAATCACTGATATCTGTGGCTGTCAGGCCCTCCCATCATGTCTATGGTTGCACAACAACGCTGGGCGACTGAGCGGAACCGGAGAGAAAGAAACAAGTCAAGAAGTATAAGTAAGTTTGTGTGTTCTCTTCTTACCTGCTTGATGTGCAGCACAGGAAAGAGGAGACCCCTTCTTCACCTCCAATAAGGAACAGTCACAGGAAACTTCACTAGTATCCTCTTCCTCTGCATCTCCAGGGATGGGATAGTAGCCTCTTCCTCTGCATCTCCAGGGATGTCTAGTATCCTCTTCCTCTGCATTTCCAGGGATGTCTACAAAGTACATAATGACCAAGCATGTTTGTTTAAACTGTAGATGCCACCTTTAAACACTTCATTAAAGACACTTCCAGCAGGCTATTTGCTCGGCTAAAGAAATACATTTAAAATGAATAACCATTTTGAACCTTAGCGTCCCCATTCTGGGGTCAACATTTGGTAAAAAAGAATTGCATATCTAGAAGCCAATGTGAGCTTGTAGATGTGCCATTTTGTAAATCTTGCTTTTTTTTAAATTTGAATCCTGAAAAGTAACAGTAACAGCAAAAACGTATTGGGAAAACGATATTGCGATAATCCAAATATGCTTAAAACTTTAAATGGCACTTTTGTTAACCACCTCAAAACCCAGCATCCCTATATTCTGGGGGGAAGATTCGTCAAAAATAGCAGATTTACAATGGCTTTGTGTAGGCTAGAGTGAGCATACCAAATGTGCTCTTTACAGGTCGGTTTACGGGTAGGGTTTAAATGGCACTGAATTTGCAGCTCAACAAAAATGTATTCATCGTACTGTATGACAAAGGACAATTTCCTGACGAGTTAAAATCTCCACAATACGATTATTGTGAGTGTTTTTTGTATCACGATAAATGATAACGATTATCAAACTAAGTACGGTACGAGAGAGATCGTGCTGTGTCATTATTGGACGTTCATCTTTCATATTTAGGTCCGTCACATTATAATCACCTAATCGCAATTATTTTAGATAATATGAACAATTCTTTCTGCATAATTGCCAAATTTATTTCCATGATGAAAAATGTTCAGGACATTTTCAAAAAGTGGAAATTTGCACTCGAGTTAAAAGTAATTGCTTTTTAATGCATTCGTATTCAAAAGTACAAAAATACCAATAATGAATAATGATGTGAAAATAGCAGATCTACCAGCTTATAGCAATTGGCTGGTTCTACTGTTTCACAAACACACTCCCACGTACACTTGGAATATTATCCATGACACTGCGTGTAATTAAATAACCTCATTATGTGAGCCTTTGGCCTATACGATTTGTCTTAATTGTTACAATTAAATCACGATTATTACAATTAATTATGTCGTAAAGTAGCACGTGTTGCCAATTAACTGACAATGGATGGGGAGTAAATGAGTTTCCTTGACAAATATTGCAGCAAACAGAAGGGTTAACCCATTCAATCCGGGAAAGCATCTGTGTCATTTTACATTTTACAGTGGGGTTCTCAAAGTGGGGTCCGGGGACCCTCAGGGGTCCTTGGGGGGGGTTCCCCAGCAAAATGTGTTAATATAGCATCACAATGATTTTAACCACTTTAACCATTATTTTATTACTTTGACTATTCAAAAATATCAAATACACAAGGTTATAGAGCTTGTAGATCTGTTCTTTTTTTTTTATGTTTTCATTTTTTGCAAATCTTTTTATATGCTCAGAGTATAGAGTAAGAGTGTGGTGAAAAGAGAGTTGAGATTTGGGGATAACCCACTTTCGATGCCATGTTGTATGTAAACGTCAATCTGTATAGTCTCGGACTATGTACACGATCTTCCATCTCTCTACTATCTTTGATGACTTTGGCACAGATCTGTGATGCATCTGTCTAGTAGTGTGTCGTTAGCTGTTAACCAAGCTAGAGCCTAGGGCAGTGCGTTTGTGTGTCGGAGATATCAAATAAAGGCTGTATGGCTTGGGTGTCAGCTGACGAAATAACTTAACATCCCCAAACACATGTAGGCTCTCTACCTGTGCTCAAATGAGCATGACGACACAATCAAAGTATAAATACAATACATATGTTTTTTTCATTTATTCACCAAAGAAAATCAAAATAAAGTGTTAAAAAAAAAAGATGAAATACAATGATCAGATCAGACGCCGGCGGAGTCTAACAGCAGAGCCCCAGGCTAAGTATAGTGGCTACTGCAGCATGGGACATTTTCAGCAGTAGCAGCAGCTAAACCTGGAATAAAATATTAATATTAAATAGAATATTAATATTAAATACAATGAGATTGAGCTAACCGTTAAAGGGACATTTCACCACTGGGAGAAACTACAGTCATTCAATGTTAACAGTATTTGTAGTAGATATAAACACAATCTGAAATTTGCACCCTATGGCCAGAAAGATAATGTAGTCTGTGTGTTTGACTGGATTGCTGAATTCCTACAATGACCATAATGCTTTGCTGCACTGCTCCTCCTTGTGGAGAGGGGGTGAGGGGGGGGGCTGTCTTTACTGAGACAACATGTAGTCCAGTCCTCTCAGATGTAAACGTTTCTTCTCCAAGCCTCATAGACTCGTCTCGCCTTAGTGTCTGATTGTCTACCTCTCTGTCTCCTATTCTCTGTCACTTCCCAACGGACCACCACAACCTTTAAATAATATGTGTAAAAAAGGTTGCTTTGAACTACAGATGTCCCCATGCACTTTTTCCATTCCCGATCTGGTCCGGTACCACAATGACCCCTTACCCCTGTGTGGGATCACTGGTTAGACTGGCGTAGTGTCAACCCCTTACCCCTGTGTGGGATCGCTGGTTAGACTGGCATAGTGTCGACCCCTTACCCCTGTGTGATGGTGTGCCCCCCCTCTCGGGGGGGCACACCATCACTGACTGATTGGAGAGCAAAACAAGAATGTCACTCAGACACACTCTTTCAAACTAATCCACTCCCATGTTACACCATTCATTTCCTAGCAGTCCAGAGTAGTCCAGTGGTAGTCAGAGTGTCTCAGGCGATAAAAGTGGCCACTTGTTCAATGTTCAATCCCGGCCGGGTCACTCTGACTCGCCAGGTGTCCAAAGTGTCCTTGAGCAAGACTCTGACTGAACGCAACCGAACCGAAAAGCACTAAACTATATTTATTTTCTTAAACTAAATATAGTTTCTCACAGTTGAGTTGTAATTTAAAGCTTAAGGCTGTGAGTGACATGAGACGATGGATAGAGATCAAATTCACAACCAAATGGATTTTACAACGAATGTACTTGAAGGTTAGTTTTGTTAAGGTTTCCTTGAGAATAGCAGCAGAACACTATCAAATTGGACAAGGGACACTTCTTCCTCCTTCAAATGAGTTAGCAATGACAGTGGTTCTCAAAGTGGGGTTCTGGGATCCCCCATGGGGCCCTTGAGTGGGTTCCAGGGGGTCCCCAGAAAAATGTGCTACCTTGGCTAAATAGCAGGTATACTAAAACCTCACAGCATGTCACTTTGTCCCGAGCTGCGAGCATGTACAAGATTAATTTGAACATTTTTGATAAATATTGACATTTTGAATATAATATTTTTTTCTTCTCTTCTGGGGGTCCCTGCGAAAAAACATTTGCAGGTGGGGGTCCACGGCCAAATCTATAGGCCTATATCAATGTGGGGGTCCTTGGCAGTTGGCACGAATTATTTAGTCACCAGGCTTTCCATCTTGGCCACCACAAAAGCACTTGAGCCGACATGACACAATCTAAATGGAACAGAGCCTTGATTGTTATCATTAACAACACCTGAAGGAACATGACAGAAACATGATAATGCATGCTATTCATGATAATGTCATGGCCATCATCCACATTCACATCATCATCCACACCCACAACACCAGAGGGAGTTCAACAAATGTGCAACCCAGATCCAGCATAAACAAAGTGACTAAATTAATTTCGCTCCTATGCCACCAAAATGTGGAACGTCCTACAAACAGTCATTAAGACATGCAAATCCCTTGACTCCTTCAAAACCGCTCTCAAAGGGCACCTACGGACTGCTGCAATTAGAAACTGGCCCCAGTAAAATCTGAATGTCTATGGGTTGCACAACAATACTGGGCGACGGAGCGGAACCGGAGAAAGAAACAAGACAGAAGTAAGTATAAGTTAGTATGTTCTCTTCTTACCCGCTTGCTGTGCAGTGCAGGAAAGAGGAGCCTCCTTCTTCACCTCCAATAAGGAACAGTCACAGGAAACTTCACTAGTATCCTCTTGACCTCTTCCTCCGCATCTCCAGGGATGTCTACAAAGTACATAATGACCAAGCATGTTAGTTTAAACTGTAGATGCCATCTAGGCCTGACGTCGAGAAAAAAGAAAGTCTTCTGAAGACTGAAATAATATATATTCAAAGATTTGTGCCGCATTTCCACGATTTTTCAAAAATAGCAGACCATGCTATGAGCTTGTAGAGCTGCTATTTTTCAATAGCTAAAGCATAACATAATGCTAACACCAAAAGAGGTTCCCGCCCAAAATGGGTGAAACACTCCATTAAAGATACTTCCAGAAGGCTACTAGCTCGGCTAAAGAAATACATTTAAAATTAATTAACCATTTTGAACCTGGGGACGCATTGTTACAATGAGAGTCAAGGCTAGTGTCGCCACTCTCTAACCTGGCCATAGCCCCACAAGTCAGAACCCAATGGTACCCAGGGGGTTCCGAGAGGGGATAACCTGGCATTCCTGGCCACAGGGCACCCCGTGGACAGTACTGGCCTAGGCTAGGCTAATAACATTGTATTGGCCTAACATGCCTTTCAGTTCCTATCTTGTCAAACCAGCAGCAGCAGCAAATATAGGGCTAAAAGTAGCCTAAATAAAATAGTTTGCTCGTGAGTTGGCCACAAGCAACTTAAATGTTTACTTGCGAAGTTGCTAAATTGTAGCCATGGGTTCCAGCCTGATTTGGTGTTCCGCCGCGGGTCTGAAATGTCACGCTAGCATGCCTGGAACCCATGCAGGCTAGCTAAGTTGGCCAACTGTTCGTTCGTTTGTTTGTTTGTTTGTTTGTTTTGTGACGTTAATTTGCTCACCTGGGGCGTGTGACGTTCGAGTTGCAATCCGCGGGACAGGAGAATGGTCCAAAAATGGTCCACAAATAAAATAAACACACGTGTATTCGAACACACGTGTCGAGTGCATTGTGTTGTGTTGTGCAGTTAATCCTCCTCACCAAAGCACCTGGTGGAATTTGGAAAGCCTGGTGGGCGTGGTTACACAGCACCGGCGCCCGCACTGACGCCACGCACGCACGCACACACACACACACACACACACACACACACAAAATATCATAAGTAATGAATGTCATATAAAATCCTTTATCGGGACAATAATAGCCTATAGCCTACTTTTGTCTGGACTGGTAACTTTGCTTGACGTGACTGCACTCACCACCATACCTGGCACGAGCTGCATGTGAGTCGAGGACGGACGAAAACAATTTAGTGACAGAATAAAATAAATTTTATGCCAAAGGTTAATGGAAATAAATATACCGGTACTTTAAGAAAACCCCTGGTCCTGCATGGAGTCTGGCCGGTCTCACTCTCACACAGCTGGAATCTGACTGAGGAAAGGATGGTAGCCTACTCATGGTAGCCTATACTGTATGCACATCAGCGTCGGCGAGGAACAGGCACTGTCAGATCAGTTACGCAACTTTTGGGTAATCGAATCCCTTGGAATCCACATGAAAGAAATGCATTCTGAGAAGGAAGACATGGCAGTGTATCCCAAGCCGTGCATATCCACGGCTTCCCAAGCCGTGCATATCCACGGCTTCCCAAGCCGTTCATATCCACGGCTTCCCAAGCCGTGCAATGGTTCTCAAGGTCCCCGACTCCCCACATAGGACTTATCCTTTGTTTTCTTATTTTTTTTTGTCGTGGGACACCACATCATATGGTCACGCCTTGTGACATTACACCTCCATATATGTTCATGCCTCGCCTTGTGAGATCACGCCTCATGACACGTCACACCACCATATATGGCCATCTCCATATATGAAGATCACGACACTGACCTCATAACCCTGGATAACCATACATGGAGAAGACTGGATCATCACCTAGATCTCCATATATGGAGCTCACCTGTTCTGACTGTTCCATTATGTTGATCCTTTCCCCACGCGTCCTTCCCGTTCTGACATTCCATATGTTGATCTGACCTCATCAAACCCTTGTACACTCAAGACACATTCCATATATGGCCAGTACAGAATTAATTCCATATGTTGATCTGACTGACCCCCCCCCCCCCCCCCATTCCAAAGCGCCAGCGCTCGCCCAGCAGTCTGCCGTCACCAAGGCAGGTGACTTACTGGAATAATATGGTGTCATGTGTTGGAACCAATATCATAGACCAGGGGTCTTCAACATTTTTCAGGCCAAGGACCCCTTTAATAGCTGAGAGATGAAGCAGGGACCCCCACTACATATACTGTATACAATTGTTGCAGATTAAACCTTTTTATAGATTTGTAAATTCATGTTTTTTGTTTATTTCAGTCAGACATGTCACATTTAACCACTTGTCTTAAACACTCAATACGTAGTAAACTTGACCTTTGGCTCTAACTGGCATGCTCTTTTTTCCCCCATCTACATCAAACCTCTTTAACAAAAATAGCAGATCTACAAACCCACACTTGAGCTTGTAGATTGGCTATATTTTTGACTAAAGGTCTTCTCAGAATAGGGATTCCAGGGTTCAAGTGGTTAATGTAAAATAAAATATAGCCTATGATCACAGTATCACACAAAGATTTGGTGCAGGGCCCCCTGTAGTAACTCTGAGGACCCCCTGTTGAAGACCCCCTGTAGTAACTCTGAGGACCAACTGTTGAAGACCCCCTGTTGAAGACCCCTGGCATAGACAGAAGTAGACATTTAATAGGGCGCCTTTCGCAGTGAAAATACAAAGTATAGGCTACTCCTCCAAATAGTCATCACAGTCATACGCTGGAGAAACTTCACATTTATGATTGAACACTGCCACCTTCTGGTGGAAAACAGCAACAACCAAACAACTGTCAGACAATGACATTGGATGTATTAAATTAAATGTAATAAAGCCAGTGGTTATCAAACGTTTTCAAGTCAAGGACCCCCACTTTCATATGTATTTTGGCTGGGGTGCACCCCTTTTTTTAAAGATTTTGTGCGAGGGACCCGCCCAGAAGAGAAGATCTATGTTCTACAATCTACATTATTGTCATTAATAGCTGACCTATACAATTTCAAAACGTGGAGGTTCCCGAATCCCCCCGGCCACTTTGAGAACCACTGTAAATAAAAGACTAGGGTCAGGTATTTCAGTGCACGACCATAAGGCTTTATTTGAAGATGTGTGTTTTAGAGATGTCAAGGATTACAGATATCTTTCCTCAGGACTTGAGTCAACTACAGTTCTACAGATTGTGTGACAGACAAGTGTTGTCTACTCTGCACACACGTTCGGGAGTATCAGCACAAAATGGGAGTAAACAATTTCTTCTTTTGTTTTGCGGCTACATGTTTGGCTACATTTCTTTTTTTTTTTAAAGCTACATGGTGATCTTAAAGTGTACCTTAGGAGTACCATTTTAACATGCAAGAGTGCTTCCACTTAATAGACTCGACTAATTGGATTGCACTTATTTTGATGGCGTTATTTCTCAAGTTTGATTAGCGTGTTTCTTCACTGGTCTGAAGTTAACCTACTGTTATGGAAACCATGCAGACATAAGTCAAAAAGGTCAGGACAGTAACCTTTACCGATATGAAAGCAGGTCCTAATATGGATAAAAATGACACCCTTTGTTCAATTCCTCACTGAGACTTTCTGAAGTTTTCAGAGCCAAATACTTCTCCAACTTAACATTTACTAAGTATACAAATAAAGGCAAACGTAGGAATGTAAAATGCATGGAATTGTTGCCGTTATGGAATGGAAGAGGCAAAAATGGTGACTCATTATAATACCAAATACACGATTGTGGCAGTATTAATTAATGAAATGCGCATGACAATGTGATTGTGATGGAAAAAGAACCACTGTCGCGATTGGCCAAACAGACATGGCTAAAAACATGAGCGCTATTGTTTCATTTGTTGCTTCACATCATCATGGGAACAAAATGGCACTTGATTAGTGAGTTGTTTTGATTGCACTGCTTTGTATTTGCGCGGTATATTTGCACATTCCATATGAACATGAAATGTGAAATATCATGGCTAATAGAAAAGAATTGGCACCAAGAGGTAGAAAGGCCACTGTGTTTTGAACTAGTCAGAAGTTAAGTGGCAAGAAAGAGTTATCGGACAAACTGTCCCAAGTGCTTCTTTCACAGTTTTCACATTAGCTGTACAATCTTCCAAACAAAGGAAACCGCATTACACAGTTTCCACTCCAGAAAAAGTCCTGAAAAGGTCTTAAATCTCGGGGGGGGGGGGGGGGGGGGGGTGAATGAAGGTATGAGATCTGATTTGAAGCTTCGTTTCTGTATCCAACATGTTGATATCGCAAACCAATTAATAAACATAAAGGCACCCAGGCGAATTTGGGAAAAAGCAAACTTTGAACCTTTAAAACCGAAAGATAAAACCACGTTAAGTCGCTCAAAATATAACATCTTCACTTTGTCTTGAGTTTATTTTCCCCGAGTTATGCTGATGCCAACTGGAAGAACAACAAAAATACTACAGCATTAAAAAAATAAAAATGGAAGCAGAGAAACCCAGAACTCATTCCCTGGATCTCAGCCTTGCTCTGATATGTACACAGGTGGAGGGTCACTACTGTATGGCCAATGCTAGGATGGACACCAGTGGGGAACATACTGAACCAAACAACATTTAAGCCCCGACTTAAGACTTGGCAGTGCATTGTGTCTCCCACCGAAAGAAAGATGATCTACTTGAGTATTCTGTTCATTAAGTGTAATGTGGCCACTGGAAGCCAGTTAGATGCAAGCTTGATGCCAGTTCATTCCCGTCCTTTGGATGTTGCCGTTTGCACTTTGGGAGGACGGTGCTGTTATTCTCATCGTTGTCGTTATGGACTACGGCAGTCTCTTTTTAGTGCAAGACACCAGCCTGCAACTAAATCAGTCGATATACTACACACTATCACTTCATCTTCATCCGCACAGGCTCATCAACAACAATCGGATATTAAACTGAGACGAACAGATTCCACACTTAGCCAAGTTGAGGCTCAACGATGTGCCACTCACTGGTGTCCTTTCCAGCAAGCTTTGGGCCCTTGGATGGAGATGTAAAATAAATACATTGTACAATCTTCTTTTATATACAGTGTGATGGATAGGGCACAGTGTGTGTTAAATGAGGTGCTCTCCATTTCTTTCTGTCATAGCAGTGTCGTAGAGTGTTGGGCTGAGCTCCACTTCTTAGAGGATCCGAGATCTCTTGCTGGCCAGTGACCCATGCTGGAAGAAAGAAGAGACGTGTTCAATCCTAGGCCTCTTTTAGACACAAGTACATTAATCCCAAAAAAGGATATATATAAAGATCGCTAAGAAAATAAGCAGCCCGCGGATTAAAACAAAATCAAATCTCACAACTGAAAGGTTTCCTAAAGAATAACAAAATATCCAAAGTTGGGTTTAGTAATATTGTTCCTGCTGTTTTACATACTGCCAACCAGGTGAAGAAATCAAAGCGAGATGGGGGGGTGGGGGGTGACGCAGTAAAGGCCGTCGGGATCGGGAGTCGAACCCGCGGCACACTGCCAGACTGGATTACCAGCCAAGGTGGATCGGGAGTCGAACCCGCGGCACACTGCCAGACTGGATTACCAGCCACGGTGCCCAGACAGCTACGCCAGCCGCCCGGGCCGACCATGAGGGTTTTAAGGAAGATAGCTTCTGGTCATATTGCTAGCAGCTAGTTTGAACACTTCAAATGTTCTAATAAATCTTAATATAATAAGCGACAATAGCTTATCTACAAGCTTGAAAGCATTGAGAGCATGTATCGTCTAATTTCGTTGTGCGACTTGCTTCCATTGAAGACATGCTTCAAATGACTGAAATCAGTCGTGGACACAGGTGAGGTGCAAAACAAGTAAACAACACAGGATGAGTGTGTTCCTTTCTCTGGCCTACCTTAGCCTGCTTGTAGAAGTGGGGCGCCAATTCAACCAACCACGATGATTCAACCGCAGTCACATCACGCATGTAGTACTTTGAAGTCTGAACCACTTCATTGAAGATAACCCTGGAGGACAGAATGTGATATATTTAAGATGACCCCAAAATATTAAAAGTTAAATAATAAAAATACTATTATTTTGTCATGAATTGCTGCAATATAGTGTATGTGAATTGTAGGAAATACAATACACATATACATGTATCAGTGACGTACATGACACAGAATAAATAACGTACCATTTTGGAGGGGTCTCCCCGAACAGCACAGAGTTGGGGTGGACGAGGAGCTCACGGTCGTCACGCAGAGTCCTGAGAGGGAGAGGCAGCGGTTTGTCATATCATTGTGACCGTTTCAATCAGACGTCAAGCTCGCCATAGTTGTCATCAGTTAGGTTTCTCAATCTTTTCAGGCCGAGACCCCGCCAAAAAAACATATTTTAACTGGGAAGTGGGAACACCCCACCCTGAGGAGCACTTGGAGTTCTCGGATACTCCAGCAGCCAACAGGCTTCTTTTGTTAAATCTGTCGTTTGCACTTGCCCAAATGTGCCCAAAATGTGCTGACCTCATCACATTTGTGCCGATTGTTTTTAGCCCAAGGAGTGTTTTTCGTGCAAAACTAATGCGAGGAACATTTTGGACAATGTTTGACCTATCATTTTTGATGCAGTAATGGCCTTGTAATTAAAACATTTAATATATTTTAGCGGTATTAAAAAGGTTTTTAATACCCGGCCGAGTGTGTGTTTGGTGATGGCTGACACAACAGGTGTGCCGTCACATCTTCTAGCTCTGACTCAGGCCATGTGTGACTGCTTAAATCAGCCGATTCACATACACTGCCGATTGTTTTTAGCCCAAGGAGTGTTTTTCGTGCAAAACTAATGCGAGGAACATTTTGGACAATGTTTGACCTATCATTTTTGATGCAGTAATGGCCTTGTAATTAAAACATTTAATATATTTTAGCGGTATTAAAAAGGTTTTTAATACCCGGCCGAGTGTGTGTTTGGTGATGGCTGACACAACAGGTGTGCCGTCACATCTTCTAGCTCTGACTCAGGCCATGTGTGACTGCTTAAATCAGCCATCGTCCCATCTGACAACAGTTTAATATTGTACGGACAAATGCAAATCACTTATCTTCCTTTCTCCACGGTCTCCTAACTGTAGTAATAATAATAATAATAATAATAATAATATATAGGTCTCCTACCTGTAGGATCCTGAATGGTGAATGCGGGCCGCGTTGGCAAAGAACCCGACAGCAATGCACTTCAGGATCACATCAGGGTCACCTGGACAACACAAAACGGCAGAAATATTAATGAACAATGTCTTCAACGGCACATGGTAATACATGATGGGACAGATGAAAGCAAAAAAATCCCACATTTTCAGTCCTAAATCCTGTGTGAAAGATGTCCTCCACACTAGCGTGCTTTACTCAACAATTTACACCGTAGCTCTAATTATGACGTTTTAGTAATACTGTTCCTGCTGCTCTTACTAGCTCTGGTCCATAGCTCTAATGCGTTGCATTTAGAGCTATGTTACTCTCAACTTCCGCCGCTCTTCATGAATGCAGACCAGCCTCTCCTCTTTAGCGTAAATAAATAGAACGTTTTTGCTACTCACCAAAACAAAAGGCAGGTTGTGTCATTAGAAAGCCTACTTTCCTTAGTGGAAACACTCTGAGCCCCCCACCACACGTATAAACGGTACTTTTTGGCCAGAAAGCGATTTATTTTCACCAGAGGAAATATATATATATATATATATATACTGTACACACATGTGGTGGGGGGCTCAGAGTGCGTCCACTAAGGAAAGTAGGCTTTCTAATGACACAACCCGCCTTTGTTTTGGTCAGTAGCAAAAACGTTATTTTTATTTACGCTAAAGAGGAGAGGCTGGTCTGCGTTCATGTGAGTGCCGGAAGTTGAGAGTAACATGGACCAGAGCTACTGTTCTACATACTTCTATGGAATCCAATGACAACACACACACACACACACCTTCACTGGTGTTACGCGGCACTTTGAACTTGTTCATGAGCCGGCGCAGCTGCTCTCGGACCGTCACGGCTCGCAGGAGACCCTTGTAGTTTAGAAAGTGTTCCTGACACCACTGGGAACTCTTCTGGTGCTGGAGAGAACAGAGAGAGACAAGGGTCAAAGGTTAGCCAATAGAAAGTGTTCCTGACACCACTGGGAACTCTTCTGGTGCTGGAGAGAACAGAGAGAGACAAGGGTCAAAGGTTAGCCAATAGAAAGTGTTCCTGACACCACCAAAGAGATTCTATATAAAGAGGCGACACTCTCATTAAACCCCATAGTAACAACCAGCGCCCAGTGCCTCCGCCATATTGGTGTGATGACGCAACTTCCGGTTGCTCTAAAAAACATAGGTGCGTTCGCAAATGCTCACCGGGAGCTCACTCTCGTATTAGTTTGCATTGCACAGTGCGCTCTTTCCGAACGCTTCCAAAAAGAGTCTTTGAAGTCATTCTATTCCACTTCTAAGATTATCCTCTCCCGCCGCCATCTTGGTGTGATGACGTCAAAGCGCTACCGATGCGCCATCTAGTGGTGATTCCAAATATTTGAGAGTGTCGCCTCTTTATATAGAATCTCTTTGACACCACTGGGAACTCTTCTGGTGCTGAAGACAACGGAGAGAGACAAGGGTCATAGCAAAGGTTAGCCAATGGAACACAAGTAACCACCCAAGGACTCCCAACCACTACAAGACCTACTAACCATTGTGTAACCAAGTAGACCTCTGACATACCGTAGATGGCGTAGATGCGTAGATGTACTGCACATATACTATTTAAATAGTGTTGGGGAAAATGCGGCTAATTGTTGTGACTGCAAAAGATTACTGCCATTTGTTTCAAAAAGCTTTATACCCTATATGTCGTTGCCGTTGGGCAGAAACCATCTCAATTTATAAAAATAAAAAAAGAACAACCATGATGTCTGTGTCTGGGTCTTTATCAAATTTGAACCAAAAATATAAAAGATCCTCAAACTGCCCACCAAACCACCTACTACTGTAACTAAGATAGTTGTTTTTTTCCATCATTGATTATTAGAATGACCACATTACCTCATTAACTGGTGTTACGCAGTACTTTGTACTTTTCCTAAGTAATATTGCCAAACACTGATCCCCACACACACTCAAGACAAGAGAGATTCTCTGTCATAGGTTACTGTTGTGTACCCGTGTACCGTATTGCACAGCCAAGTATCTTTTGTCCACATACCTTGATGAATGCTTCATACACGTTCAGCATGGTGAGATGATCTCCCTCAGCCACTGCAAACTTCCTGTGTTCTCTAGCCTGCAGAGTCAAACATCACAGATGTGGTTATGTTTTATGAAGTACTCCTCTGTGACCATGTACACAAGTGATTCTCAACCTGTAGTTATGTTTTATGAAGTACTCCTCTGTGACCATGTACACAACAGTGATTCTCAACGTTTTATGAAGTACTCCTCTGTGACCATGTACACAACAGAGTCAAACATCACAGATGTGGTTATGTTTTATGAAGTACTCCTCTGTGACCATGTACACGTAGTTATGTTTTATGAAGTACTCCTCTGTGACGATGTACACAACAGTGATTCTCAACCTTTTCTTTCTTTCCCCAAGGACCCCCAGTTTGATATGCATTAGTTCCAAGGACGTCTGAGTCCCCTCTCTACACTGTAAAATCTGTGTTCATTGAACTATGAGAGTGTACAAACGGGTCCATTTGTACTACACTCTTGGGAGTTATACAGACCCATGGGGGTCCATTTTGGACCCCTGGTGGAATTATGGTTCCCCAGTACCAAAGTATTGCGTCAGATTTAGAAAACCCTCTAGTTTCAACTCACAGCAGCTTTCTTCTGATTGGGCGGCACGACAAAGATGTTCTGAATCTGCATCATGGCGGCGATGGTGACGATCTCTTTGGAGCAGCCGAAGTTCCCCGACTCCAGGAGCATCTTGGCAAACATGGGGCTGAGAGGGAACTCTGCCATCCGCACGCCCATGGGGTCAGTCAGCCGGCCATACTGGTCCAGGCCTGCCAACACACACACGGATTAAAACAAAATAAAATCTCACAACTGAAAATGTTTGTATGGCAAAGTCCTAATGTGCCGCCCCACACTAGCACCGTTTCCAAAACAATTAACACAATACGTACTACTTAGTGATGTACTGTATTAGTAACATTGTTCCTGCTGTTCTCCAAACTGATGAAGAAATCGCAGATTGAGGCTTTAACCTTTGCTTTTATATGAAATATCCGAGACAGACTATTAGGATTTTATAAATGTCAGTGCCGTGCTATGAGCTGCTATTTCTTTGCAAATCTTTGAATGTATATATTATATAAATATATATTTTTACATATAATATGTAATATGATGGAGGGGAAAGGGAACAGGTTGGAATAACGTGTTCCATCCACGCGCTACGTCCAACCAGGGAAACTCCCACCGTCGGGTGATAAGAAACGGCCTGCTCATTGCATTGAAGGAAGCATGAGCTCATTTCGGGGCTCTCCCCAGTTTGGCAGAGGGAGAGTAGCGCCCAGCATTACAGCTCAGGCAATTGACACCGGTTGAAAAAATGAGTCATTTCTTACCTCCTAGAGCGTAGAGCAGCTCCAGAGCCTGGACCATGGTCTGGGCTGGGGGAGGCTGTTCAATTACAACACAGGAGGTTATGTCAAGTACAGCAATTTAATTACAAAGTTTATCATTTAAAAATATAATGCCACATGCCTTTAAACCCACTTTAACCATATTAACCCCTTATCTATCTCTTTGAAATGGCATTTTTAGTAAGAGTTTTGTCCCTTCAGCCATTAGCTGCACTGAACAAACAGTTTTTGTGGTGCAACCACTTCTACAACCAGCTCGCAATGTCCGTGTATGTACCCGTTTGTGTCAATGAGCACGAGTGGTGTGCGCATGCGTGCGCGTGCACCACTGGTGTGCGCACGCACCTGCACCCGTGTGTGTAGTGCCGTGCATGTGCGCGTGCACCACTGGTGTGTGGCTGTTGTTGCTACATAAATTGCGTCAATGCTAGCGAGCTAAAGTATAGCCATCCTTGCTCTAGAAAGCACCGATGTTTCCATCTAGACCACCGGATTATCAGCAAAAACCTCCGAAGATCGCGCTAATGGACCAAACCATGAAGAGCCATGCACCACTTGGTTCACACAGGTGTGATTTTTGTGATACTGGAGACTGTTGTGTTCTATGTTGTTGTTGTTGTGTGCTATGTTGAGGTCAGGTATTCACAGAGAGGAAGCTGAAGCGCAGCACGTTGTCGATGCCCAGGGCTTTGAGCTGCAGGATGACCGGGGCCAGGTTGGTGCGCTGCATCTCTGGCACCGTGGTGGCCGGAAGCTTCTCAAAGTCCTCCTCTGGTGGATGACATAGAGACAGTCAATGGGCTATACTGTATGCACACAGAGAGAAAGTCAATGGGCTATACTGTATGCACACAGAGAGAAAGTCAATGGGTTCTACTGTATGCACACAGAATAACTCTTCAATGGGCTATACTGTATGCACACAGAGAGAAAGTCAATGGGCTATACTGTATGCACACAGAATAACTCTTCAATGGATATACTGTATGCACACAGAATAACTCTTCAATGGGCTATACTGTATGCACACAGAATAACTCTTCAATGGGCTATACTGTATGCACACAGAATAACTCTTCAATGGGCTATACTGTATGCACAGTTTGCACACAGAATAACTCTTCAATGGGCTATACTGTATGCACACAGAATAACTCTTCCTACGACAGAGAGAAAGTCAATGGGCTATACTGTATGCACACAGAATAACTCTTCCTACTTCCAGCCCGGTTCACCTACTTTCTTCACAGGTGCAATAAAGGTTCACAACATGTCGCATTGTGAGCTTGTAATACTGTACCTCCCTCTGTAGCGTGTACCAACTAAGTATAAATCAGGCTAGACGAGGAGAAAGAGAAACAGTGTAGAGAGCCATGACAGATTGCAGTGCCGCTCCACTGGAAAAGCAGCTTTTTACTGATGCAGCATTTCTCTAATAGAGACATGTTGAGGAATGCCACCATATATATGACCGTCAGCCAGTTACGCCGGCTTGGGGCACGACACGCCACCATTTAATGTTTGTGTTAGGGACAAGATGGCGTAAATTTTCCCTTCATTGTCAATGGCGTTTTTAAAACAAACTAAAAACACACATTAAACCTGTATATAGGAGGGGCTAGCGCCCCTCAAAAACCAGGAAGAGACTCCTGCTCTAGGAGTTTTCTTGCCCCAGCTCAGAGCACCTGCTATCCAACATGGTAGAGCCATGTAAACAAATGCACAAGCTAAACATTGCTCTCAAGAATGTTTTTGAAAACATTTGAAGCGAGAAAAATAGGCAATGCAGTAACCCCAAATTGATTCCATTTTATTTCTATAACGAATTAGTTAGATTAACTGTAGTTCACACATACCCGTGTACAGTCTGAAACATTTCCCGGGGCGGTTGCGCCCGCCTCTGCCCGTCCTCTGACTGGCCGAGGCCTTGGAGATGGGCGTGACCACCAGGGACTCGATGGCCGTGCGAGGGTTGTAGGCTCGCAGCTTCACGAACGCACAGTCGATCACAAACACGACGCCGTTTATGGTGATGGAGGTCTCCGCTATGTTGGTGGCCACGATCACCTGAGAATGTGTAGAGAGGGCCAGGTAAACATTTATTAACACTGCGTCACCCGAACGGCCAAAACGTATATGAAGAGCATTATAAATGGAGAATACCAGTAGACTGATAAACACAGCAACTTGACTTTCTACCTAATGTTTGCATTGTGAAGAAGGCCTAACTGTAGCACAATGCATTGCGTCACATTGTGCATTATAATCCAAAATATGAATAAAATACAGTATGAAGCAACTATCGTGCCGAGTAGTACCGTTGATTTCTATAATCGCTTTTACTATAAGCGAAGTCTTACAATATCTCAGATTTAAAGGGCCATCCACTCCAAGAATACTGGGGCGGCCAGCTGTCAGCTAGGTCTACGGCCAAATACCTGTCATTTAGTGGGGTCCTTGACTGGAAAATGTTTGAGCACCACTGATAAAGAAACATGTACAGCAACATGTTTTTCAGAAAACTACTGATTCAGAAGACATTCTTAGAATGGGCCTCAGGCCTTAACGAGTTAAAAGCATGAATTAGCATCATCGATATTGGTGTGGTGGACTCCAGCCCCTTTATTCACAAGAAATCAAACGGAGTGCGTGACATTCACCTTCCGACAGTTATGGGGCGCCCTCTCAAAGACCTTCATCTGCTCGGCATAAGGCAGACCAGCGTACATGGGCAGAACCCGCAGGTATTTCTTCATGCCGTGGCGTGACAGAGACCGGGCCTGGTCCTGAAGAAGAGACGCCACCTTTTCCACCTCGTCCTACAACAGCATCAATAAAACACACACACACAGCTTGATGGCACTAAACCTCTACGGTGTATTCTATTGATTGATTGATTATTTATTTCCGTGTCCTGCACACAATGTGCCCAACCCTCATGGGTTTATAAGACACCATTTCACAATTGCATTTACAGCATGATTACATAATTCACGCATTTACAGCATGTTTACATTACATAATTCATTACATTACAACTCAGATTTATACAGAGTACTCTGTCTTTTCTGTCCCAAGCTTGACAAATAAAATCTGCCACAACAAAAGTCCCTTTGGCAAAACATATCTCCATTTTTACGTAGTCATTTAAATCTATTCATCAAGATCATCAAAGGTGCTCTTCTATGGCCGTTTTGAAGGAGGGTAAGGAGGGAGTGGAACTTTTTGATGGCTGCTAGGTAAGGAATTAGGGCATAATAGAATGAATTCATCGCCATATTTGTGCCAAATCTGGGGGATGAAGTGTGAGTGTTAACCCATTTTTGTTATGCTTTAGCTATTGAAAAATAGCAGATCTACAAGCTCGTAGCGCGCCACCGAGTGGCGCGCTACGAGCTTGTAGGTCTGCTATTTTAGGGAAGAAAAACTAACCTGCCCGGTGAGGAAGGCCAAGACGTCTCCATCGTCCTCCGTCTCATGGATCTTCATCACGGTCTCCACCGTGGCCTTCACGTAGTCTGGCACCGGACTGAGAGCAGAGACACACACACACACACACACACACACACGTGATGCAGGTGTCGCTAGGGGGAGGAGGAAGATGGCGGCGCAAAATTGTATAGGCCAGTTTGTTGTGTTGCGGCGGTAGCTAGAGGAAGCATGCCAGTGGGGTGACGGTGAGAACGGTGGCCTGTGATGCAGGTGTCGCTAAGGGGCGGAGGTGTGAGGTTGCGCGTTTTCCCATGTAAGTAGATGGGGAACATTTTATGCACTAATAAAGTAATTATTAATTTTGAATGTGGTAAATGGGGGAAAGGGCTTCGTTAAGACCTCCATATTATTATGGTCAATGCCTGTGTGAGAAGTGGGAGTGATTGGTGCAGGTAGTGAGGAACTACGACAGTGTTTCTGACACACATTCAGACAGACATTGACTTAATTATAGTATGATGATGATGATATGATGATGGCAAGCAATCTGGCCATATGAATGAATCACTTTCAACCTGGTGGTGCCCCTATTTGGGGCATGTCATCATTTTCAATTAAATGTTATTATTATAGGGCCAAATCACTACAAGTTAAGTTGTCTCAATAAACTTCACACAGAGCAGAAACCTGGGTCGGGGTCGGGGTTCTGGTGGAATCAGTACCTGACCCGTCATGGGTCAGGGTTCTGGTGGAATCAGTACCTGACCCGTCATGGGTCGGGGTTCTGGTGGAATCAGTACCTGACCCGTCATGGGTCGGGGTTCTGGTGGAATCAGTACCTGACCAGTCATGGGTCGGGGTTCTGATGGAATCAGTACCTGACCCGTCATGGGTCGGGGTTCTGATGGAATCAGTACCTGACCCGTCATGGGTCGGGGTTCTGGTGGAATCAGTACCTGACCCGTCATGGGTCGAGGGGTTCTGGTGGAATCAGTACCTGACCTGTCATGGGTCGAGGTTCTGGTGGAATCAGTACCTAACTCTGTCATGGGTCGGGGTTCTGGTGGAATCAGTACCTGACCTGTCATGGGTCGGGGGGTTCTGGTGGAATCAGTACCTGACCTGTCATGGGTCGAGGTTCTGGTGGAATCAGTACCTGACCCGTCATGGGTCGGGGTTCTGGTGGAATCAGTACCTGACCCGTCATGGGTCGGGGGGCTCTGGTGGAATCAGTACCTGACCCGTCATGGGTCAGGGTTCTGGTGGAATCAGTACCTGACCCGTCATGGGTCGGGGTTCTGGTGGAATCAGTACCTGACCTGTCATGGGTCGAGGTTCTGGTGGAATCAGTACCTGACCTGTCATGGGTCGGGGTTCTGGTGGAATCAGTACCTGACCTGTCATGGGTCGGGGTTCTGGTGGAATCAGTACCTGACCCGTCATGGGTCGGGGTAGGGTTCTGGTGGAATCAGTACCTGACCCGTCATGGGTCAGGGTTCTGGTGGAATCAGTACCTGACCCGTCATGGGTCAGGGTTCTGGTGGAATCAGTACCTGACCCGTCATGGGTCGGGGTTCTGGTGGAATCAGTACCTGACCCGTCATGGGTCGGGGTTCTGGTGGAATCAGTACCTGACCCGTCATGGGTCGGGGTGTTCTGGTGGAATCAGTACCTGACCTGTCATGGGTCGGGGTTCTGGTGGAATCAGTACCTGACCGTGTAGAACACGTCCACGGGGAAGGTCCGTCCCTCCACCGTCAGAATCCCACAGGTGTCCTTGCTGGGATCATCAGTCTCATTCAGGTTGAAGAACTCTTGGAATTTCTGCATCCCAGACAGAAGCATCATGTAGATTTAGAAGACCACAATGTTTTATTTCAAAACCAAACGCAACAGAGCCCTGCTTGAAGCTTCTCTTACTGAATACAACATTGTGTGTAATTCACTGGAGCATAAAAGTACTGAATATAAAATGGCAGAAATACATAAAAGCTCAGGTGGCGGCGAGATTGTGAGTTCGCATCCACCGTGTTGCTTCCGGCTTTGTTGAGCGTCTATTCTATGCGAACAAACATACCATTTGTCAGCCTCCCTGTCTGACTAACCAGCAGGCTTTTTCTGCCTAAAACATAATTTTTTGGAAAAAACTAAAAACAAACATGATATGCCCAGTCACCATGCTGCAACTGTGATGTTCCTTTTTACTGACACCAAGTCTAAAATAAGAATTGAATGCACAGAATATCAATACGAAGCAACTGAAAAACACATTATTTCAATGGTAGTGGATGGAGAGAGAGAGGATCTTTGTCCAAACACCACTGTTTAAATGCCTCAATAGAGGAACAAGATCACCACCTCCAACCCCTGTATTTGTGTTAAGTTATAATAGTCTCTACCATACAGATTCATTAAAATAACATTTTATTCACCTCACACACTCTCACATCCCTCTCACCTTGGCATCCAGCGTGGCCGAGGCTACGATCAATCTGAGGTCTCTTCGTTTCTTCTGGATCTATTGAACGGTCAGGAGGAAGGACAGAGTATTGAGTGAAAGGAGGAAACAAAAAAAGGGCCATTATGAAAAATTGACCCTCCTGTTTGTATACAAAGCCCTTAATGGGCTGGCCCCCTCCTACATCACCGACCTCCTATCCTATCCCCCCCTCTACCAGGACCCTCAGGTCAGCAGACAGGGGTCTCTTAGAAAAAAGAGGCTCAGGGGCGACCGCGCCTTTGCTGTCTCAGCCCCCACACTGTGGAACAGCATTCCCCTCGCCGCTAGGTCTGCGCCCTCCGTTGAGTCTTTTAAATCACAACTTAAAACATTTTTATATTCACAAGCCTTTGCATCACCGACATGACCTCGCACCTTTCCTTTTAGATTACTTTGTCCTATTTGCCTGTCGTTCTATTATTGACGTCTTCTGCACTGAATTGTACTGTATTGTATTGTATTGTATTGTATTGTACTCCACTATATTGTGCCTTGTGAAGCACTTTGGTACAATGAGAGTTGTTTTTAAATGTGCTATATAAATAAAATTTGATTTGATTTGAAGAAGATCCAAAATGGAAACACGCACATCTCAAAAAGGTTAACGGGTGCTGAACAAAAGATATACATACAGAAAGAAGGTAGGATGTCCGCACAGCGTTCTTATAAGCTCCCAGTAGTATTCTATTAAGGATTAAACGTTGCCACCCCAGCGCGTCTTCATCAGGAATGATGGGGTCGAAACGTTGAATCCTAAATAAAATACTACTGGGAGCTAAAGAACAAAAAATATACAAGATATAACAGATGTAATGTCACTTGTTCAAGTGTCAAATTCACCTTTTTCAGCAGTCCAATTGCTATGTCTGTGTACAGGGTTCTCTCGTGTGCCTCGTCTAACATCAAAACGCTGGGAATGACAACATCACACGGGTCAGTTACAGTTACCGCAAATTAAACCGGTCACATATCAAAACGGGCACAATGGTGAAATACCGCTACGGGCGCTACCATTTCTTTAGAGATAGGGTTCCTTCTGAACCCCAACTTCAGCTATTCTGGGCAGTGCTACACGCGTTGAAAACTGCCAAACATTTGGCACAAATACAGCACCGAAGTGCAAATGTAAAACACAATAACACAAACGAGTCACATACCTGACATAATCGCCGGGGTGATTTGTTTATTTTTGGAATACACATGCATGCAATCTAAGATTTCTCTGTTGGGATTTTCTATGGGGACAAAACTCTTCGTGACCTCAGGGGTAGAGGGAGTGACGTCAGGACTTCGGTACTCTATAGCTGATCTACAAGTTTACAATGCATCGTTTTCATTAGGTATAGCGTAGACTATAGAGAGACAAAAGGAGAGAGCCAAAGAGAGACCCCTGGTGAACCCCAGTCAATGAAGTACAGTATGCATGTATTAATGTCAATTAAATCATGTACAGTACCTGTATTTTTTCAGCAGAGGATCCGACATCATCTCTCGCACCAGCATGCCATCTGTTAGGAACTGACATCAACAGACACGATTAGAAGGAAACCTGAGGTATTCAAATTGTGATGACCATTTTAGGTGTAACTACCTTGATCCGGGTGGCCTGGGGGTCAGAGCAATCGTCAAATCGGATGGTGTAGCCCACCTCGTGTCCGAGCAGGGCGCCCCTCTCTTCTGCTAGCCGGTTAGCCACCTGTTGTGTGGATTGAAGGAGATGAATTTACTTACTACTACTACTAGGTCATACCTCAAGTTTATTATTATTATGTTTATTATTTTACATGACAGGCAGCGAGGCGAGAGGTGTTCGGAAAACTCATTTCTTAATTTTTATTGGCGTTCCATGTCGTTTGGTCGTATTCGAGTTGTCTAGTACGCCAAAACCCACGCTGGGTAGAATGTACACTCCATTGATAAATGAGGGCCAAAGTGCTTATCATCTCAACAGGCTCAACTATATATTCAAAGGCCAGAGAACAGAAATAGGTATTTGATAGAGATATAAAAATGTCTATCACTGAGCAGCTCTGATATTTAGGTGTTGTGTCAGGCTGTCCAGGCCTGCATTTGCATTTATAGCTTGCCAGCTTTCATTTCTAAAAGCAATTAATACACAACCATTACCCCATCTTCATCTCAAAGCCACTAACCGTTTAAATACAGTTTAAATTATTATTATTATTATTAGTCTGTGTTTTGTATGCCATGTTGATGAATTGCTGTTCTGACAATTTAAATAATGTAATCAATGAATCAATCAAAAACGGCTTAGATTTTGGGAAATTGAGACAAATAAATCAGCTTCCTCAGTCTCTGACTCTCTGACTATATTCCTGTTGACCCATTTCTAAAATATTAGTGCAACTTTCGTTCATTTTTGACCCCTCTATCACACATACAGCTTAAGTAAAAAATATCTGAACTATCCCTTTAAGGAGAACAATGGATGCAGACAGACATTTTTTGTAATAGCATAGGACATCACAAGGTCTTTGTTTACTACACATTTTGGTTGCACATTGCATTTTGGTCCCCAGTGGGACCGATTTACGTACTGAAATAGCAGCCACGCGCCGGGGCTGAGTGACCCCGATGACCTTCCCTTCTGCCGCCCATCCAGCTTCCAGGAGGTACTGAAATGAGACGGGTTGAAATAAAGATTACTACAGTGTTTAGAGCAGTGGTTCTCAAAGTGGGGTCTGGGGACCCCCAGGTGTCCTTAGGGGGGGCTCCAAAAGTAGTTAACACACAGCATCACAATTATTTTAACCACTTAATCCATTTATGTGTTGGCTATTCAAAATTAGCAGATCTACACAAGATCACATCACTGCATTGCGAGCTTGTACATCGGCCATTTGTTTTGTTTAAGATTTTGAAAAACAACATTTTAACATTAATCTTCTCTTCTAGGGGACCCTGGCACAAAACCTTTCCAGATACAGATTTGGCTAGGATAAGGATACTCCAAAATCGGGAATCTAATCTAGCATCAGATGGTCCGGGCTCTTGTGTTTATTATGAATGACTAATGTGGTGTTGCTGTAATAGAACATGATGATTTGTTCCCAAACCCTGCTAAAAATACGCTACTAAAGCATTCCAACAAGACAAGGTCGTGTTGAATCGCTCTGGGAGCTTAGGCTACATGAAGGAGATCAGTCCACTGCTACCATCAGCTGCAGCCATCTAGCCTGCCTGGTGCATACAATTTAGGCATTTAGCAGACGCTCTTAGTCCAGAGCGACTTACATTAGGCAAGAACAAAAAAGCATGGGAATACATCAAATATATAAAATGCATTTATCACGAAACATGCGTAAACTAAGAACGTTAACTAGAACAGATCTACATAATGACACTATACATATAAACTATACATATTTACTGTACTATGCTATACATATCTACAATTAAGTGATATGACTATATACAATGCAATTATTGTGCTGTCTACATGACATGCTATAAGTTTCAATAGTTTCAAATGCTATCTAAGTCTAAAATAGCCTACTATAGAAACTGGTGAAACATTGGCCACATTATTTCATAATATCAGAAAGAGGCAAAATTTGTGGAACCGAGTGCTTGGCGCTTCTGGCTCCGATGCCGACCCCAAATATTCCTAGTCCACCAATTACCCTTGCTTGACCTTATCAAAAAAAGGTGCAGATTGCAGAATAAATTCTAATGGATTGGACAACCTATATTGCAACACGTTGTGAACTTGTATGTAGATGGATCTCAATCAATCAATCAGATTTATTACTGGCTGTACTACTAACCTGAGGTATCTGCGTTGTCTTGCCACATCCCGTCTCTCCCACAATGATGACCGTCTGGAAGCTCTCCACCAAGTATAAGATGTTGTTTCTGTGCTGGAAGAAGGAACCACAACACAATGCAAACGGTTTCAGCAGAACCGACATAGCCGTTTAGGACATCCGGAATTAGTGACACCGCCTTTTCATATGGTCGCAGGCAGCAGTAAAAATCATTTCAACTCAATTTGTAATGTCACAGCATCAAGCGAGGCAAGCGGCAGCCAGCCAACTAACTAACCAACCTTGAAGACAGGGAGTTTCTGTCTCTGCTTCTCGATGGACAGGGCGGTGTGAGGGTTGAAGATGATGGGAGAGCCGGTGGTCTCGCTCGACAGGTCCCGTTCCTCTGATATCCCAGGTGCCTCGGACCCTGACCGTGATGATGATGGTAAAGATACCGTTACAATGGGGTTACTCTATATGTTCCCAGGGTCCTATAAAGCGGGACGCATACTCCAGTGTTTAGTTGCTAACCTAACCACAGCAGTGGTTAGTAAAAACAGAGTTTTGGAGTCAGTGAGACGCTTATCACCACGGCTCAGTGACGTCATGATATAATTTTCCCAACCACTGTGGTCAGTGACAGTGTGGTGAGTACTGAGTAGGTTATCACCTAAAAACAGAAGAATGCATGAACATTAAGACCTAAATAACTCTTATACAAAGGTCTGTACACCCTTACAGACACGTAGAGTCCATTTGGAACCCCTTCACGGAGGCAAGGGTCCCTGGACCCCACATTGAGAAAGACTGCTATAGGTTAAACTAAAGGGAACCGCAGCATCCCTATTCTTTCCAGTGGTCAGGTGCAATTGCAAACATCCCTCGGAAATAGCCGATCTAAAAGTTCATAACTGGCACCACTAACCACCCTAACCATAACCCAACCAACCCTAATAACTATAAACCAGGGTTGGGTTTTGCCAAGGTAGATCCTGCAGGAACATAGATAGGTTGCTACAGTATGCTGCTCCTTGCACCACGACCCCAGTGTTACTATTACCAATCTTGGTTTCACGTTTAAAATAAACAGGAACAATACAACACAGTAAATTTAAAAACCCCGGACACAGTTTAACCCTGGGAGTGAACAAAATGGAACCGCTATTCATTTGTACACACTCAAGTTATACCTAACGGTTTGCTACTTTTACTTTATTAGGCTAACCTAACCCATAAACATGTGTTTCAATTGTGTCCGTCGCATTGATCTTATCACATGTAATATGTGCATAATGTGCATTTAATCCCCGGCTGCAGAATGAATGAAGCCCGCAGCAGATACGGACTTACGCAGCTAACGTTACAGTCAGAATAGTTTATACGTACAGTACGTGAGTACGCTACGGTTACGTTGCTCCCACTAACGCGATTACCGTTCAAAGACGTTCTCGGAGACACTGGACACCCATGCGAGGTGTTTGATATGATATTTACATGATATTGACATACTTACCCGGCTTCCAAAATTTCATCGTGGCGGGGGAAGCCGCCATCTTGCCCTCTACGTCACGTGCCATGTTCGCGTCGACGAATGACGTCATACTTTGGGATTTCTTTGACTTCAGCGGTTAGAAATGTTATAATAATAACCTAGCTCTGGTCCAACCTACTAACAATAAGATATCCCCTAATAGGATATAAAAATATAATATTATTATTATTATTATTGTGGATATCTGAAATACGAAAGCCTATAGAAAGTGATGTCATTCTTCTGGTCATTGACATCTGAAATTAAAATTGTGGAGGAAGAACTGAAATGATCATCCAGTTGAACTGTTAAATGTTTAAAGCTATGATAGACCTATACATGATTTAACATTTTAAAATGTTATATGTTTGTTCAGTAACATGAGTCTACTGATAAATGGGTACAGGCCTACTCTCTCTTGATTGGCTGAAATTATGTCACCTACCTGAAAATGTGTTTTCTGTTCATTAAAGAGATGGAGAGACAAGGAGACCCCTAACTACAATGATTACTCACAATAGGCCCATACGTGCTTTAACTTTTTAACAAAATCCTTCTCGTTTTAACCAAAAAAAATAAGCATACCTCTAACAGGCTTGCCATATGACAGTGAACAAACCGGCATGGACTCGCCTGATGTCATGACCAATCCAGTGGACATCTCCAAACTCTACAGAGAGCTCTCTGAGCAGGGCTGACGTAGGACCTCTCCGTATGGAGGCAAACACAGCAACGTCTACACAGAATGGAGCCAACACGACCTGTCAAGGAACATCAATATCAAGTTCTGCCGGCAGTATGTCGTGTTCCACGGCGACACATCGGTGGTCTACTGACCGTACATTCTGGGAAGCTGCACCGAGATCAAGGGAGAAGAACTGCTTCTAGGTGAAGATTCGCCTTCTGGAGAGATGAAGCCATGGCGGTGGTCAGAGACGTCTCTCTGAGAGGGGAAGACAAGCAGCTGGTGGAGATCTGGAGTAAGAACGCCTTGGCAAAGAGCATCAACCTGACCGCCTCAAAGAAGCACGGCAAGGTCTACGGCGACGACCTGTTGGGCTGCCTGGCATGGTCCCATTCCCCGAGACCCATCTCCTGTACGTGGCGGAGCAGGAGAGGGCGAAGGCCGAGTCCTTCTTCCAGACAGAGTCACCAGAGTGGTCCTCCACTGGAGACGGGGAGGATACTTTGAAAATGGAGAAGATCAATCCTGTCACTAATAATTATGGCCTCGATGATGGGCAGTACAGACATCCCAGACTGGTGTATGGTGGAGGCGGGTTTTGAATACACCACAGACTGTCTTCCTCAGCCTGCCGTCTGGGGACAGATGCTGAACAAATCTCCCATTAAACACGTGGCACAGGTGAAGACTCCAGTACTGCTCATGTTGGGGGAGGATGACAAGCAGGGAATGGAGTACTACAGAGCTGTGAAAGTGCTGCGGGTCCCAGTGCGGGTGCTGTGGTACCCAGGGAACAATCACTCACTGTCCAAGGTGGATGCTGTGTCAGATGGCTTCATGAACATGGCTCTATGACTCAGCACCTATGTCAGAGATGATTACAACCGTACACACACGTACGCACGTACGCAGAGACGTGGTGCATTTATATAGGATTCTGTGTGTGTGTGTGTGTGTGTGTGTGTGTGTGTGTGTGTGTGTTTGCGTGTGTGGAGGTGGAGGTGGGGTGGACCGGCCATTGGGTGGGAAGTACTGGGAACCAAACAAAAAATACTAATTTCGTAATTTGCATTTCAACAATGCATTATGTAGTCGTGTAGAGGGGAAAAGGAGCACATACAAAGCCAAAGGTCAAGTTTACCAAGTATTGAGGGTTGAACACCAATGATGCTGTCAAACAAGTCTATGAAGTCATCTATGAAAAATATATCTGCAACACAATTTTATAGAACATGTAGTGGGGGTCCCTGCTTCATCTCTCTCTCTCTCTCCTTAGCCTGAAAAACATTGAACACCCCTGCACTACAGTATATGTAAAGGCTCTTTTCCACCACGAAGGGTTAACCCAGAATCTTCCATAACTTGAAACGTTTCAGAACCCGTGAACCCGCCCCGGCACCTATGCCTCTTACTTCCATATTTTAACTTTGTTCCCCCATAAATTAACACCCTGCTAAGCCTACTTTTGCTATTTCCGCATTTTAATCCTGAAAAGTACGTTTTGGATGGGTGACGACCACAAAGAGGGTGGTGACATCTGATAACACAGAGGACGGCCAGAGAGACGGCAAATCGGGGGTGGAGAGGGTTGGCAGCCCAAACCACTCCGTGAGGAGGATACAGAGCCAGACTGCAGTAAAAACCTGCAAGGAGGGTTTAAAATCAGCCTCAGTGCAGCTTGAGGCTGCTCGTAATCGTATAGCTCGAGTTGTACCGAAGCTGATATATGTGAGATATGTGCTGTTCAGCAGCAGCAACGACAACGCAACTTCTGGTCAGATGAAGGAGACAGGCCCGGACGCCCCCACAGTGCCAGGAGCCTCTTAGTGGCGCCAACATCTCAACAGCCATCTTCCCCATTGACTGTCTCTCAGCCTCTAAGGAGACAGTGGGGGCTGCCTGTAGCATGCCACTTGGACACAGGCCGGGGTCTGATCAGCCTTGGTCGGGTCGCCTGGAGGACTCAGGAGGGTGTCTGTGTTGTAAGACCCAGAAACACCCAACGATTCCAGATTTATAACACTGATGTTTCTCAGTAATTGCTCCGAAACTGTGGAACCAGCTTCCTAGCCACGTCAGGCTGGCTCCAACACTACCTGTTTTTAAAACACATCTTAAAACTAATTTCTATTCCCTGGCTTTTAAACCGTGAATAATGTGTATTCTTGATTGTTTGATTTTATTATTATTATGTTTTTATTACTGTATTGTATTGTATTATGTTTTGCTTTGCCTAATTGTACAGCACTTTGGTCAACTTTGTTGGTTTAAACGTTCTCTATAAATAAAATTGGATTGGATTGAAGGTTTCCATTCGATAGAGATGATATATAAATTGGGTGGATATCTATCCATCTATAATCACCAAGATGTCTGTGATCAAATACTGTGAATATAATTCAAGTGCATACACCTATCCTTAGTATTCTAACGGTTTAATGATAAAACAGTGAACAGAATCTTTGAAAATGGAGACTAAACAAAGCCCATGTTTAATGTGATTGCCAAAAGATTTAAATCAGAAAATACAGTCCTCTCAAATGCCATTTGTGATTCCATAGTCATAGAACAATATTAGAGTCATCTTGCAAGAACTGTTTTTTTCTTTTAAATGTATGCCCACTATAAAATACTGAGAATTATGTTACATCAATCAAGAAAGATATAACAGACACAAAGTACAAATAAATCAACATAATACAATGTGGACTTTTTGACATTGTACAGAATTTACAGAGAATATTTAAATTAATCTCAGAACATTAGGTAAGATTTGGATCTTGGAAGCTACATGTGAATGAAAACAAACATTTTAAATTAATGCCATCCTCTACATAGATATGACACTGATGATCAATTACATCGACATACTAATAGCAAGTCATGGCAGTGCACAGAACTATTTAGCTCAAAGACAGATCTTTACTTTGACATACAGTGTTGTGCACCGAACATAGCCTAAAAAGCTCACAATGTGGTGAATTCACCACATTGTGAGCTTGTAGATCGCCTATTGTAGGAGCATGACACCATTATACAATGAGGCAAAAATTAAGCAGAATTGTGTGAACATGGATTCCTCAAATCAATATGCAGGTTTCCTTCCCCCCAAAAAGTTAGTCTGTCTGGATAGGTGATAAACGGCGCTGTTGAAAAGCTAGTGTTCGTTCGGTAACACTAGTCTCTCCAGCTCTTTAGTAAACACAAAACACATTCTCAGGTCGGGATACCAATTTCACCCAATCAGGAGAGAGAACTCATGTGGGGTACAGGATAAACAAGTGAAATTGGAACTGGAACACAAGCTCTTTATGGGGTTCTCTCTTCTGATTGGATGAAATTTGCATCCCACCTGAATATATTTTCTCTTTACCAAACAGCCGGAGAGACATGGAGACCCATTACTGTTGAAACACTATACACTAGATAAGGCAAAGTTAACTAGCACGCATCAGAATATAGTAATACAATAGTTTTAACACGAAAAATATCACTTACAGCACCTTATATCCTGATACGGATGACGTTGGCATTAATATTCATCGAGGATATTGCCGACATCCAATCAACTACACAATGTAGTATTCTGTGGAACACAATGTATATTAAACACAATGTTGATTTCAGCACAATACAGTCACATTCCCTGCACTGTGTCTGACTGTCTGTGTAGATACTGTAGCAGTTGGTTAACATAATCATAACCCAAATACATATCGTCGCGGTTGGGTGGAAACATTTAATTTCCAAAATTATTACTTTTTAGGAAATGGAAAAAATACCCTGTGTTTCAATGGATCTAATATAGAGTTTCACCGGAGCCATAGAGTTACGACATTGAGGGGTGCCCCCAGATGCCCGAACCACCTAAAGCTGGCTCCTTTCCAGGCGAAGAAGCAGCGACTCTACTCTGAGTCTCTCTCATGTGACTGAACTTCTCACCCCATCTCTAAGGGAGATGCCAGCCACTCGTCGAAGAAAACTCCTTTCGGTCGCTTGTATTCACGTCCTTAATCTTTCGGTCATGACCCACACTTCATGATCATAGGCGAGAGTAGGAACGAAGATTGCTCGATAGACAAAAGCTCTCTTTTCGTCACAACAGTGCGGTACAGCGACTGCAATACCACCCCTTGCTGATCTCCTTCTCAATCCTCCCCTCACTCGTGAACAAGACCCTGAGATACTTAAACTCCTTCACCTGGGGTAACGTCTCATTCCCCGATTAAATATTGATTGGTTCAATATTTATCACAATCACAGGACATTAACAAGTTGAAATATCCAAGTTTTCTGGCCAACGGCAACGATATGTAGAATTCTCCTATGGGTGGTTAAGAAGACAAATTATGACAAAACAATCCAGCCCCAGTCACATTGAATATCAACAGATTAATTCACCAGCAGTCAGCATTGGATAATTCATCATCATAATTCATCAACCAGACCAATTTTGAGTATTTTTTACCGTCCTATTCCTGACCTTGCAGTGATCAAATCATGAAGGAAACACTGATTGAATGTAAGTAAAAACCAATGAAACCGTTAACCATTTAACAACCATAACAGTGCCTGTTGATGATGATCTCTCTTAACCCATTAAAAACCGGAAAAGCATTTTTCTGAAAACTCTTAGGATTTAGAATGGTGGTTCTCAAAAATAGCAGATATACAAGTTCACGGTGCGTCGATTTAAAAAAAAAAATGTTTTCGTTTTTATAATATTTTACACAAATCTTCTCTTCTGGGGTACCTGGCACAAAATATTTCAGATGGGGGGTATGCGGCCAAATACATTTTGGGGGTCCTTGGCACAGAAATTGACAACTACTGATTCAGAAGTTATTTGCATAATCTTTGTATCATTCGTAGCCTCAGGTCTTAATGGCTTAAAAGTTCCTGGCATGCATTACAGAAGAACCGTGCTTTGCATATTTCAATAGCGTTTAAAGTTGCAATCCCAAACTTTTATTTTTCTTCTGGTGATTCCAACCCCATTAAACGGAGGAAAGCATCCTTGCCATTTTATATCTGGAGATATGCAAGCTCACAGCTCGTCACTTTGTGCCACGCTTGTACATCTGCATTACTATTATTTATTTATTTTACATCTTTGAAAAGTCTTGAAAGTGTGAGAACTACTGATTTAGAAGGCATGTGCAGAATCAGCCTCGGGCCTTAATGGGTTAAGCAGTGGTCAACAATGGGAGGAAGGAACTATAACATATTTAGAAGCATATAATGTTAAGGTGCCTTTGAAAGGCAGCCTTTCACTGTACTGTACACATATATGCATTTTTGAACATTGTCATCATGATGGGTCTTTGTAGTGTCTTGCAATTCATCAAACTTACTACACGTCCCACAATGCATCACTGCACACTGGAAAAAAGTCCTGTGTAGGAGTGTCGGATCCCATCGCCACGCCATGAAGTTCTACGCTCTTTTCTTTTTTTTTTTATTCTTTCTTTGTTACTTCAACGGAAATGTTCATGTTTTAGTATCCTCTGGTGCTGCATTCATTCCTCTCAGTCATAATGAAGAGCTGTGTAAAATATTATCCACACCACCTAGTGGAGACGGGAGTCAAATGCATACATAGAAAATATGAATACATCCTAAGCCTCAGGAACAGTAACATAATCAATGTACCATCCCCCACAAACAAGGGAAATGCCTAGCTTTGATATTCTAAAAGTGTGTGTGCCCACAATGTCATAAAAATGCCTCATCCGTAAAAAAAAAAAAACCAATTACAAGGCTATGGTACAAACCAGAACCTCCAGCTTGTGAGCATTGTGGAGGAGATATTTGTAATGGAGAAACTAACTCATGTATTGAGACTACAAGAGGAACTACTATTCATTGAAAAATGAGAGAAATGGACTGAATATAAAAATCAACAGAACCAATGTTAACTGATAACTTCATAAATGGACTGGAATCTCTTGTATATTAATGATATATCTGAACCCTTGCACTGTAACTGTCATTTTATGTTTTAAATTTGTGCGTTTACCTGCAAATAATAATAAAAGATGCCTCATCCAGTTGTCTACCAGTAAAACATTCTCACTTCTGTTTTGAATGCAAGTGGGTTCATCTGTAAGTAACTAGGTCAGAGTGGCTTACTGCTGGAATTTCAGTCCAATGAGGGAGTCTATCCCTTTTCTATGCGCTAGTCTAGTCTAGTAGTGCATTCATGTGGTTCTCAAAATCTCAAACTTCACCGGCCGTGACCCCCCCAAAACAATCACATCTGAACTTTACAAAGTATGGTAGAGGTGTGCATTGGCACTGCAGTCATGATTTAATTTGATCACCATTCTTGTTTTAAATTGTTTTCAAATCAAGATGCAATAAGATGTCCTCCTCCTCACCATAAACAGCGCAAAAGAAGTCATGAAGCCTTCTTTGGTGAGCTCCCACGTGCCTCCATACTCCTCCTCGTCGACCTGCTGGAAGCTGCTGAAGTACACGTACAGAACTCCAGCATTGATGACGCAGAATCTAGCAGGGGAGAAGAGAAAGAGACAACGATACCTTAGAACAATGGTTCTCAAAACTTTGTTTCATTCCAAGGACACCCAGCGAGTGTACAAATGGAACCTGGGAATTACAGTCCCTCTTCAAGGACCAAAAACCTGGAGTTTCACAGAACCCATTTCGAGAATTATATTCTGACGTTTGCCCGTTTTTGCCTTTAAGGGCTGATTCATACTCCTATTTTAGAGCTGAATAAAAGTCGGTTCGGCTCTGTAGAGCCTACAATGTGACGTCATTTGAGGTTCGGGGGGGCGGTACCCTCCTAAAGTCGGCTCTTCGGTGCTACTGAAAATTTCTGACGAGCCGAAATCATTTCGGCACTACAGCGCCGAAACAGCGGTAAAATAGGAGTATGAATCGGCCCTAAACTATTGTACCTTACCGACATACGATCCAGAAAAAACTATTCAAGTTATTCAAGCTCTATATTCTTGATTAATTAAATGTTAAATTTATCCCACCACCTAATAAAATGTGTAGCAAAAACCTAAAAACTATGCTCAGCAATAAATCATGAAATGTAGCAAAAGAGGGGGGAGGAAGGGGGGGGGTAATGATAGTTCTGAATATCGTCTGTCGGGTGGTAACCTCTTATGTCCAAAACTGTTACTTTTACTTTTTACGTTTCAAATTCAAAAACAGCAAAAGTAGCAGATCTACAGCTTGTATGTAGATAATGCTAAATTATTCATTTACGAAAAAATACAAAGTTAAGATAACAGCGACTTACATGGCTATCCCCAGGAATCCTTTCAGCGGTGCCACGCCCCATATGACACCAAGGATTATTGCAATGATTTGCCGGATCCAGTAGATCACATCTAAAAACTCATCCTGTTCAAAAGAAATGAAGAAGCGGGTTAAAACATGATCAAGTATTTGACCAACAGTCAGTCCCTTCCATTAGCACCGCTTGGGCCCCCTCAGCGCTAGCATTCACTTCTCAGTAAAGAAGCTGGGTGTGATACTTCATACTCGGCAACAATTTTAAGTTTGATAAACAGATCAACTCTGTGGTCAGAAGAAAACCAGCTTTTTCCAACATACTAGGCTTCTGGCCGGGATTAAGGCCTCTCTCTCCCGACCCGACCTAGAGAGGATAATCCAAGCATTTATCTCGTCAAGGCTCGATTACTGTAATTCACTGTATGTAAGCATCAGTCTGCCCTTAGACGTCTCCAGCTCATAGAGTCCCAGGAGAGAGCTCCAGACTTCCCTTTCCCGAACAAGAATAGCCACTTCCTTCTGGGGGACCCTGAGGCGTCCAAAGGCCAGTCTGGCCATCTGGTCCTCGGGCTGCCAGGGGGTCTCCCTCCCATTGGGACCTGTCTAAGGGAGACCAGGAATCCATACCAGAGATGCTCCGATCAGGTTTCTAGGACCGATGCTGGCTCCTTTCTAAAGTGAAGGAGCAACGGTTCTACTCCCAGTCTCTCACGCATGCTGCTTTTGTAATCAAGAGAACCAAGAGAAATAATCCAATTATGTTGATCAGTTTTAATGCAGATTAGGGGGAAAGATGAGCACTCCGGCTGCCATACCAATGGACTCACAAATTAGCCTTAAACTACTGACATTTTAGAAAATGATCGCCTATCAGCAAAAATAGGGATGCCAGTTGGAAAATTGTTAATAGTTCAGTTACAAGATTTGTCTTGTAAAACCAAAAGATTAATTTGAAGTCGTGCCTTCTGTGGATAGAATGCATTCCGCTGATACAATTCTACCATGTCACCCCTCACCAAATGTTGCATTTGTCAGTTGAATTCCATTGCTAGGGCTGGGGTAACGGTTCCAAGTTTATTTCCTGACACAGCTAATCATTAAGTCTATAAATAACTTAAGTAACTGATATTAGCGACCAACATTGATGGGACAATAGATTAGGCCTGGGCATTATGATTCATGAACCAAATCAAATATGACCAAATACTATAGCTCAATATGTATCGATATTGTGAGACAATATTGTGGGGATGACTATTGATTTCAAGATTCTCAAAATGTTCAATGAAGAGATGGGGATTTATTCATTACTTTATAGTCCGAAATGTAAACAGCACGTGGTACAGTCAGACATTAAGGCTAAAAAGTAACAAAAATCACACCTGTGTGAAGTGAAGGCCACTCTTATCATTATACGTCATCATACATCACATTCTGTGCTCAGCTAATCGAAGTTATCGAACCATCACAAATGTCATTCTGGCCAATCACTTTAGATCTTCACTTTTGGCTTTCAATGTTTGCGTTTACACAAGACAGCAAAAGCTGGGCTAGCGTAGCGCCCCTCAAGAAAAGTCCTGGAGACTTGTTTCCATTGTGGTATTATAATGCAAGGATAAACAAATTAAACCATATTGACCACCTTGACTCAAAAATAAAATACACCAGAGTAAGGCCAAATGTGGACAAGGACGGATGCATGCACACTGCACACTGTGCACAGAACAGTCTGGTGGACCTCTCAGTGCCTGCAATCCCCCAAGAACACGCAAGGCAGAGAGTTGTTGGTTCTGGCATAAGAGCGAGGACAATAGCTGGAAGCCAAAGGCATACGATCTTGTCACACGCGTTACCGCAGTGAAATTTGTTTTCCGCATTTGACCCATCTCTTGGAGGGGTGAGCCGCAGCCAAGGAGTGGTAGGCTGCGGTGAGCTAGATGGGCAGTCATTTGGTCAGACCCGCCAACTGGAGTGAGTTGTGGTAGAGAGTTGAAACACTCTCAGAAGGTTTGGGGGAAACCTGTCGACCTCTCTTTCCCAAGCCAAGGCTTTATCCATCAATGGATTATAATCACATCTTTGTTGTATTTAGAAAAACAAACTGTGTATTAAACTTTGTGAACCTTTAGCATGATACTGTCTCGTGTCACGTTATTGTTCTCCCGGGCCCGCCGCCGCTGTCGCCGTACCAAAGGTATACTTCAATCGGAATGTCACACACCACCCAGCCGGCACACACTAACTGTCTGTCAAACCAGACGAGGGTCCAGTACTTAGAGCTAAAGGTGTACTTTTCAATTTGTAACAGGGCTGAAAACCATTGTATAAGATATGCTTTTCATGCGTTAACATGTGTAAACTTAAAACCATAACCAACACCTCCCCCCGGTGAACCCAGACCCCACCACCACCCAGCCTGACAACAACACCTGTCCTTCCTCAGCCCGGAGAGGCTTCACAACAGAGTGAGAGGAGTAGGGGGGGATGGGGACAGGGGTCAGAGGTTACTCAGAAGCTGAGTCGAGGATTGGGAAACTAGGGCCCTGGATTAAGAAAGGCTGGGAGTCGGGGACTGACTCAGGTACAGAAGAAATGTAGTAGAAGAGTAGCAACAAGATACTAATAGCAGCTGGTGGATGCTACGAAGCTGTACAATGACACTAAAGCGGCAATCTGACACCCATGACTATAACGATAACTATATCGTTCAATGTTGTATTTTTTATATTATTACATGTATATAGTTGGTGTGAACTCTGCCATCCACTTCACTGAGAATGATATTTACAGCTATATTTATATAGTTATTATTAGTTATAGTACTCAGTGTGAATGGCCCTTAATTCTACTTGCCACAGACATGGTGTCACTCCTGGGCTGTGGTCACTAGTGGTGGTCAAATTACTCCTGTAATTGCTGCTCTTATCCCTGTGGACTAAGGACTAATGTGACTCTTGTGTACTGTTGTCTCTTTCTCTTTCTCTCCTGCTGTGTTCTCGTTATCTCTTCTTATTGTCTTTGCTGTTAACTGCCATGGGGAATACATTTCCCTCATGGAATCAACCAGTCAATATATCTAGTATTGAAAAGAATACAATATCAGTCATTTACCAAATTAGGGGGTTTGTCTAATTTGGTAAATGACTGATATTGTATTGACCACAGCAAACTATAGCCGCAATTTGCAACACTAGTTTTTTCATATGTTGACTCTAGAGTTGCTTGCAACAGCAACCATTGACAGCCCATACAGCCAAACATACGTTTGCAAGTTGCAACTAAACATATTTATTTTGTCTAATTTTGCAAATTGCAGCTAAGCAAACTACTGCTCCTAGTATTGGCTTTATATGTCTTGATGACAATGGAAACAAGCCATGTGTTCCCCGTTTAGTATTATTATTGTAGTATTGTACTGTACTAGGCTAGAACTGTACCTCTGAACCTTTTGTTAAATAAAGTATTCAATCAATCAAAGCAGTGTCATTATTACAGTATAAATGTCGGTGTCAGTATTGTCATTTTAAATGGCCAGCAGAATGCAGACAGGCCCCACTGCCCTGCTGGGCTCTCGCGGGTGGGGGTTGAAAATGGTCATATCAAAACATGTCATCAAGCTTCCTTGACAATGTAGGCCAACTATAATCCAATTACACGTTTTTCCGAACGCATTCTGGGGTTTATACTAGTTAGTTATTTTTCGTTATTAAATAATCCTAGTTTATCAGTTTATTTGGCGAGAGGCCCCTGTTACTGAGCAAACACTACTGTATACTAGTGTTTAGAGTACTCATATTTTTGTATATACTAACAAATTATAGAGCTTTAACTTTTGAATTATAGAGCTAATTAACACTTAGTTATTTAACTAGGCTTTAGGGATTTCACAGTGCATGTAGTTCAAAACTTCTCCGTTTGGGCTGAGGGCAAAAATGTGACGATTACAATCACGGACGAGTAAATTAAATATGATTAATAATCTGACCTTCTCCTCCCAGACAGCAGTACTGTTAAAGGCTTTGCTCCATGTGGACTGTTTCAGCCCTCCATTCACCACATGCATTTCCTCTTTCTTCTTGGAATTATTGTTCGTGTTCGTCATTCTTTCTGTTTAGTTTTAACCAGCGGGAGACAAAAACGACGCGACAAAGTAGCGCAGCGGCAATACTCTCGGCACACAAACGCATCAATACGTCGCGAATAGCCTTACAATTAACCTTAAACTGTGCACATAAGAAACTGCTCGTCTCAATTTCACACAGATTGTTGCGGCGAGAGCAAGACGCTTAACGGACTATGAGTGTCTGCGCACGCGCAACGCAGTTTGACCCCGTCACACAGCGACCAATGAGCGAGTGCGACGTTCCTGCATGTCTTTTGTCAGAAGGTTGGCATGAAATCTTACAGCGACACCCAGAGGACAGAGGCAGAACAGCAGCAGAACCCTTCTTTTCTTGTTCGTGTTTTGCTTACACTCGCACGGTCGCACCATTAATCATATCATGATACTATAATCATATCATATCATCATATCATACTATAATTATCTCAGTGTCTGTCTGAATGAATGTCTGAATGTCTGTCAGAAACACTGCACTGCCGTATCTCCTCCTCACCGTCTGCCACCAATCGCTCCCACTTTTCACACAGGCATTGACCATAATAATATGGAGGTCTTAACGAATTTTTCCAATTTAACAAATTATAAATTAATAATTAATTTATTAGTGAATTAAAAATGTCCCATCCACTTACATGGGAAAATGCAAAAACAAAAATCAAGAATTTTTCTTAATGAACGGCAATTCAAGATATTTATTGGGGGGCAATATCTAACAGGTAAGGGCTAGTTAATGGAATTATCCTGACCAGTATCAATATTGGTAGGCCTAGATTTATTCTTAAGTACTGTACTCAAATACAAATTTGGGGTACATTTACTTTAGTATAACTTTGGTACTGTAGGAGGACTATAGTATATATAAGTAGGCCTATATATTTTATTATGCCAATAGTTTTATACTACTTCCTTAAGTCAAAAATGTAATACTTAAAAAAAGTAGTTGAATTGTAACAGAGTAATATGCCTTGTGTTATTGCTACTAACAAACCTGGGTACTTCTTCCTATTAGCCTGCCTTGGCCTATAGCCTATACCCATAATGTTTATGACGTATAGCCTAGGACAGTGGTTCTCGAACCTTTTCTTGTCAAGGACCCCTAAATCGACATTTATTAGCATGCAGACTCCCATTTGAAAAGATATGCCAGGGACCCCCATAAGAGAAGATTATACTGTTCTACGCAGCAGGGATTCTTAACCATTTTCATTTCAAGCACCACCACTCCAACAGTTGCACATGCATTAGGCTATACGGACCCCCCATTTAATGGCATTTTAATCTCTGGTGCCCCAATTTATATTGTACAATCAATGTAAATTTAACTCTGAGTGTACACAAGGAACCAAATGGACCCTTATGGGTGCGTTTGCTTCTGTACTGTGTACACTCTCTGAGTTACACACCCATAAGGGTCCATTTGGTTCCTACTGACCCCAGGCCCCTGTCCCTGCCCCTGGAAATCCCTCAAGGGAACCGTGGGCCTACGACTAGGTAATTAGGGAATCACCTATTAATCATTATTAAACCCATAGGCCTATACTTTGGTGACTGGGGTCCCCCAGGGGTTCTGGTCCACCGTCCCCAACATTTTCCCTCTCCATGCTTAATCTCTGTGCTGAAAATAGCAGATCTACAAGCACACAATGCCTTACAATATATATGCTTCCCTATGTATGACATGCCCAGAAAGAGGATGCTATATATTTGAACTTTTCTTTGTTGCTTTGTTGTGGGAATAGATTGATGAATGAATGTTTATCAATGAATTATGGAGCCTGTTTTTCTTCTTTTTTAAGTTAATTTATCCAAAAGAACAAAAGGAAGGAAGGATTTTATTTTAAACTTGACCTGACTGTGTCCTGGGTTGGCTGCCACAGTGTCAGTTTGCTTGACACCAGTTCCAGTGCCCAGCCAGCCCCATGCTTTTCTCTCTGACCCTTTGTATAGGCCCCTGTGTAGGGTATAGTAGAGGTGCATAAGGAGATCGAGAGAATGGTGATTTTGCGCTAATTTGTCTAAAAGCGCCAAATTTGCACATATGTAGCCCATGGGCCTTCCCTAATGATTTAACTAGGGCGCCACAGTGGCCAAAATCATATGGCCACAATTGACAACCTATATAAGGCAAAATGTTCAAAATGTCATTATGCTTTAAGTAGCATGCGTGTCAAACTAGGGGTTTTCATGATTATGAATCCATTCCAGGCATTAGTTTGGCATGAAAAACACTTCTTGGGCTAAAAACGGACATAGCAGTCATCACAAAATGTGATGAGGTCAGCTATGGCCGAATTTAGCCCATATTTTGTCAATGGTGGCCATATGGATTTGGCTGCTGTGGCGACCCCCAGCTTGGGCACCCTAGCTAAATCATTAGATTGGAGCAAGCCCTCGGCTACATCTGTGGAAAATGTGGCGCTTTTAGACAAATTAGCACTAAATAAATATCCCTAATATGCTCCTCAACTAGTGGTTCCTAAACATTTGTGGGTCACGGACACATTTTTATGGGTTCCCTTATGTTTGGTTTCCTACATTTTGTCATGAATGTTTTTTAAACAAAATTCAATGATTTTCTTTCAGTAATTTCATGAAGAAATAAAATAAAAATCGAAGAAATTCCATGAATTAGAAAACAAATGTTTAAGTAGTAATGAAAATGGGCCGATCTACAATAATGCAGTGCGAATAAGCAACACGTTGTGAGCGTATAGATCTGGTATTTTCATTAATTCTTTGGGTCCCAGGGAGATTTTGTTATGTACATTTCATACTGCCCATATTGCTTTTCCGTTTCTCTATGTCTTTACACATTTCTTGGATATGCATTATAGGGGCTTGTACCCACCCACCATTTTTTCTACACCTGTGTAAACCTGTGATATGACAGTAAAAGACAAAGTTTAGTTGGATGTCCTTGTTTCATTTACTATTTTTAAGACTCTTAACTGACCTCACACTTAGTATAGAGGAAGGCGTATGCACCTGCTTTTTGTAACATTTGGTTATAAGGTTTTGTTTCTGTGTGCATGTGTTTGTGTATTATATCTTTTGTACCTTGTGTCCATGTCATGCATGTAAAATCATTGCTGTAAATGTTCTTTTTGTATACAGGGCGCCATTGAAAAAGAGACCCTGGTCTGACTCTCAATTGGATTCCTCTGAAATAAAGGTTTCAATCAAAACTTTATACGAGTTGAGATATGGCTGGCTTGCTACGCAGTATATGGACTGAATGCTGGGTTGAATATGGACAGCACTGAGACTATTTGAGAAATATTTCTCAATTTATAGTATTTGTTTCCCCCCTGAATTCGTGTTGTATTGCTGTTTTGTGTTGTCTGTTAATATGTATTGCATGCTACAATCTTTCCACCAGAGGGTGCTAGAAGACACTACCCCACTCACCAAATGGAAGGCATTCAGTGTCAGCCATCACCTCTAGTTTCATATTCTCCCTGTTTTGAAGTAATAACGTCCAAAAAGAAATGCAGCAAGTCACTGGGTGTTGGTGGCTACATGATATGGTTGGCTTATTTAGAGCTTTGGACTTGAGTTGTGGAGGGAACAGTATTTCATGCATAGTGCACTGCTCAGTCGCACAGAATTCCTAGCATGTTAAATATATAACCCTCAAATTGAACACTTAAGTAAAGCCTTGTGTTTTAGAATGACATCAAGCAAGCAAGCAAAGTTTGTTACATTGTGTTTTTATTCTGCAAATAACATCTGTAAAAATTATACAACAGGCCTAGGGATGGGAACTCTGTAGAAGAGTTCATAATCCTTTTACAGTCAAATTTATTACATAAGAAAGTTCCATAAAAACAGAAATAATACGTACACAGCAGTTACGTACTGAAGCACTTTGATGCTAAAACAAACATGTCAGTCAAATGTGTTCACCTTGGTTTTGCTTTTTCCGTTTAGACACCGACAAACAGGGTGCTTGCCCTCTTTGGATGACAGTCTTACACACACATATGTCCATATCAAACAAGCACTTTTAATGTCCTCCCGAACAAAGAGTATGTACAAAGAAACAAACCTAACCACAGTAACCCCAGTGTTCCTATTTTGGGGCAAATCTTTAAAAAAGAAAAAGCGGAAAAAATACCTGATCTACAAGCTTACAATTTACGACTGCAAATTGCTTTGTGAGCTTGTCGATCAGCTATTTTCATTGCACGTCGTCAGGGCTTTAAGTCCGATTTGTGAGTTGATCACCTATCAAAATATCAGTGCTGTGCTGATTTCACCTGATTGCGTACATGAACCGCGTCGCCCGGCGCGTACATACAAAGAGTCCTGGGCGTGAAATGAAAGTCGACAAGCGCGTTATTTCAGAAAAACCAGGAGGACAAAAGCAATATGGAGATGACCAACAGGAAAAAGGGGTTCGTTTGTTTTTACTTTTTAAGGCCTGGGCAAGCACCCTGGACTGAAGTGGGATGATTCTTGTGCAGTTTTTGTGTCTTACTGCCAAAACACCTATAAAATATATTTTTCTCTGTTAAACAGAACGCTCGTCGCTAAGAGTTCCGAGAGAGTTCGGCTTGGTCGATGATATCCGACATCCAGTCGTGAGTGTGAGACGAGATCACCTCCGCCCACCGTTATCCTCTCAACATCTGTTGAGACCCCGTCCCAATCACAATCCAGTCTCTACACTTCTCCCTCCTTCTTCTTCCACCTCCACCAAAAGTACCCTCAACCCCCCCTCCTTCTCCCCTCCTCCGACCGCAGCGAGGCAGGCGGAACAAACACGGCAGCAAAGCACAGCCAGTTCTCCCCCTCCCTCCCTCCCTCCCTCTCTCAGTCCTGTGCCTCACACTCTGAACACGCCTGAACATCCTTTCAAGGGGAAAATGGCGGCTGGGAGGAAGAAGGAGGATACTGTGTCTGTCTGTGTGGGAGAGAGTGGGGAGAGGTAGACGTCGCGGGACAGAGAGAGGGGAGAGGAGGGGGCTGTAGGCTGTTAGTGTCCATCTCACGTAGTGGTAAAGTGAGAGAAAGAAAAGAGAGACAGAGGGTGGGGTCATGGCCAACTCGAGGGGGTGAGAGAAGGATTCGTAAAGGTGCGGTGGGAGCATTTTCCAGGTCCATTTTCACTGTGATCTTGTTACAATCACATCTGCCTTGTCTGTTCCCCCCTCGCCCCCAAACACAAAGACCACCTGCACTGAGAATTAGGCCCACCGCTACAGCAAGGGTCTTCTTCCCTCTTCAGTCTGTTCCTGTGGCAAAATAAATGTAAAATAATTAACAAAGAAAGGAACACAGGACGTTGACCACACATTCTGTCACGTGACTACAACAGAGCTTCTCAAACCTTTTCAAGTCAAGGATGCTAAATTGATGTATGTATTTGGCAGTGGACCCCCCCCATCTGAAAATGTTTTCTGCCAGGGACCCCCAGAAGAGAAGAGTTGTTTTGAATAATTATCAAAATGATTCAACGTTTTCGATATTTCTCAAATAGCAGATGTAATAGCTTGCACTGTGAGGTTGAATATCTGCTATTTTTTTATTATCTAACATAGAAATGCATAAAGTGGTTAAAGTGAGTGTGTGTGTGTGTGATGATGTATTAGTATCTTGGATGATAAACACAATGTGAAACGAGATATTCTGGGCAAACACTTTAACCACTTAAATACATGAACTCTAGCGTACCTTCTATTCTGGAGGCAAACGTTCAGCGGAAATAGCAGCTCTTACAAGCTTGCAATGCATCGCGTTGCAAAGCTTTCGCTTTGGCTTTTGCCAAAGCTTAACCACTCTTGCCAAAGTGAAAGTGGTTAAGCTAAATGCACACAGCATCGACACAGTGCTGCCAAGCGTGCACAAAAACAAAGGCTGGCTTTCCTGATTTTGTTGTTTTACATGAATCTTCTATTCTATTGTGAGGACAAAAATAACTAGCATTTTTTCTTATGCCTATAAAGCTCCTTCGATTTGAATCACTTGCGTCGACATGCGCCGATGTGCAACATAGACATATCAGATATCACACCGCTGTGACGAACGCTAAACCCGCTTCGTTGCGTCTCGACCCATTGGTGTGGTTTGGGGTTGAAGACAAAACTATTTTATACTCTCTACGGCTTAGCTCTGAGTTCTGAAAAGTAGACCCCCGTCCAACTCTGTAGAACCACTGGGTATAGAACAACTGTAACCCTAATTTATACTTCAGATATTGAACAATTGCCAATCTACAAGCCGCAAGCATGTCTTAACCCATTTTGGGCGGGAACCCCTTTTGATGTTAGCATTATGTTATGCTTTAGCTATTGAAAAATAGCTGATCTACAAGCTCATAGCACGCCACCGAGCTTGTAGGTCTGCTATCTTTGAAAAATCGAAGAACGACTGACAGAAACATAGCTTTTTTTCAGAAAACTGTCAGGATGTAGAAGACGTTTTTAAGAATCTGATCTCAGGTCAGAATGGGTCAATGGGTTAAGTGGTTAACCTATTGATGCCTGAGGCTGAATCAAATTCTGATTCATTATTTTTTTAAATAGTTATGTTATATGTATAGCGATAGCTGTGATGAGACACAGAGAGGTAAAACAACATAGGCAGTGTGAGTAGCAGGTGCTACAGAAGCAGGTGCTACAGAAGCAGGTGTACAGAAGCATCGCACTCACCTTTAGTAGGAGTCACAGTCTTGCCTCTCTGCTCCTCCGGTGCTTTCGTGGCGCCGCCACACACAGACGGTTCAATGTTCTCCTCCTTCACCTCTCCCTGCCGCGGCGGCCCAGGTGAGGACGACGACGAGGACGACGACCCACTTTCTCCTTGTGGTTCTGGCGTCACGCCTCCCGGCGGAGCCGCGTCGGATCCTGTCCTATCGGAGGAGGAGCCCGGGGGAACGGCTTCTTCAGATCCCGTCCTATTAGAGGAGCCCGAGGGAGTGGCTTCGGATCCCGTCCTATCGGAGCAGTCCAGGGGAGTGGCTTCTTCAGATCCTATCCTATCGGAGCCCGGCAGCGCTGCTTCAGAATCGGATCCTGTCCTATCGTCAGCAGTAACAGTAGTGTCTTTATCCAGGGATAGCGCAGCAGCAGCAGCAGCAGCAGCCTTGATGGAGAACCAGTGTCGAACCAGCTCCTCTGTTAAGTTACTAGCCTTAGCCAGCTCCTCCACCTGGAATGTAAAACACGCATCCTATGTTATGAAATCAAGCCAAAATATTAACTAAATGGCAGGGCATAAGGGGTAAAGGCCGCCCTATTCATAGTCTGGATTTTCGGTGGCGAGGTGACCACCGCTCCGGTGGTGAGCTGATCGACCACCGGAGCTGAAATAACATTGAGCGGTGGTGAGTAAAAACAGAGAGAAGGGCTGGAGCGGTGGCGGTGGTTTGCTCTTCACCACGGCTCGTGACATCATGTTGTAGTTCGGTGGTCACCTCACCACCGATAAATCAGACTATGTATGAGGCGCCTTAAGGCAGCGAGCAAGATCTAGATGGGGAAAAAAGCAGCGGAAACCAAGTATAGAGCCCTGGCGGATCCCGGCCAATGAATTACAGTATATATATATAGGGTTTGATTTGTCCATGAAGGAAGCGTACCTGTGCCTGGTCCAGCGCTCCGTTGGCGTCCAGGTGTGCCTGGAGGACGGCGACGTCTCCCTTCCCACAGTCCTCCTCGTTGACCAGCTCCTGGTACTCCTCCAGCCACTTGAGCGTGCCGTTCTTCTGCACGTAGCGGCAGTCGCCGAACCAGCGCACCACCTCGGGCCGGGCCAGGCCCGTGCCGGCGATCAGCCCGTCGTACTGGGGCGCGCTGGGCCACTGCGTGCGGGCGTACACCTGCTTGAGCAGGTGGAGCTGCTCCGCCGTCTTCTTGCCCCGGGCGGCGGGCGAGGGCTTCGGGGACGGGGAGGGTTTGGGCGACTTGGGGGTGGTGGACGACGGGGGAGGGGGGGGGCTGGACGCCGGCGGCGCGCCGCCGGTGGGGTTGTCCGAGGAGGAGCCTTCGCCCTCCGGTTTCCCGCTGGCCTCCGTCACCTTCAGCGGTGGGGAGAAGACGGGTTTATTGGACTTTAGTGGAGAAAAGTAGTGATATCAGTGTCAAAAAGGTCCTGTGTTCAACTTAAAGTAGCAAAAGTAAACTTATTCATTATGCCAGAAGGCCCATTTCAGAATCATAGATGTTAATTGGACTGTAATATATTCATCATAGCCAGGAACTCACAATCTGTAAATAATAATAATAATAATATAATCACAAAGTAGAAATATATATCAAGAAATGTAAATATTTTATTTAGCTTTAGTAACTCTTACTCTCTACTTTACACACGGTTACTATTAGTAATTTTGTTCCTGCTCTTCTACCTCCTGTCCGACTGAAAGCTCACCACGTGTTGTAGACCGGTTGTGAACGAGAACTAAGACAAGCCTTATAGTTCTACTGGATCTCTTCTCCACTAGTCCATTTAGTCAAGTTTTTATTTGTCGAGGAAATTGTCAGTAATATTTAGTCATCGTTTTAGTCACCCTAGCTTAGTTTTCATTTAGGTTTTAGTCAGTGAAAAAAAAAAAAGGTAGTCGACCAACATTTTCCGTCGTAGTTTCAGTAGTTTCAGTTTCAGTCGTAGTTCTCAGCAGCAACTCACCTTCAGCATCTTCAGGTTGATCTTGATGGGGTTGACTTTGGGCTCCCCGGGGGGCCCGTCCTCTCCTCTCTGCTCCCCCGCCCCCCCCAACACCACCCCCCCGGAGGAGCCTTCCTCTCCTCTCTGCTCCCCCGCCCCTCCCCCCACCCCCACCACCCCCCCGGCGGCCTCCAACAGCATGTCCTCCTCCTCCCTGACCGCGCGCTCCGCGTCCTCCTTCTTCTTCTCGGCCGCCGTCCGCTTCCTCTTGTCGGCGAACCAGCCGTGGATCTCCCGCCGGGTCATCTTGGTCTCGGTGCGCAGCCGGTCCACCTCCTCTCCGGAGGGGTCGGCGTCCTGGGCGAAGCTGGCCTCTAGCGCCCTCACCTGGACAACGGGAAGAGGACATGATTACAAATGGTTTAAAAGAAAAAGAAAGAAAAAAAGAACAACCTCATTTGCTATGAGGAAAAAGTACTTAAATCAACTTCCTTTTTTTTCTCCTTCGTAAAATTGATCTGATTGAGTCGTTATGGCAATTCAGATTCCTACTTCTGACATTGTACCCTATTGGCTGACCTGTCAACGAGGAGCCCCCCCTGGGAGGATGTCCTACTCCTCCCGTTCAACGTTCCCCACCCCGCCCCAGCCCAAAGGCGTCACTAGCACAGCAACAACGATGCTGTGCCCCGGCTTGGAACCTTTCTTTTTACATTAACCACATGAACCCAAGAATCCCTATTCTGAAGGGGAACATTAGCCGAAAATATAGCAGATCTACAAGCTGCGAGGCATTGTGAGCTTGTAGATCAGCTATTTTCGGCAAAGAGGTTTGGTGTAGAGGGAAAAAGGAGCCAACCAAGTACAGAGCATAATTATGGTAAAGTTACTAAATATTGATGGTTTCAGTGGTAAAATCTCTGAAATAAACAAAAAAACCATACATTGGTGATAGTTTCATTGACTATCTAAGGGGTCCTTGGACTGAAAAACATCGAAGACCCCTGATGTAGGGTCTAAATCAGGGCTGCCCAAAAGGTAGATTGTGATCTACCAGTAGATCACACAGGCTGTGCAGGTATCACATGACATGCAGCCTAAAATATATAATTTAAATAAAACCAAAAACTATTTTTGTCATCTCCCACTTGAGATAAAGTGACTTCACTTGATTCATTTAAGGAAGCTCAAACCCAAAATGCAATACTTTGTTTTCAAGAGAGTTTCGCACAAACGTCAGTATTACAAAGTTATTTACTTTTTTTTTGTTTAAATTTTTTTTCTTTCATTCCCCCCTTTATTTCCCATTCCAAGTGTGTTTGTCTAATATGTAACTATTTTCAGCAATGGGATAATAGGCCTATATATTGTTTTTGGTGGGTAGAGCTGGTCATTTTGAAAGTAGATCTCAAGTCTAAAAAGTGTGGGCGCCCCTGGTCTAAATGCTGTGGTTAAAACAACGCTCTGCTCCGAGTGCACATTCCTCAAAGAGGCTTTACCATTCATTTACATACAAAAAGCTTTGAGTCTCACCTGGTGAGGCTCCCTTTCTTTGTAGCGGATTGCTGTGAAGTCCGGAGACGGCGGTCTGGGCGCCCGGCGGGACGGCGTGGAGGGAGAGGTGGGGGTCTGAGAGGGAGGGGGGCTGAGGGGAGCGGAGGAGCCCGCCTGCTGGGGCGTCTTGGGCGCCGAGGCCTGCTTGGCGCCACCGGAGGAGTCCTGCCTGAGCGTCTTGGCGCCGCCGGAGGAGTCGTGCCTGGGCGTCTTGGCGCCCGCCGAGGCCTGCTGGGTCGCTTTGGAGCCAGCAGAGGAGCCGCTATCCGAGAGGTCCATAGGGGTGGCGCTGTCGGTCTCGGACGCCGCGGAGCCGGACTTGCTCTTTTCGCCCGGCGTTGTCGTTTTGGAGCCCTTGAGGTTGCGGAAGTGGTACCGCCGGTCGCTGAACCACTTGCGGACCTCCCGCACGGTCAGCCCCGTCATGGAGATGAGGCGGTCCACCTCCTCCTGGTTGGGGAACTGGTTGAGCACAAAGCTGTCTTTAAGGGCGAGCAGCTGCTCCTGGGACTTCTTGCCCTTGTAGAAGCTGGGGTCCAGGAATGTGTTGGGGAGGGCCGTCCGGGAGCTCGCTGTGCCGCTTGAGGGAGCCGCAGCGGGGGAAGGGGATGAGGATTTGGGGACAGGGGAGGAAGCGGCTTCGATTTGGATGCCTGGAGAGTTACTGGTGGCGGTGGTGGTGGTGGGGGGTGTGGGGGTGTTTCGGGGAGCTGTGCTTGTGGGGACACTGGCTGTGCTGGTGCTGGTGTTGCTTTTGTTGCTAATAACATCTTTGCTCTTCTGTCCACTGCCGCCTGTTTTGCTGCCGTTGCTATCGCTAGGTTTGCTGTCCGTGCTGCTTTTAACGTCAGTGTGAACTTTGTTTTCACTGTTGCTCTTATTAGCAGTGCTGGTGTTATTGGTCTTGTTGTTGATAGCGTTGTTTTTCTTTTCACAGCTGCCTTTGGCGGCACTTGCACTGCTGGCGTTATTGCTCTTGTCCGCGACGTTAGCGCTGCTGCCGCTAGGCTTACCGTTGACACTGCCGACTTTGCCGTTGGTATTGCTATGGTGGTGGTTGCTGCGACCGAGACTAAGGTTGATGACGCTAGCGTGACTGCTAATGCTGCTACTGCTCTTGCCGTTACTACTGATGCCACAGATGCCACTACTGATAACCGACCCACCACTCCGGCTACCGCCGCTGCTGCCGATGACGTTGTGCCCACCGCTGCTGCTGCCGACCACCATGCCGACGCCCTTATCCGCCACCAGGGCCGCGGCGGGCCGTGCCTGCATCATGGGCCGCGCGGCGGCCTGGGGCTTGGGCGTGACGGCCAGGGCCATGGGCGCGCTGCTGACCTGGAGGCCGTTGGTCATGGTCATGGGCTGGGTGACGATCACGCCTCCCTGGCTGACCAGCGAGCCCTGGAGGATGTGGGGGATGCCCCCGGGCCCCAGGTGGCCCGGCAGCAGCGTGAAGGTGTGCTGGGCCTGGTGGTGGTGGCCGTGGTTCTGCCGGTGCTGGTGCAGGGAGGCGGGCGGCGCCGTCTGGATGATGGTGTTGAACATCTTCCGCCGGGCCTCGTCGATCTCCTCGGGCGACCAGCTGATGCCCTGCTTCAGCCGCTGCGCCGTGAACCAGATCTTGATCTGCTCCTCGGGGAACTTGGTGACCACGGTCAGGTAGCACAGCTCGGCCTTGGTGGGGTACGGGAACTTGGAGAAGGAGGTCTTCAGGAAGGACGAGGAGTCCATGGACGCGCTGTACGTGGGGATGCTGCTCAGAGGAATCATCACCTGTTGATGATGAAGAACAGAAAGAAAATGATCATTGAGACACTGTCGGGCAGAAACCTCTGTGTTTTCAGTAAATCAATGCCCTACTTGATTATTCTACAGCGTCACACAAAACCATCAAAAGTAGTGGATCCATGCGAGCTCGAAACGTCTTCTACTTTTGCTACTTCTCCTGAAATGTTACAGTTTTCCACCCGGCAGACGATTTTGTTTATGATTTAAAGGTAGAGTAAGTGATTTCACTAAAAAAAACCTTAGGTTTCGTTTTTGGCTGTGGGACCTAAGCCTTCGTCCAATCAGGATAGAGAGTCAAAAACTAAACCTAAGGTTTTTTTTACCCCCAGGGGTTAACTGGGGACAGGGAGGAACTCCTTATATGGTTAGCACACTCTATAGTAGAGAGGATTATCACAACAAAACAAAAAAAATAAGTGATATTTGAATTAAGTGAAATCACTTACTCTACCTTTAACATTGTCCACAATGAAAGAAACAATTCTTTCTCTTTCTAACACAGTCAAGTTGTTTTCAAATATTCACTGAGGCAGCCGAAATTGCAGATTGTCATCAGAATGTTCTTGAGGAGAAAAGGGTCCCCCCCGTAGGGTGCAGAATAATGTTTGACCCATTTCACATGCAAAGCAGCTCACAGTGTTCATGCTTAATATCTCCTCTTTCTTCATGATAATGTGTTGATTCATGCAGCACTGCTGCACATACAATACACATCCAGAGCATGCATTAGTACTGTTGATGAATGCATCGTTTAATCTATTTAGTCGATTTCCAGATACACACATCTTTATTTTTAGTTACAAAATATGAAGAAAAAGAAATAACTATTGCGGTTTGACTAAATCCCCCCAAATAATCCACACACACACATTTTTGAAATGAGATTAACTGAATGAACCGTAGCGTCCCTATAATGGTGTTAAAACACATCTGTACGTCTTTGGTCATTATATATTTTTTTTATATAATTAAATCACACCAGTATAAAGTGAGGGGCGCTCTTATCATGATGTCGATTTGCTCAGACACATATGACGTAAATTCTCCATTCATTGTCAATGGAAATGTTATGTTTGTGTAAGACGATAATCTACAACAAAAGCTGAAAAAAAGATACGTGTAGAAAGAAATCGAGCGATCTAAAGAAGCCATTTTGCCTTGAGACCCAGCACGCCGGGTCTGAGCTGAGCTGCTCTGGATGTTATGTAATATTTCACGTGTACCACTCGTCATTGGATATATTAACATCAGAAAATTGCTACTGCAGAATTCTCCTTTAAACATGAAAACGCTTGAGGACCACTGCACGACTGACTGTACATATAAGTCAAACAGCCTCACGTGTTCTTTATCATCCACAAAGAATTACCTTGGGCAGGTTTTTGGAAGAAACGGAGTGCGACGAGGCAGAGGAGAGGCTGGGTGAGGAGACCGTGATGGGAGACGTCTGCTGGAGCCTGCTCTGGACCACAGACACCACCTGGACCAAACACAAAACACAATTAACCCAATTAGGCCTGACGTCGAAATAAAAAACAAGACTTCTGAAAGAATATTATATATTCAAAGATTTGTGACGCATTTTCACGATTTATCAAAAATAGCACACCTACAAGCTCGTGAGCTTGTAGATCTGCTATTTTTCAATAGCTAAAGTATAACAAAATGCTTAGTTAAAACAGCAAAATGGGTTCCAAGTTGTCTTCAGACGTCCTGGGAATTATCCCATGGTGCACCCAAGACGTCTGTACACGTCTTAGGGAGAAAAAAACGATTGAAAATTATTTGAAAGAATACAAGGGCACACAAACTGTAAGCCCTGATAGTGTTAGAATGTATACCATTTGTACAGTGTCAGAGTTACAGACCTGTAAGGGTCCATGTGGGACCCCCTCAAGGAACCCCACTGAGAGACCTAAATAATGCATTGATTAAATGATATTTTATTTTGATATAACAGTGAGGTCGAGTCCCTGTCTCTCCAGCCTTTTAATAATAAATACCAATTTTATCCAATCGGATGAGAGAGAACGAATACAGGAAGTGAAATTTCAAGCGATGAAACCAAAAGCCAAAATGAGAAGACAAGAACTGGAACACTATATAAAGCTGATAAATGATATTTTGTTGTCGCTGCTAATTCAATAAAATCACACCTGTGTGAAGTGAGGGGTGCATCATACATACATCAAACATCACATTCCGTGCTCAACCAATCAAATCATTACAAATGTCAAATCACTTTTGGCGTCTTCACTTTTCTGCCCCGACTTTTATCTTCGATATGTACTTGATCTGCCAATGTTTGTGTTCACACAAACCCAGAAAGCTGGGCATAGGAGGGGCTATCACCCCTCAAAAACATAGGTATGTTTGAGGGGTTCTTCAGGGCATCATAGTCATACTAGTGTTTTTTCGCTAAATATTTTCACAGGAAAGCCAATCTACTAGAGAGCTCGTGGATCTGCTATTCTCTGCTAAAGGGTTTTCCCTGAACATGGATGCTGCTGGGGTTGAAGTAGTTAAGGAGATGAATTAAGGCGACCCGTGGGCCACGATGCCACCTGCGGTACCAACCTGCGTCATAGCGGTCTTGAGCATTGGCAGGGCCCCGGAGCCGTTGACTATCTGGATGGCCGAAGGCAGAGAGACCTTCGTACTAGTGGCACCGTTGTGGACGATGGTGGGGACGTGAGTGACCGTCACCGCGGGGGGCGTCTCCTTCTTCTCCGACTCTCGGGAGGCGGCCGAGCCGGAGGAGTGAAGCTCCTCGGAGTCGGAGGCCGAGGCGTGAGGCACCGCTATCCTCCGGGACTCGAACTTGCCCTTCAGCATCCTCATGATGGGCGTCTTGGTGATGGAGATCTCCGCGTCCTTCCCCGTGCAGGCGTCGCCGTCCGTCCCCATGACCAGATGCTGCTCCACCACCACCTTATTGCGGTCCCGTCTCCGTAGCTGCAGCGTGGTGTTGAAGGTGGAGGGGTGCACGCGGGCGTTGTGCAGCGCCAGGCCCTCGAACTTGGCCGCCGACGCGCCGCAGTCCACGCACAGGAAGCTGGGGTCGGCGCGGAAGTCGGGGTGGCCGCTGTACACGTGGTCCAGGAAGAGGTTGAGGTCGTGGGTCTCGAAGTTGCACGGCCGGCAGGTGTAGGTGCCGGCGCCGTCTCTGCTGCTGCCGCCGTGCAGGTCCCCCGACTCCCCCGTTTTGGAGGAGGACACCCCCAGGTCCAGGGGGCTCTGTCGGCCTCCTCCTCCTCCTTGGCGAACGAGGACGGGGGGTCCTTGTTCCAGCTCCTCCCGGAGGTGCATGGTCTTGCTAGGGATCATGCAAGGCGTGGTGGACTTCCTCTTGCTGGCCATGGTGTTGGCCAGGAGGTGGGTGGGGTGGTGGGGGGCTGGTTGAGTGACTGTCTGTGGAACGGGGGATGTGTGTGACTGAGAAAACGGGTGGTTCCTGGTGGGGCTATGGGCCAGCCATAGGTGGGAGAAGATGGCAACGCGACATCACGTCTGCTGCTGTTGTTGTTGACTCTAGACTTCCTCACTGCAATGCAGGGGGGAGCAAATCTGGGAATGAAGAGAAAAGAAAATCGTGTTTAATTTCCAAGTCATTATAAATCTTTTTTTCCTTCTCCTGCTTGTAAAATATGCTTACCAATCTTGCACATAGCGCCGTTAAGTCTTTCCGATAAGAACACAACTTTTGACAGCGAGGGCTTCAGTTCGTTCTGCGCAGATCCCAGTTGGAAGTCGAAAAGTTAAAAAAAAAAAAATGACACTCCGTGTAGGATGTTTATTGCAGCCTCTAAAAATCCTCCCTTCGACTTTCAATAAAAATTAAGTCTCGTTCTCACTTCCCCTGCTCCCCTGAAACTCAAGGCTGTCTCTTTTATGAGGGCACTCAAACCAAGGGTCTCAGTTCTTCACTAAAGGCTTTTTGGGAGAGCTCCTGTCTGCCCCCTTCTTTCCCCTCCCCCACACGGCTCTGTCCCTCTCTCTCTCTCCCTCACTTCCCCTCCGTTCAAACACACCCCCTCAGAGTGGGTTACAGGAGCGCGTACTTCTTTTTAATGCAGAGCTTCCACAGTTACACACAGCCAAAGCCTTGCAAAGATTGCTATAAGAAAATACACACTGGAGTGTTGCTTACAAACATGGAATGAAGCAACATAAAATCTCACGGATGAAACGCTTTGTCAGAAGCAGCGTGAAAGGAGACCATATTGTGTTATTGGCGAAACATAAGAATTATGATGTTTAGGTAGTAGGTATCATCATTCTAAACCAACGAGGCTTTAACCTTTACTTTATTATCATTCAAATATTTCTATTGAAGATTTTTCACAGTGTATAAACAAACAGATAAGACAGGAAATATCCGAGACCGTTGTGGTTTTATGGAAGGTGCTTCTGAACATGTATTCTGTTGCTATAGTTTGACCAATTCTAATACTCTGTAATCTTAAAATAACTAATAACTGGAAATAGCTGATCTACAAGCTCATGACACGCTTTCAAATGACTGAAATCAGTCATGGCGAGTCGGTGACTGAGAACTATAATCCATTGTTGCTTACGGAAAAACATGCATTGGCGCAAGTAACAAGACTCAAAACATTGTTTTTTTTTAAGGTGGCATTCACACCTAATTAAATGCACACACGGTCGGTCATGAATCTTACAGGAGGAAATTCAAACTTCACCTGTATTCTAACTACCCCGCCGTCTCTCCTCCACAAAATGGCGACTCTTCCTGTGAAGAAGGAACGCAGGCCCTCCCTCCCTCCCTCCACACTGACTGGGTGGGTGTTGGTTGGTGATGCATTGGAGGAGGACAGCTCTAGGGGCAATTACACTTCCCAAACACACCGCAGCAGCCTAACGCCACACGACACCCACACACACACACACACACACACACACAGGAGCCAAAGCTCAAAGTCTCACTTGAGCTTGCAACGGAAACCCCTAAAAGCCGGGTCCAAGTTCAAACTAGCTCGTTATAAAATGATAAAACAAGGAATCTGCACCAAACGGCTCGTATTGTATACTTTGTAGACAAGCCCGCTCTGAAATAATCTATTCTTTCCCTGTGTAAAAGAAAAACCACGTAATCATAGTGCAAGGCTACATTTTCTGTCCAAACCCTTGTCTGACAACATCTCACCTTTTGGCATTACAAATACAACAGTAGCACCATCTATGTCAGGTGAGCAATATAGGTCAGAGCCATCTTACTTTAATCCTGCTCTCTCCTACATCCAAACATACAGGCTCTTGCACGGCTCCAGTACGCTGGCTCGCACCCTCCACTCCTCCTCCCCCCCCTCCTCCCCCCCCCTCCTCTCTTTCACTCCTGCACACGCACGGCCTAGCTTTGCCACAGAAAGGTCATGGTACATTAGCTCAAAGCCCAGTTAACCCTCGCAGAACCGGAGAACTGGGGCTCTCCAACTGCGCACACACACACACACACACACACACACACACACACACACACACACACACACACACACACACACACACACACACACACACACACACACACACACACACACACACACACACACACACACACACACACACACACACACACACACACACACACACACACACACACACACACACACACACACACACACACACAGGCTAAACAGCACTTCTTCCCCCTCACTCAGAGTCTAAAATAATGGTTATAATTATTTGAGAGATCTAATAAACCTTGATCTGTAAATAGTGTATATTTTAAAAAAAACTATATTTCAGGAGAAGCTTCAGGTTCAGTCTTTGCTTAAAGGGGTCTATACTTGGGTCCCCTCTACACCAACTCCCTTTCTTTAGCCAGTCCACAAGCGCTGTGAGACGCGTTGTGAGCTTGTAGATCAGCAATGTTTCGTCAAAGAATGTAGGTCCTGTTGGGAAATCCATGCCGTCGACAGGTTTCGACGGCAACATCATCACTGATGAGTTTGAAGTATGAAACACTAAAGCCTCAACTTTGGCAGAATTGTTGGCGCCGCCATCACCCCACCCAGAAAGAAAGTGAACGATCATTCTCCTTCTGTTAGCTACTAAAAGGGTAGAACATAGTTTCCTTTTCTTTTTCCATCCAACAAACAACCCGCGTGGGCTGCACCTCTGCTCGCCTTTCGATCGGCGTGCGAGGGGTTAACAAGAAAATGGAGTTTGCCACTGTGTGTGGAGGGAACGTGATGCCCCCTCGTCCCCCCCCCCCCTCCCTAACCCCCCCCAGAGAGAGTAACTGCCCTTGGCTCGGGCTGTTGTGCACCCCTCCTACCCCCTCCTACCCCTTCCTACCCCCTGCCATTCAGTTCTGCATCAGGGGGCACCGCTCTGCCAAGGCAGGCTGGGTCACGTGACCAAACACAAAGGCTTGTGAGTGGGCAGTCCCAGCCATCCATCACGTGGGTCCGTGGAGTCGGTTGGGTGGGGTGGGGGGGTGGGGGGGCTCAGACAAGACGAGAGAGAGAGAGAGAGAGAGAGGGAGAGAACGGGAGAGGCTTGTGGGGGATGGGCGGCATGGGTTGGGGTGAGAGTTAGAGGAAGGAGGGTAAGAGAAGAGAAGAGGAGAGGGGGTGTTAACTGTCGCGAAGGAAGCACTGAGGTGTTTCAGCCAGGAATTTTCTGCCCTGATACCACCCCCGCCCCCCCCCCCCCCCCCAACCCCACCCGAGCCAACACAACCCCATCATACCAACCCCCGCTCCTCTACGCAGTACGCACGTCGCACCCTCTCTCTCTCTCTCTCTCTCTCTCTCTCACACACACACACACACACACACACACTGCACTACAATCACAGAGTCTTTCCCTCCCTCCTATACCCCCCCCCCCACCCACCCACCGCCACCCCCCCACCCCTTCCTCGCTGCACTGCGAAGCCTGGAATGTTCCACCCCAAGCGCTTCAGCCAGTGGACACAACCTGAGAGTCTGTTTGTCTATTTCACTATCCCATCCAAATCGTCCCCAACAGGAACAAGATCAACTATCGACTTAAAGAGCGCCATGCACAAGCTACAACACAATTCCATTATTAATGCCTTCAAAACGAAAGGCACTAGAATTGCAAAGCAGACTCTCGACTCTCGGTGACCGACTGACTGATTAACTATTATGGTATGCTCAAAATCCAAAAGCACAACAACTGTCGGTACTCGCCGCACTGATCGTCTGTATAACGACTTGGGGCTTTTTCCTTGCTGGGCTGAGGGCTCACAAGTGAGCAAAAAGAGCCTCGCGCACAGAACGGGGCTTGAAAAGAAAACCTGTTCCGCAAGGAAGGCCCCGACGCAGGTGAGGACAGAGTATACGGGTTGGGCCGTTATATATAGGTGAGCTGAAGTGGGTTAGCTCTTTGCCTCAGTGCGCTGGCTGCGGTCGGTGGTGCCAGGCTCAGACGAGCTGACTTGTTGACTCACTGCTACAGTTATGAGGCCATCGGCCAAAAAACTCCCAATTTGGGTCAGAAATGTTGAGCAAAGCCTCAACGTCGTGCATGCTTGCTGACGACGACGGTGGTGTTTGTGTCCGTGGCCGTGTGAGGCTGTGAGCCGCTCGCATGCGCGTGGGTTTCCTGTGTGATGTTTTTTTTTCTCTTCTCCCAGTCGAGCGATAGTGTGTGTTGCGACTACGTGTGGTGTGCGGGGGTGGGTGCCTGCATGCCTGTGTGCGAGGCTTGTTTACAGAGATTGTTGAGGGCAGGCGGCCATTTTCCTGTGTGACACAGAGAAGCAGAAAAGCCTGCATGCCCGCCCCGGCTGTGACACACACACACACACACACACACAGTGTTTTTGTCCCGTGTGCCTCGCTCGCAACCTACATTATATATCCAACGCAACATCCATGGCACTGAGTGGCACGGCCTTCAATCAACCACTGGGTCTGAGCCTACGCTGTAGCCTCACAGAGGCCAATAATAACCCTACTCACGCTCACGCACACATACATTATACAGCCTTAAAGCTCGAAATAGTCTGGCTGCATAATAGCCGAGCCCCCGTACGTACGCCCGAACAAAACGACTCCTCTCTCTCTGCTGAGAGATGCTGGAGGAATGTTGAATGTCTGTCAGTGTTCCTCCTCCTGCCTGCAACAAAATGTTAGAAGCGAAGAAGACAGAGCAGTGTTTGTCAAACATTTCCCCAACATGTCCCCAAAATGATATCGTCTCTGTCGTCGTCGTGCGGAAACCTCATATTACTTTTGTTTTACGTAGCAGAATCTATACCAGCTGGAAACTCGCGCCACGTTTGGCGCTTGTGGATGTGCTACTTTTGATGCCTTTGTGTGACGCTGTAGATCAAGTATAGGGCGTTAATTTATGGGAAAAAAACACAATTCTCTTTCAATATGGAGATAAGAGGTTTTCCGCCCCCAAACAGCCGACGATATGCACGTATTTGGCCGCAGAAAAAGGTTTGTGCAGGGAAGATTAAGATAACCTGTGCCAATTGTTTTTTTTTGCATAAAAAGTAAATAAAATTGGGCTTACTTTTATTATTTTTTTTTTTTCTCCTTATTTCCCCCGCCCCCAACCACCCACCCCGGACCCCACTCTGAGAACCAGACCATAGGTGTGCATTGTGCAATAGCTGTACACCTCTTGCACTGTTTGTTCCATGGCTCCATGTTTGCTCCGCTCCTCACTTCTCCACCCCTCTTTTTTTTCCTCTACTCCCCCCCCCCCTTTCCCTCCCTCCCCCCCCCCCCCCCCCCCGAGCCTTCCCTGCCTCCACACCCACCTCTCCCCCTCCTTTCTTCCCCCCCCCCTCCCTCCCTCGCTCTCTGAACAAGTTCGGCCCAGTGAGACGGGTCGGCAGCGCCACTGGTGTGTTACTGTCCCCATGGCAACCACCTCCTACACCCCCTCCCCTCTCCCCCACCCTCCCCAGCTCATTTCTCTAAGGCACACGCGTGTGTGCAGACTCAGTACACACACACACACACACACACACACACACACACACACACACACACACACACAGTTACACACACAGTTACACACCTAAACATGCACACATATGCCATCAAGTCCCTGGCTGTAGCAGGGCTTGTTTTTTCCACACAGCGCCGTGTGTGTGAGTGGTGATTGGAGAGTCCCTGCCCTGCTCCTATTTCAGCCGCTCACTCACGCGGTGTGCATGTCTCCCCAGCTAGGTGTGGTCGCTGTCGCCACTGCACGCCATTGGTCGGAGAGGCCAATGGAGTTCTCTCTTCCTGTTCACTCAGTAGCGCTTCTAGAGACTCTCTCTCTGTCCAGAGACATCTGTCTGGACTATAGCGTGCCCTGTCCGTCCGTTCAGTAGCGCTTCTACAGACTCTTTGTCCAGACATCTGTCTGGACTAGCCTGCCCTTCTAGAGACTCTCTGTCCAGAGACATCTGTCTGGACCGGCGTGCCCCGTCCGTCCGCTCCCCGTGGCTCTCTTGCTGGACATTGGCTCGGTTCACTGCAGCTCGGGTCCTCTATTCAGGAAGGCCAAATGGGTCACAGGGACACACAATGCAGGGCTCGAGCCCCAACGCATGCCGTCGCCTTTCAGAGACGCCGCTACGGACAGACGTCACAGAGTCCAGAGACCCGACTGTCAGTTCTGTACCAAATTACAAACCATTCGCCACTCTGTACACATCCCTTTCAACCATCGTATAGGCCAACCAGCGCTGACCAACTTAACCGTCAGTCAACTCCAATGTATACCTCTGACGATGCCAATGGCCTGAGAATAACACACACACACACACACACACACACACACTTTGGGTCGTTCCATTTCTCGACGACACTGCAAATGAGGGTGACCTCAATGTCTTTCGAGAATAAATAAAGGTTTGAATGAATGAATTTGTTTTCACCCAATAAGAAAACCACTCAATGATGGCGTGAACTATACAATGCCATTAATTTCGCCTGCCTGTTGGCCCTGGAGTCCCGTTGTGGCTGCTCCCAGGTCAAGGGAGCGGGACTGGGCTCGGCTGTCTGTCTGTCTGTCTGTCGTGTGGGACGTTGCGAAAGGCTGCATTGCTGTGGCCACTGGCAGTGCAGGCGTTAAAATTGGGCTGTTAAGAAAGGGGAGGGAGAGAGAAAAATGGCGGAGCAGCAGCACCATGCTCTATTCTGTGTCCAACCTAAAATGGCTGACATCACAGGCTGTTAACCAGCCAGGCAGAGCAGACTAGAGGCAGGGCTGCTACTGTGCTGCCGAGTGCTGACCCAAAGCTGCTTGCTTCTGGACGTGGGACCGGAGCACACTACACCGTTCTGGCTTCCACTCAGCAGAGCCTGACGCTTGGCTTATACTTAGTTGTGTGCCAGTGAAAATATCAGATCTACAAGCTCGCAACGCGTCTGTGTCGTGCCGCATTCGTGGCGCGTTGCGTTGTACTGCTTGCATATCTGCCATTTGCGGCAGGCAAACACCAGCGTGCGTCTAAGTATAACAGAGACTTGAGCTCTAGCAGTGGACAGGTTTTTTTTGGGGGGGAGGTGAATTTGGTAGAGATCTAGTTCTAGGAACACAGGTAGAGACTAGAGATAAGACACTTGGGTAAAATTCCAGCAGTTAGACCGCGTGTTCCTGTTCACCAAGCACCGACTCAAAAGAATGCTTGAAATTACAACTCACCTAAAACACCATTTACTTAAGTTGAGCGGGGTCCCACAGGGTTCCATATTAAGGTCCACTGTGATTAGGCAATGAAGCTGGCCAGCCAATTCTTTACAAAAACAATAAAAAGGTGAGCAAAAACAAAGAAGATTATCTGTGAACTGTGAGATCAACATCCACCAACATGATTCATGTTGTGATAGTGTGTGTGCCAGAAACCTGGTGGTTCCTCCCATACGATGTTCCACTCGATTGAATTACTCTCGACACAAAAAAGGCATAATGCCAAAACAAAAATATTACTTACATTGACAGGAAGAGCAAGAGATAAGAGAGATAAAGATAATGTGAGAAGCAGAGAGACAATAGGGAGCAGAGAGAGAGAGAGAGAGAGAGAGAGAGAGAGATTGATCAGAGAGATATACAACCACATGGACTCAGACTGTCCCCATGGCAATGCAATAACACACCCTTATCATGAAAGCTAAATATAAAAGTGTTTGTATGACCAAGTCCTAGCGTGATATTTGTGAAACAGTGTGACACACTTTTTTTTTTACAATTCTAACACGATATGTACAATGACGACGTTTTGGTTACATTGTTCCCGCTGCTCTAAATACAGCGTACCGCCAGCGAGGGGGAATAAATCACTGATTGAGTGCTTTTATAAATGAAATGTCCAAGACCATTTAGTGTTTTATAGGAGATGCTTCAGAACATATGGCTGGTTTGAAATAACCGAAAACAGCCGTTCCACAAGCCTCGGCTAATAGATCGGAGCTATTCTGCACAACATGCTTCTAAATAGAAGACATGCTTAATAAACTTCTATGGAATCCAAAAATGACTGAAAGAACTTCAATCCATGCGAATAGAAAAGATGCTCTATGCGTCTATGGTGGAGGGTCCAAGATTAAGAGCCCCCCCCCCCCCCTCTCTCTACCCTGAAGAAGAATGACTTGTCATTCTATCTTTTTGATCAGCAACAATGGTATGGCAATTGGCTTAATGTCAAGGGTAATAGCTGTGACACAGGCTGATGAATAGATAGCTGGATTAAGACTGCAGTGTCTATGCCTGCGGAATCACATGGACATCAAACGCAAATTGGCTGTCTGGGAAAAGATTTGCTCTAATCCCCGGAGGCGGCCGCACACACGCATGACAATGTTGACATGATAAATAATCTAGACAAGTGACTATAATTGTGTGAGTGTGAGTGTGAGTGTGTGTGTGTGTGTGTGTGTGTGTGTGTGTGTGTGTGTGCGTGCCTGCCTGACACACAAACAGTGACAGCTAGCTTGTATACGAGAGAAACATCTGGCAGAGTATAGCCATATACGTCAAACTATAGGAATATCAATTATATGGATGCATTCAGAACTTAATTAACCAAAAGGGGAACTGTGGGATTTCTATAAGAGTAATAAGAGTATGGTATTTACTCTTACTTATATGTTGTACCAATAGAAATAGGTGAAAAACATTTAACCCATTCTGGGAGGGAACCCCTTGTTGGTGTTATGACCCTTCTGGACGGGAACCCCTCTTGGGGTTCTCTACAGTATGTACAGTATTCAAAAATAAAAAAATATTTGATGCTGGTATATAAGTTTTTCTGAAAACTTCAGGTCAGCTTTTCAAGGCATTTTAAGAATCGGCCTCAGTCCCAAATGGGTTTCCAACTACATACAACCGTTTGTATTCAGTCAGTTATTGCTAAATAGACACTGCACGTGGATAGTGTGTGGGGGATATACATGTGGAGCTATACCAAATAAATGGCAGCACACACAGGGGTTTGTTTGTGTACAAGATGTTAACATGGACATATGACAGCTGGCGCTAAACGTTACAACGTTACAGGGCCTGTGAACAACAAAACACACACACACACACACACACACACAGCAGCAGCAGCAGCAGCAGCAACCACAACACCACCAGACTGCATTAATAAACGTGTAAACAACGCGTCATGTTTCTAATAACAACCATGCGGGGACAGAACATAAGAATAAGTGATGGAAAACAACAAGCCACAAAGACAAAGTGCCTCGGGGAAGAATAACGTGTGTCCCGTAAAAACCGATCATAAGAGCTGCTGTTTACAGTGTGGGTGGCGCGCGTGTAATGTTGTTCTCGCGCTCCTCAAGTTCCGCGATAATAAATATCCATTATGATATTATTAACCAGAAGTTGTGCGGAGTCCCCCCAGGGCTCAGAACTATAGGCCCCCCCATGCATGTTTCAACTGCTGCACACTGAATATGTTAGCCGAAAACAAACAGAAGATCATCTGCAAGCTCACACACAACGCGACGCCTTGCAGCAGATCGGCTGCTATGATCGCCCAACGGATCGCTACTAGTACTCTTATGTTTATAATAATGTAACCATTCACACCAGAGCCCCCCCAAAAACCACTCGTCGCCCCCCCTTCCCTCGCTGTCGCCATTTTCTAAGGCAAAGCGACATGCAGCTGGTTCTGCTGCTGGTCAGACAGACAGTCAGTATGCTGCGAAGCCCGCAGCGGTAAGGTATAAGGCTACAATAATAGCCAACTTTGTTAAAAGGGTGTGTTAACAATTTGAACACAATACAATATGTAGATCTATCTATAGATATCAACATATCATCAAACCCCAAGAACTCACCTTTCTGTCTTGGATCGGTTCGTATACGTGTGGCGTTGCGGAGAGAAAGAGAGAGAAAAGTTTTTGACAATTAATGTCTTTTACAAATAACTAACGTGAGATGTTGTGGGGCGTTATGGGTGCCAACTTTTCCGTGTAAGGAAGCCCCCCTCCTCGCTTCTCTCCTCTCCCATCGGGTGATGATGATGATGATGATGATGATCGCGGTGGTGGTCTTGCCCCGTAGAGTAGAGAAAGAGCACCTCTTGTTTATCTGGGACGGTCTGATCAGTTGGTTCTGAGTTCTGACTGTGTTAGCCTGGGAGAGCGGACAAGGGGGAAATACGGCGTACGTACCGACCGAGGCTGGTGGAGAGGCGACCCACGTCACCACGTGACGCCGACGTCACTTACTTTGACGAGAGCTCTCAGCTCCACCACCACTCCACACACGCCGAGAGAGAGAGAGAGAGAGAGAGAGAGAGAGAGAGGTAGGTAGGTAGGTGGGGGGGGAGAGGGGCAGGAAAGTGAGTCAGGCTGCAGCCTGGCTGCACCCCATTGTCATGTGCATGGCATAATGCCATGCACATGACAATGGGATGGGGATCAATGCCCAAGGGATCATCACATACAGCAGTCTAGTATAGGATTGATTATTTAATTTTCCTATAGCAATTATTCGATCAACACACACACACACACGCACACAATTATAGGAACACCGTCACTTATCGAATCCCTTGGAATCCACATGAAAGAAATTTATGCATTCTGAGAAGCCGTGCATATCCACGGATTGCCTATTCCCACTATAGGCTGAGGAAGAAATGCCACTTGACAGTTTTCAAATCAGCCTCATGGTGGCGCTACAACAGGCCAAGTTGCGTCTCTCTCTCACACACACACACACACACACACACACACACACACACACACACACACACACACACACGTCCCCCAGGTGACCCTTCTTAAAGTTAATCTGTTCAGATTGTTCAACAACATATTAGGCTAATCAATCTTCATAATATCAAGACTAGACATAGGATGGATGAGATAAAGATAAAGCTGCATTGATCCCAGCATGCAGACTCTGGGGGGAAATATAGGTGTCTAATAGCAGAACGACACAGAAGAGGTACAGGAGAGAGATAAGAGTCAAGGAACCAACTACAGGGGTCTTCAGGGGGTCTGGGACTAGCTCTGGTCCATAGCCTTCTACTGCTTATACTGACACTGAGGCAGTAGAAGGCTATGGACCAGAGCTAGGGGGTCTTCAGGGGGTCCTGGGACACCTAGGGGGTTACCAGGGGGTGTGGGACATATAGGGGGTCTTCAGCGGGTCTGGGACACCTATAGGGGGGTTACTAGGGGGGCTGCCAAATCTTTGTGTGATTGGTTTTCCTTTTAATCATTATTAAGGGGATCAGTCCCCCCTCTCGAGGGACTATTAACCACTTGACCCTTATATATCCCTAGGGATATTCTCCACTTTTAACATATAGCTCTCTCGCAGCAACTAACTATAGCAGATCTAAAGGTCATATTATTATATAACACCTATGGAGTGAAAGGTCACGTTTACTAAGTATTGACGGTTTAATTGGTTAAATATCTGAAGATTCACATGAAACCAACATGATAGTAATAGTGCTGTGCAACAAGTCTATAAAGCTATCTATGAAATCTATGAAAAGGTTTTTTATCTGCAACACAATTGTATATGTAGTGGGGGTTATCTCTGTCTCTCAGCTAAGGGGTACTTCAGTGTTCATTTTGTTGACTAAGAATAAAATACAAAGACTAAGATTTTGAAATGGTGTGTTCAAAAGACTAATAAGACTAAATCAGAATAAAAATGAACACAAAGACTAAAAGACTAAGATTTTTGTATTTAGTCGACTAAGACTATAACTATTTCAGACTATACTGGTATTTTCTTTGGATGAAAAACGTTGAAGACCGCTGATCTATAAAATACCCAGCTGCAGGCCCTATAGATATCTGATATCATGGTCAATGGTCCCTGAATGAAAAATATGTCTATCATTCAACATACTGCAGGCGTCAGTTTGAATTTACTTGCATCTTCATACATCTACTACCATGTGAAAATATGAATAATAATAATAATAATAGCTTGAATTGTAGCACCTTTCATGAACCCAAGGACGCTTTGCAAAATGAATAACCAACAAACAAACTATAAACAAAACAACAACCTATATATGCCATACTTATGGCATATTGTTCATCAAGGCCTGAGAGAATAAGTGTGTTTTCAAGGCAGCCTTAAAATAGTCCAGTGTTGGAGCATGGCCGATGCTCCAACAGGGTGAATGAAAGGAATCAACAATGATGTGTGGATATGGTCTGTTAACAATACTAGAGCAGTCCTCAGTCCTCACTGATCCAACTGTGCCTACTCTTCCAGTTGTCCAGGTGGCCACTCGCCCAGTCGTCTAGGTGCCCATTACACACAATGCTATTATTGTATGTAATTATATGTCTTGGTTAATTGAATGCATAAGACCACAATGGAAACAAGCCCTAGTCAGGGCTTTTTGTATTATCCATTTAGCATTATTGCATAACTGTACCTCTATACCTTTTGCAAAAAGTGTTCAATCAATCAATCAATCAATCAAAAAGCCACTATTCAGCAGTGGAGAAAGTACACAGATGTTTTGTGTGAACCTCCTGAATTAGAATTTGTACTTCTAATAAGTTTACTAATAAGTAATAGTATAAATGTATCAAAAGTACCAAAAGTAAAAGTGCTCATGCAGAATGTCCCAATTTAGCAATTATTTTTTAAAGTTTTTGGCCTTTTCGAATAGATGAAGTATAAAATAGGGCTTAATTGGTTCGTGCATTTTTTTTTGTAATAATTATCTTAATCTACAAAGTAACTTTGTAAGCCTTTTAAACTAAAGTTTTAAACTAAAGTTATAGTCTGAATAGAAAATAAATGGTACTTTCCACCACTGGGGGGAGCCACTTCCTGTAATTTTCTTCAAAGAGTAACAGAGTGGGCACATAACACTTGCTATGCATCCCATGTTTATAACGCATTATGAACACACTTATAAGACATTATAATCAACAAAACAAATCTGTTTATTGTACACAATGAAATATTGAAGCAATGTTATGGTGTGTCCTGTAAGTCCATGTGGGCTGGGCGCCTTTGGTGCATGACACAAAAATAAAGAAATCTATCTAATCTATCTATAATCGTCTCATAAACATGTATAATTATATATGATATTGAAACTAGAAGGAAAACAAAAAACAGAGATGCATTATACAAATATACAGAAATGCCGTAAAAGCAATGCTAAAAAGATCCACAGACTCAGACTCAGATGCACCATGGTGGACTGGATTCGAACCCAACCTCAGTAACGAATTCCAAATGTTGGGATATGTGACTCAGTGACTGGTGCACGTTTCAGCCTGGCGATAGGGTTGTCTCCACGGTGGTGGGCAGCAACTTTACCACTGTGCCACATCCCCCACTCTGATTAATTAATCGGTCTGATTGATTAATAATTAACTAAAATCGGTACCGATACCGATGTGTTTGCCGATGAATCACTATGTATCCATGCTATTTATTTTTTAGTTATAGTTCTTCAATTTATAGTGACTCTCAGGAATAGACTATGTGACAACCAGGTATAGCCTGGTGACCACCGGAGAGACGGGTGACAGCCGGAATGTAGACGGCACCCGGGTGAGCAGTATGGGTTAGCGCCCCCCAGCCTGTGTCCTCCGTGAGGAGGAAGCCCAACAACCCTCGGTGAGGCCTTTAGGAGGGCCATGCAAGCAGCAAGCGGAGCCGCAGCACCATTGCCCTACCGAACCATTGCCCACCACTCCTGAATGAAGTGTCTGGTGCTGAGAGTCTGGTGCAACGCACAGGTCCTGGGCCTGGTGAGAGCAGGAGTGGACCTGGTGAGACGCAGGAGGGGCCCGGATAGAAGACAACCCACAGAGCCTATAGTCCCTCCATGTGCCAGAAGTGTTCCTCCCAGCCCTGGCAGAGTAGTTCTGGAGTAGTTCCAACGGATTGTGTGGCCCTAGTTTTTCCCTAGTGGGACTGATGGAGGGTATTAGCTACTGGGACGTAAGTCGGGACTTGATCACTCCCGGCTGGGTCGCCTGAGTGAGGGGTATGATGTTGGTAGACCCGAAACCCTGTTGACCTCAGGATACATCACTGAGGATACGTCCCAGGTGCATCCATGCAATGTATTGTTTAGTTATGGCTTATATATGAACATTTTTCAACATGGAAAAAGAAAATTGCGATTATCTCAAATAATTGCTATTAGACGATAATAATAATGAATGACAGTTTCTGCACTTCACAGGTAACAATGACTCTGAAAGAAAATAAGTCAAGCTAGTCATATAAGTACTTTATTTTTCAGGCTTGAATATGTTTCATATGAAAGGCAAAACATTTTTAAATCAATACTTTTCTTCTCAATAGCTTAGGCACGTTACAGAAAGGCGTAATTTGTAAATGAGACCATTGTAGTAAACAAAACGGAAAAGAACAAACAAAAAACAACAACATAAAAACAATGACACTCTGGGGCAAGATGTGAATGTTGTGGTTAGAAAGTGATGAGGTGTGCACGTAAAGCTTTAATTTATACGCCATTGCCCGAGGGAGTCGCCCCCCTACAAGCTAACTACGTCACGCGTCGTTAGCTTGTAGATCTGTTCTTTTGGGAGGCGGTATGCGGCAGAGCAGTGGCGGGCATCTTTTGGTTCCATCGATCCAGACCCCATTAATCTTTACCATATAATATAAATACCCTTTGTTTTTTTCAAAGAATCAATTGTTTTATGGTCATGATTCACCACGATCCTGGATGGCTTGATTCTTCTAGGCTGAAAATAATTGATATAAATATGTTTGGAAATCTCTATGGGAAAAATGAATGGGGTCTGGATGGATGGATGGTTCCAGAAAATGGCCACCACTGCAATGCCCTGTAAGGTTTGGCTTTAAAGACACAGGAAGAGGCACGTGGACGTCAGCAGCAGGAAGCTACCTTAAAACAAGTATACTAAGGTTATTGTAATAACCTAAGCATTAATCGATGGACAATAATCTTGAGGTGCCATAAAGACTCCATTCAAGACTAGGGTTGGGATCCGGAACCGGAGGAAACCGGATCCAACATTGAGGAACCGTTTCCAGAAGAGGTTTATTACACCGTCAGAGGCTGGTATGTGGACTTCACATCTGCTATGCCATTACAATACCGCTGGTTCTCAAACCATTTTCATTTCAAGGACCACCATAACTCTTGAGACTGTACAAATGGAACCATTTGGAACCCCCTCAAGGAACCCAGAGGGTCCCTGTATCTCACTTTAAGAACCAGAGGAATATAATAGCAATCGCCGTCATGAAGGATCCCAATCCCATTCAAGACTTGACATAATAACCGAAAGAATGCATGCTGGACTGTTATACATGCCCCTTGCCCCTTCCTTGAGTCCTTATAATTCCTTATAAGATGCCCATTAATATTATTAGTGCCTAATTAACTATTAACTAACGCTTCACCCGACCTTAGTTGGTTTACCAAAACAATGACTTGCGGATGCAAATCAAACAAGATGCTTTTCCGTAAGACAGTGAGACCTGCAAGTCTCCAGTCTCGCCTTTAACCTATACACCGTTTCATATACTCTTCATTATGGCTTTAGGAGCATCTCGATTGTTAAAAACAAAGACTGAGGAAATACTGAGTCGAACATTACAGGGTCAATAAGAAATTGACAACTTGTATGCGGTATGAGAAAAAGAAAACACTGTTTCCAATGCGTGAGAGTGTGGAAAGACAACACCGTAGATTTAACAAAGCTTGGAATAGCATCCCTCAAGGTTCAGATCCATCAGCCCGTAGTATCTCTACCAATAATAAGGCCTTGAGAACAGATGATCAGGCATGAAATGCAGCCTACTGTACTTCCTAGGAACCAAAGTTTCAAAGGGAAGTATCATCCAACTCTGATTTCATATCAGGAGACATCTTGAATTTCAAGAAGGACATTACAGTACATGAGTAAATGTCAGTATATGAATTAGAGCCCGATCGATCTACTGGTTTGCCGATATATTGTCCATTTGACGTTTTTTTGATCACATCAGTTTCAGCAATTATGCAGCCAATGTCAGATTTTTTTACCATTTCAACAGTATCTCGGGCACGTCATATAGGCAAAATAATACAAAATCTACAAGCTCACATTTTAGATGGCCATTATTGAAACATGGTTAGATTAAATAACCTAAAATATTGGTCAAAACATAGGTCACCAGTGTTTTTTATGACAACCCCCAAAATCTTGATCGGACCAGGAAAAAGTAGGCATCGGTCGGACTCTAATGAGAATACCACTTGAAGAGTGGCCAACGATGCTGCACTATCAAGGCCAAGGAAAGACATTCAATTACACAGACCTCTTCCAGTTTTATGTACAAAGTCTCAGATTTTCTCAGTTCATAAACAATTGTAATGTATTCACCGTTAGCTTGTGGTTAGCGGTTGTCACACATCCTTTGTGCCCGCTGGCATGTGGGAACTTGGTAATTTCTGCTACTAACCTCCCCCAGAATACTGTGGCACAAAAACAAACATAAAATTGGCCCCGTTAAAGACTTTGTGATGCATTAAAAAATGTAAAAACACAAGAAGCAAAGCCAGGTACTGGCAATCCAAATAATCCTATTTGGTCATGGTTGGTTAACAATACTGTTTTCAATTTGGTTACTTAATTGTCTCTCTCTTTAGGCTATATATTTATAATTTTCACACACGCAGAGACCCATAACCAAAAAACCTAAAAGAACAATGAAAACAAAGAAAGAAAACACCATGGACATGTTAAGTAGACCTTTTGCCATGAAAAGAATAATTGATTTGTTAAGATCTCAAACTCACATCGTTTCCAAACAGCCACCGACTTAAAATCTACTGAGATAACGTGAACAGTGGTCACCATCAGTCTTATCATTATATGGTTTTAGGCTGTTGGGAATAGTCATGTTCAACTCAATAAAAGGGTGCTGTGATTGCTTTAAAACGACGTTTGACACAAAATTAGGGCCAGGCCATAATGGACAAAAACAAATACATATCTTTGACCAAATATACCTCGGTATCGATTGATTCAGAGTTTTCGGAAATCTTCGGACATATCAAAAATAGCCGATCTACGAGTTCACAATATGCTGCGACGCGCGAGTTTATAGATGCGGGCAATTTCTGAAAAGACAAAACCTGTGCCATATTACGACAGATATTTAGCCTCTACATCACTATATCGATAATATCAATACAGTAGCCCGGCCCTGTAAAATGAACACTTCTCCGATGGCAATCTGAAAGAAGTTTCATTACACTTTGAATAAATAACAAAAAGACCGTTTTAACCGTTGCTTCATCCAACCAACCCTTGTAACCGTCAAGGGTAGATTTATACGGGCAAAAGATTCCACAATAAAAGCGAGCCAACAGCTAAGATATAAAACATTGCTTTGTTCACCAAAAGCTCAGATTTATACTTAGTTGTATAACTCACTAAACAACCAAGTATAAATCAGGCACTTAAACCCTATAGTATATCGTTGCTGTCGAACAGAAAGCTCTCATCTATTCTCCATATTTTAACCTTTTGTATTCTTTTCATGAACGAACGAACTTGATCATACTACAGCGTCACACAGAAGCTTCAAAAGTAGCAGATCTGCCAGGTCGAGCAAGTTCTGAGCTTGTCAATCTTGTCACTTCTTTATTTGAATTCCGAAAAGACAAGAGACGATATACTTTTAGTTGGCCGTCTGTCGCCCCCCCCCCCCCCCCCCCCCCCCCAGTATCCACGTCAGGTCTAATCCAGACCGCGTCTCTGACAAAAAATAGCCGATCTACAAGCTCACAAAGCGGCGAGTCAGTGACATGATGTGATCTACAATCTCACATCGCGAGTATGTTTCGGAAAGTCTGGGTAAGAAGCACCTGCATGTGAGAGGGGGGGGAGGGGAGACCAAAGAATGGAATGAGGTCCAGGTTTTGGAATGTAAGTGACCCATGTAGAGAAAACAAAAGTTCATCTGACAGTGCGTGTGTGTGTGTGTGTGTGTGTGTGAGTGCACATGGCATGTCAGGCTGTCCTGTTCTTCGACTGCTTCCAAGACAAACAGGCTAACTACCTTCTCCTGATGCCTGGAAACTGTAAAAGGGATATTTACTCGTGATCCATTATTACGAATGTGTCCCCGAGTCCCGACCAACCTAGTGCTTGGGAACCATGCTGCTCATTGACGGGGGTCCCTCAGAGCTCTGCACTTGGCTTGGCACTCCCCTCACCCCCTACCTCCGCAAAGTATTTAGCCAAACTACACACTCACGTGTTGCGATGTTCGTATTTTTGCGTTTGCTTTTTTGCCTCCTATGGCCTGACCTGGGCTTATGTGGTTCAATAAAAAAATAATAATCACTAAGATGTGTGTGTGTGTGTGTTGAACAGACAAAGCGCCGCACATGGAGCGACACATTTAAAAACAGCCATAGAGAGCCCTCGTGTGTTACACAGATTATATGGAGGAAAAAAAATCACATTATGAAGTGTTTAAATAAAAAATAATAACAATGGGAGACCAAAGGAGCTCTTTGAGAGCAGGTGTGGGGCCGCTTCGGCTGTTCTCTGACACCAAACAGCACAGCAGGAATAATAAATATATAACTATATATATATTCATATATGTTGAAGAGAGAGCAGTTGGAGGAGGAGGAGACCAAAAAAAACACCTTGACCTTGGAAACAGTTTCAAACTGGTCTTTTTTTGTGTTTTTTGTTTTTTTACACGGCTCTCCATCTCTCTCGCTCTCTCTCTCTCTCTCTCTCGTCCTCCAAAAACTAACAGTTGCGTTCATCTCAGGAAAAAGATAAAATAAAATAAACCCAAACACAACTGGAAAAGAAAACCCTCCGGCAGACCACCAGACTACTACTTCTGTTTGTCTGTTCCTCTCCTTCCTGTCCACGGTGTCCTCTTCCGCCCGCCCCCTCACACACACACACACACACACACACACTGCCCCTCCCATCTCCTCCACCACAGTTTCTCAAGGTTGGGTCATGGGACCACCAAGGGGGTCCAAACTGAACCTTTACAGGGGTCTGTAACTCTGGAAAGGCACACAAATAGAACCAAATGGACCCATAAGGCAGTGTTTCTCAAAGTGGGGTTTCCGGGGACCCCTAAGAGATCCTTAGTCTTTTCATGTCAAGGACTTAAAATAGCAGATATACAAGCTCACAGAGCAGCACGAATGTTTGGAAGATTATTTTATTATATATATATATATTTTTTTACATAAATCTTCTCTTCTGGGATTGTCCCTGGCACAAGACCTTTTCAGATGGGGAGGTCCGTGGTCAAATACATATCAATTTGGCATAAAACTTTTTTGAGAACCACTGCCCTAACGGGTCCATTTGGTTCCATTCGCACACTGCTCTCAAAGTTAAATTATCACTGAGGATTTTACAGTGTAGATTTGGGGGATGTCCCAAAGCAACAAAAAAATAAGTGAACCATTTGTACACTGTGTTACAGACCCATAAAGGTGTCCATTTGCGCCCCCTGGTGAGGACCCCGGACCAGATGTTGATGCTCCTTCTCTTGGGGGGGGGGGGCGATGGTAGTCGTGGCGATGTGGGCGGAGGTGTGGCGAAAGGAGAGAGAGAGAGAGAGAGAGAGAGAGAGAGAAGCGGCAGAGCAAGGGGATGGTGACAGCTGCCTGAAATGTAGGCCAAAAGTGGTGGTGTGGGGAGTTTCCATGGAAACCAGTGTTCACAGCAGTCAGTGACATCATCTGTACGTGGGGGGGGGGGGGGGGGGGGGGGGGTGGGTGGGGCAGGGGGGGTTGGCTGCTGTAGAATCGCAACCATTGGTCCAAATTAACCTTTTAAACACGGTTCTCTCCGCCCACCCGGGTCCTCCTCATCATCCTATTGGACAAAAGCAGAAAAAAGGAGGAAAACTAAGAATCTTTGCGTGGTCACAATGCTTACTTTAACACAGGTGCAGTCAGGTACCACTGAGTGGTACAACCCACAGGTGCACTCAGGTACCACTGAGTGGTACAACCCACAGGTGCACTCAGGTACCACTGAGTGGTACAACCCACAGGTGCACTCAGGTACCACTGAGTGGTACAACCCACAGGTGCACTCAGGTACCACTGAGTGGTACAACCCACAGGTGCACTCAGGTACCAGTGGTACAACCCACAGGTGCACTCAGGTACCAGTGAGTGGTACAACCCACAGGTGCACTCAGGTACCAAGTGGTACAACCCACAGGTGCACTCAGGTACCAGTGAGTGGTACAACCCACAGGTGCACTCAGGTACCAGTGGTACAACCCACAGGTGCACTCAGGTACCAAGTGGTACAACCCACAGGTGCACTCAGGTACCAGTGAGTGGTACAACCCACAGGTGCACTCAGGTACCAAGTGGTACAACCCACAGGTGCACTCAGGTACCAAGTGGTACAACCCACAGGTGCACTCAGGTACCAAGTGGTACAACCCACAGGTGCACTCAGGTACCAAGTCGTACAACCCACAGGTGCACTCAGGTACCAAGTGGTACAACCCACAGGTGCACTCAGGTACCAAGTGGTACAACCCACAGGTGCACTCAGGTACCAGTGGTACAACCCACAGGTGCACTCAGGTACCAGTGGTACAACCCACAGGTGCACTCAGGTACCAGTGGTACAACCCACAGGTGCACTCAGGTACCAAGTCGTACAACCCACAGGTGCACTCAGGTACCAAGTGGTACAACCCACAGGTGCACTCAGGTACCAAGTGGTACAACCCAGAACTCTGAGAGTGCACGCAAGGAGGGTCCATTTGGTTCCATTTGTGCACTCTCAAGAGTTACAGAACCTGTAAGGGTCCTTTAGGAACACCTTCGAGGAACTTAGAGAAGCACTGACAGGAACAATTTAGTCAATTAGCAGACGCTCTTATCAGATGTCAACTGGTAATTGCTTTGAGTGCGAGAGGCTGGAAGGGCTCCGAGTGATGATGTAAAAGGAACGGGACAGCACTTTGAAGAGAAGAGACCTTCATTGAATCATGACACTTTCCATAACTTTTAAAAACTATTACTGTCCTTGTTGAGGAAGCGCTGCCGCCTGTTAACATTCTAAAACAGCTGCATGACTAATTTGCGTAATTAAATCAACTTTTATTATGTGTAATAATGATGCCTCGGGACAGGGTCCTTAATGTTTTTCAGGCCATGGACCCCTTAGCTGAGAGAGAGAGAGAGAGAGAGAGAGAGAAGCAGAAGCAGGGAGCCCCATTACATATTGTATAAAGATATGTTGCAGATTAAACTTTTTCATAGATTTCATACACATCTGTGTATAAATTCAGAACTATCATTAGGTTTCTTTCAGTTTCTTCAGCCTTAATGTGGGTCCGTTGGGCAATTATTTGTAGTTTCTACAGCCTAATTGGAATTGTAACTATACATAATGGCCCGGTGCAAAAATAAATAAAAGCCTGCCCTGCACCTGTTTCCTTTTAAACGCCCCCGGGGGCCAAAACGATTTTGTGCATTAAACGTCCGGGCTACCATTTGTAAACATACGGTACACACACACACACACACACCTCCTGTTCTGCGGGTCCATGTGGTCCAGCAGGGCCTCCTGAGACACCCGGAAGTCGTCCAGCGGTGACTGGTAGCGCGCCTCGAAGGAGCCCTCCCTGCTGCTGCTACTGCTGCCGCTCCGGTAGGCGGCCATGTTGGCCTGGGCCGACAGCGCCGGGGAGGACTGGGAGGACTGGGAGGAGGACAGGGAGGACTGGGACAGGGGCAGCGGGGACGTCACGCTGGAGTTGGCCAGAGACGTGGAGGAGCCCCCCGCCGACTCCCCCAGGCGCCCCACCCCGCCGCTCCCCCCCGCCGCCGCCGCCTGGCCGGTGGCGGAGGAGGAGACCAGAGACAGGGAGGAGGAGGAGGAGGCGCTGCTCAGGAACGGGCACAGCGACTCGCCGTTTTCATCCTGGTGACAAGAGTGGAGCGATGAGGTCATCAAGTGAGACCACGTGTGGGGATGTTATCGTTGCCGTCGGTCTGGCAGAAACCTCCTATCACCGTATTCTAACTCAGTGAATTTCTTCCGTAAAGTAACGCACTACTTGATCATACTGCAGCGTCACACTAAAGCATCAAAAGTAGCAGATCCGTAAGCTCGAAGCGCATCGCTAAGCGACGTGTTTTGAGCTTGTAGATCTGCTACTTTTGCTGTTTTTTTTTGTTTTTTTTCATTTGAATCCTGAAAAGTCACGGTTTTGGTCATATGAGGTTTCCATCCGACAGAGATGTTATGCTTGTTTGGTTGAATTGGGAGAAAAAAAGACCAAAAGATCAATACAAGACACCTTTAACCCTACTGGCATGCTTTCATGTAGTGCGATGTGATGCGCTGTGAGACTAAGTGACCAATGTGACCACATTTTATTTAAATTGTCGTTGTTTCATGTCATATGAAAGCAAGGAATCATAGCTTCAAATTGACGTATTGGTTGTTCAGTTTGACCCACCGGTTTTGGAGATATGGCTTGAGAAAACAGGATTGAAAGGTTCACTTCTGGGGTCTCTATTATTACACCTATAGCTACATGTTTAAGCATTTATTCCATATTTACATGTCGAATTCAGCTCTGACACTTATTTCAGACATGCTCTAGTTATTTTAAGAGTCTGCCTGTGCTATTAACTCATAGGGCAGGAGCCTGTATGATTCAATACTACGCCCGTCTCTAGACAGAGACCAGTGGTGACAAATTAAGAACTTTGTCAAAATGTATTAAGGTCTCTGAGACAGAATATCCTCCTCGGAGGAAAGTCTGGTAAGACTGGCAGTGTCGGTAGGCCAATCAGAGGCAGACGGGGCGTTACCATCATTAGAGACCGGGGGGGGGATTGAACCCCAACCTCCCATTCCCAGGGCGGACACTGTAACCACAATGCCACTGAGCCGTTTGTGAGCTTGTAGATCTGCTATTTGCACCTTTCTTTTCCTTCTTTTATTTAATTTAACCCATTTAGGACGGGAACCCCTTCTGGGGTTTTTACCTTTCAATACAGGAACCCCTTTTTGGGGTAGTTAATTTTTATGTAATATATATATAATAAATATATATTACTAGAAACAAAATGTAAGACATTTTACTGGGTGCCTGCAGGCTGCAGCTCGCCAAGTCTGTGCAGCATTTGAGCCACGGAACCACCATTTGACGACACTGTGAATTTCACCCGATTGAATACATTTCAAGTAGTGCTCCATACTGTACGTTTTAAGAATATTTGGCTAGTTGTACTTTATTTTGTTATTTGGATTTAAAGGGACTAATTCACATTTAGAAGAAAATATGCAATTTCCTCCACGGGCCTAGAGCTTCCCAATTCAGAAGTAATTGAGCTGTGGAGAGGATGTGGTACACTTTGACATGTAAAGCCTGCATGGCAACTGCAAGACAACAGCACCACACCTTGAATCTCTATATCTATACAGGTTGTTACATCATTGAATGCTACCAATATCTGAATAAAATGCTACAACAGCAATAACATTCTGGGTTATTTCCATAGCACGGTTTATGAAGATATAATGAATATGATTAAATGTGCATCAGACAACCAACAAATGTATTACAAAGGATTTATTATTTATAAACCAGCAGTACCGACTATACAGTTTAGGTCCTCGTAGGATAGAAAAACAGCGGTATAAAAGGTCCTAGGTAGGATAGGCAGTATTAGGCACCCTCCCTGGAGATGTGCTCTTGAGCAAGGCACTGCACCTGCCATTGCTCATTTTAGTTTCACATCAACCCAAGATCCTCGGAGAGGAATGGGTCGGTTTCTCGTAGAATGAATATCAGTTTTAAACTTGCAGGGGTTCCTTTGCTCCTCACTGTGTCTATGACAAGACGTGCCTTTTCATGGATCACTTTCTTCGCACAGGCTTCATCATACTCTTCTTTGATTATCACCCCCTTCTCAAGCAGTTTGTCCAGGATCTGGTTGAGAACGGGATGTGACATGCTGTTGATGAAGCTGCTGCGCACAGACAGCAGTTTGTCTGTCGCTGCATGACTTGGCGTGTGCTGAACATGTTGAAAGGTTGAAAGGTTTACATAACCTTCCCATGCACATTTGGAGGTGTTACTGCTGCTTAGAAGCAGCCTAACGTGGCTTAAACGTCGCTCTAAATTAATGACAAATGTCGGGACGTAATTGTGATAGGAACATTCGTCAACTTCAAATACGGCTCTAACCGGTTCAATTATAATGGAATCATCTTCAGGTGAAGTGGAGAGTGTATATTCTTGATTTGGGACTAGTTTACAGGGAGGCTTTTCAATGTAAATCTCTTCTCCAACTAGCTCCCTCCTTTTGTTCTTCACTTCGTCCAGCACGACGTTCCGAGGCAGCAGCAACACTTTCAGAGTTGAACTGGGGTGATGATGGTCAATCGGTGGTTTATAAAACACTGGCACCAATACCTGGACAGGCCTGGGCCCATACAGCATCTCCATGACGATACCAAATAAAGACAACCCAGTTACATCTATGATAACATGAGTTTCTGTGATCACACGGGGTTCGATCAGCTCAAAGCCGTCATCATCCACCACATGGACAACAGACAAGGACTTGCCTCCACCCGTACTGGAGAGGATCTCACAGTGTGGCATGTGTAGCTGACACACAGACCCGTGAGAAGCTTTGACGTCAAACAGTGGTCCCGCAGGCTTCTTACTCAGCTGGGAGAGAAGCCCCCGACCCCAGGGGACTGTCTTGTAAGTCACCTCTCCATCTTTCTCCATCTTAAACCCCAGGCCGGTCACGCTGCATCGGAGCAGTCCAGCGTGGGTGCAGTGGAACCTGTAGCTTTCCTTGTTTTCCACAACAACGATATCGGGTGTGAATGTCTGCGTTGTGTCCAGTAGTGTGACATCGTTTACACTGTGGGAGCGTTTTGCTCTGAAACCTGTCTTGTTCGCTAAACATGGGATTAGACCACTGAAGGACAAACTTAGATCACTTTCATCTAGGAGCTGCGGAGAGGACAGCGATTCTGTAACACAATGTTCTTCCATCTCACAGTCACCATGCATAGGAATAGTTCCCTATAGAGAAAATCAAGGACATTAATTAAACAAATATTAAACCAAGACCTTTCCACAACGCCAGCTCTTAAAAATTGAACATCCTTGCCAACTTGACTGCTGGGTGATTCCTGACTCTTTGCCGAGTTCTCAGATTCTGTCCGAACCCGACCCTTACCCAACCCAACGTTTTCGGGTTGGGCCTAGATTCAAATATATGCTGATGATTAGTCAGCCGAGGCCGAGCCTCGGGTTCCGTGACTCGGACAGCAGAGAACAGGCATCCCTGTATGTCTGTCTGCACCTTGGCATTGAAGCCTAACCAATAAACCAATGATAATCGGTGACGTTACAACATTGCTTCCGTATGTAACCTACTAGCGGACTGGTTGTTGGGATGACGTCACAAACATATCCTTTGGATATACGGTAATTCTGTTAGTTCCGTCACGTGTTGGAGAGGCTTGTGGAAGTTTAGAACTACAATGCTAATTTAAACGACAGCACGCCGTTTCACAAGTTTGTAATATGTTTGTAACAAAACAGAATATTTTGACAAGGGACATCCCTAGTATCAATATTATATCCATATTGGAAAAGCACAAGCACACGGTTCCCGGCCGAGCCGCACGTTTTGATGTATATATTGCGGGGCTTTGGTAAACCGTGCGGCCGGCCATAGAGGTCAAAGTTTCGCGTATTGATAATTACGATTACGATGATTAAGTATGTGTTGCGGATTTCAACCTGTGTTTCTGCCATTTTGCATGGGTCGGGGATTTTAAGGCATTGTTACAATCATCCTCAGGTCTAAATTGGTTTAAAGATTTTTATGTTTTTAATTTGAGATAATCATCATATTTAACAACATATATTTGAACAAACGTAAAATAATAATAACAACACGTTAACCCATTCTGACCGGGAACCCGTTTGGGTGTTAGCATCATGTTATGCTTTAGCTATTGAAAAATAGCAGATCTACAAGCTCATAGCGCGCCACCGAGTGGCGCGCTACGAGCTTGTAGGTCTGCTATTTTTGAAAAATCGAAGAACGACTGACATTTTTAGAAATCTGATCTCAGGTCAGAATGGGTTCATCAGACCAGTGTGTGTCCAGTGGAAACCTCGTATGAATCTGATCTCAGGTCAGAATGGGTTAATGATTTCTAAGTGCTGCGTATGTGACTCACCCTGCCCCGGATGATGTCCATGTGCACCAGCAGCGAGGCCAGCTCCAGGTCCTCATTGTAGCTGTTCTTCAGGGGAACCGACCTGTAACCTGTAACAGCACACACACACACACACACACACACACAAGCCACTTTGAGACATGCACTGACTATCTGTATGAACCGCAATATTCACTCGGTAGGATCGGACATGCTGCGTGATTCAGCGTGTTGATGACGCTTCTATTGTTGACAGGTGGAGCCTCCCCTCCCCAATTCCCCAGATATTTTCCATTGACTTTTATAATATTTCTATCATCTGTGATTTGATCGACCAGGTGATATTGATGAGTATCAAATACAACCATTGGTCAGACAAAAGCTGCAGAGTGGCGCAACATAAATTAACATTGAGGTAATGGCCCCCGATTACATATCAATTGTCCATGGTGTCACCTGTAGACAGAAGACATACTGTACCACTTCCATGTAGAATGGGAAGAAATGTATAATTTTTCCATCATGTTGAATAGAAAATCTATCCGTGTAATCCGTAACAACTGAACAGTCTGTTTTCACGAAGCTGGTCCTAAAGTTAATGCCTACGACCATTGCAGCCTCCTATCATACGGAGGCTGGAAACAAAGCATTGCTGCTATTCTACAATATAAGAAGTTTCACTTTAATTATTAATGGCGTGGCTTTTGAACCGAACGAAAAGCTTTGCTCTGAAACCGTAGCTGATAAAGAGACTTCTAGGAAACTACAAGGCAGTGGAAAACATTTCCACAAAGATAGCTTGACCGTTCACCTTGTAGCCTCTGTCCCTATTCCCTCATGAGCTGGGGTTTTGTTTTCTGCATTCTTACAGCTGCGCTACATATCGTCTCCGTCAGGTGGAAACCTCATAACGTCCAAAACTGTGATTTTTCAGGATTCAAATTTTTTATATTATGTTTATTTTGTATGACAAAGTATAGGACTTTAAGCTAATAAATATAGTTACATTTCTACTCAACGGACATTTTTGGACATCAGTTATTTGATCACACGTCTGAACTTCCTCGGCAACCAGTATCACCCAAGTATAGGGTCTTGGGCGTTACACATACATACATGGTGAACACGGACAAAGCTGTTCCTTGGAGTGGTTGCACCACTCAAAAAGACAAAAATTTGAATATGGGGATAAGAGGTCTCTGCCGGACAACGGCGATATAGTACAGTATGATATAGTTGCTGTGTCCAACGTTATGTGCACAGCAATGTTAATTTGTATAAATATGTCACAGCTACCAAAATCCTTTTTGGGGGCAAGAAAAATAAGCAAAATGTACTTTTTAATTAAATTGATTATTGATTATAATGATTACATGTTGCACCCTACCTGTCTTGAGGCCGTTGATGGGGAACGTGGCCTGAGCCAGGAAGTTCTGGTCGCTGAACATGTCTATCTCGTAGACCCCGAAGCGCAGGAAGGCGAAGGCCGAGTTCAACACGGTGAAGCTGAAGGTCTTCCTGGGCCACGTGGGGTTCAGACCGTTATCAGCTGGAAGAGGAACACATGAGGAGATTACAAACATTCTATCATAATTACACTACGAGAGAAACCAGCTTTAGTCTAAAGCACCAGATCAGTGGCCTTGTGGTTGAGTGTCCGCCCTGGGACTGGGAGGTCGGGGTTCAATCCCCAGTCGGGTCATACCAAAGACTGGGACCCAGTGCCTCCCTGCATGACACTCGGCATCAAGGGTTGGATTGGGGGTAAGTCCCTGCGACATACCGTACTAGCGTCATGTCCAGGGGGTGTACTTGTACATCAAGCTGCCTCACGCTACAGAAACAGGAGATAGGCTCCTGCCCTATGGGCCTCATGGCTCGGCAAGGCTACTTACTTACAATATACGGCTACATATTAGTCTTGCCAACAGTTCTGGAGCCATGTTGCCCACAAGTTATTAGCCTAGTCAAAACTAAACTCGTATCTCTATTTAGCTTCTATACTGTATATAGTATTAATTCTGTTTCGACTATACTGTAGTGCAGGCCACTTGTCATGTACTTGCCATGCATTTTTCTTTTTCTTCCCATTTTTGCTAGTTTAGTATTAGCATTGGTGGTTATTAATTCGAGTACTTATTGTCCTTTTACTTCTTGGAATATTAATTTATTACTATTGTTGTTGTTATTACTATTATTACTATTATTTCATGGATGTTGTTCCCTGATTATGGCTTCATATGTGCATGTGATCTACCCCTTCATGGTAATTTAAAAATGATTATTGTGAGGATTCTTGACGCACAAGTACACCCCCTGGACATGACGCTACCCCCCAATCCAACCCTTGATGCTGAGTGCCAAGCAGGGAGACATTGTTACAGTCTTTGGTATGACCCGGACGGGGGACTGTAGTCACTGTACCACCGACCTCCCAGTCTCAGGGCAGACACTCTAACCACAAGGCCACTGAGCTGGTGTCATAAACCTGAGTTTATAGAATAAAAAATGGCCTCCACTCTGAATTAAATCTTTATGGCTTTTATGACTTTTTTATGGCCATGTCATTCACCCCAAAGAGGTAGTATCTCTAGTACTCTAACACTGTGAGGTCTGTGACTCCAGTCCAACCCTGTCATTAACAGTGTGGTAGAATGCTGTTATAACCACACTGGACATGTCATTATATTTTAAAGCTTTCCAAAATCTACTAGCTTCTTCTTCGAATCCGTAGCAATCTACTAGCTCACAACGTAGGCTTGTATTTGTATTCGCTGTTTGGAGTACGATGTGCATAGAGGTTAAGTGTTGAATCAGGGGATGTCTTGTTTAGTGTTTTTATTTCTCTGTATTTTGAATGTCTTAAATGCATTTGTATTTTGTATTATGAATGCATTTTCAAGATTGCACCTGTTTTTATTGTGCAGTGTTATTTTCTATTGTGCAGTGTTATTTTCTATTGTGCAGTGTTATTTTTTATTGTGTTGTGTTATTTGTATTGTTTGTTATGGACCCCAGGAAGAGTAGCTGCTACTTCAGTGGCAGCTAATGGGGATCCATCTGAATAAAGAATCCAGCCTGTTGTGGCAATATCAACCTGTTCATCGACGTCTTGGCACAGTGCGCTCTGCATAAACCAGGGGCTAAACTGTTCAAACCCGTAACTCACCTTCCGAGTCGGTCTTCTGCTTGGCACTGTCATACTCTGCCCCGCACACCTCGATCTCGATCAGCGGGCACACGATGCCCCGGCCGTGCTTGGGCAGGTGGCGTGCTCCCAACACCTGGAGGGGGTGAACACAGAGGACGCTGTCACTCAGCCTCCCTCTCCTCACACGAGCAGATGGTCCTTTTACAACCATTTAGCCGTGTTGATTCCGTCGACTAAAGCGATGATGAAGAATGTTCGTCAACTAAAAACAAAGCTATGATGACTAAAACTAAGACTAAAAATATTGACAATTTTGTAAACAAATAAAAACTATACTAAAATGATAGTGTGCCATGGCTAATTTACACCTTACTACTACCATATCTCTTTAACTTCTAATTACTATTGTTGCTATTATTCATTCTTTGTTATTGTAATTGTCGTTATTGCTGCTACGATGTTGAGGAACCAACCCTAAAGAACACTCGTGTACACTCATATATAAGATGCAGATCTAAAACTCTTGAATCTCGACCGTGCACACGGACATGAACACAGCTTCAGTCTGTACCTCTATGTGCAGGGTGAGAGGTTCCAGGCCTCGTAGTGTGTGTCTGTAGTACCTCTATGTGCAGGGTGAGAGGTGTGTGTCTGTAGTACCTCTATGTGCAGGGTGAGAGGTTCCAGGCCTCGTAGTGTGTGTCTGTAGTACCTCTATGTGCAGGGTGAGAGGTGTGTGTCTGTAGTACCTCTATGTGCAGGGTGAGAGGTTCCAGGCCTCGTAGTGTGTGTCTGTAGTACCTCTATGTGCAGGGTGAGAGGTTCCAGGCCTCGTAGTGTGTGTCTGTAGTACCTCTATGTGCAGGGTGAGAGGTTCCAGGCCTCGTAGTGTGTGTCTGTAGTACCTCTATGTGCAGGGTGAGAGGTTCCAGGCCTCGTAGTGTGTGTCTGTAGTACCTCTATGTGCAGGGTGAGAGGTTCCAGGCCTCGTAGGGTGTGTCTGTAGTACCTCTATGTGCAGGGTGAGAGGTTCCAGGCCTCGTAGTGTGTGTCTATGTAGTACCTCTATGTGCAGGGTGAGAGGTTCCAGGCCTCGTAGTGTGTGTCTGTAGTACCTCTATGTGCAGGGTGAGAGGTTCCAGGCCTCGTAGTGTGTGTCTGTCGAAGGGGTCGAAGGCGTCGTCCCTCATGATGGGCGGCTGCAGGACGTAACCACTCCGCCCGTTCAGCATGAAGAGCGCCTGGTTCATCTGCATGGGCTTGTCTGCAGGCACACCACAGAGAGGAACGTGTCAATCCTCTCATTTATACTGTCAAAATAAACCTCTGTTCTTATGGATGACATTTGTTGTATTGGTCATTTTGAAATGGGGTCACAGCAGTCACTCGTCCATTGTGAATTGTGTGTTTTCTTATCGGTTAAAGCGGCACTTGTCCAATCTGTATGGTAGAGTATGTTAACACAATATAACCTATACAATTGGGGTGGTGGTATTTTGTCTCTGTGCTCTTCTATTGAGACATTTGGATTGTGTCAAGGTCATGTTTCACCTAGACTCAGGTTCTGATACGAATGTTGACCAGATGATCAAGATTACATTTCTATTTGCAGCACTTTTGCGCAGGAAACCAGGTTCAAATACGGGGTTACATAGTGCAGCTTTAAGACCAATTAAGGAGTTAAACTGAATTAGCAGAATTATGTAATGTTTCAGACTCATTGTTCTGAAATTTTTAAACCACTGGAACGATTTTACCAAATGGCAGTCCGTGGCCAAATTCATATCGTCTTTGTCGGGTGGAAACCTCATATGTCCAAAACTATTCCTTTTTCAAATTCAAAAGCATCAAAAGTAGCAGATCTGCAAACTCAAAACGTGACGTGTGATGCTGTAGGGCCGTTAAGTTTGTTACAATATGGAGATGCGAGGTTTCTTCCCCTAGAAGAGCCAACGATATCAAACTGGGACTCCTTGAACATTCAAAAGGTTGAGAAATATATTTTTTTTTTGTGGCTTTCGCCTTTATTTTATATATTTTATGGAGGGACAGACAGTAGGCTGACAGGAAATGGGGAGAGAGATGGGGGGGAAGACATGCAGTAAAGGTCGTCAGGATCGGGAGTCGAACCCGCGGGCTGAGGCACACTGGATTACCAGCCCAAGGTGCCTGGACCACTGAGCCATGGCCACGTTAATCTTTTTTTAATGGCACACACCTGCGGTCTGGAAGTTGAGCGCCACCAGCTGGGAGCCACAGAGCCACATGGGCAGCGGGTCGTAGTTGGAGGAGTCCAGCCGCTGGCCGCGCGGGTAGATCCTGGACAGCTGCAGCCGGTTGTACTGCAGGAACTTCTTGCCCTTGATCCGGTTGACGTACCGCTCTGCCTTGGTCTCCGGGAACGACGACATGTCCCGGAAACAGGCCCGCTCTGTGCCGATCTCTGGCAATGAACAATGTTAAGAGGCGTTTAGCGTTTATCCAGAGCGACGTTACACATCATGTGGAATCATAGTGACGCAGCGTAAACGTGAGTTCCAGTCAATAAACAACAAGGTAAATATAAGGTCATATAAGTGTACAGTTTGACCCGACCAATGCTAGATTGGTTGGGTCCAATCGCGTCCTTAGACCAGGGGTTCTCAACCTGGGAGTCGCGACCCCTCGGGGGGGGGGGTCCCGAAATTATTTTGGGGGGGGGGGCCCCAAATTATTATATAAAAAACCCCAAAAAAAACATAGTTTACATAGTACACAGTGCATGCATAAACTTTCCTTAATGATTATGATGTACTTACTGTCCTCGTCAAAAGGCACAGGTCTACAGTAGATGACCAGGTCGGACAGTTCCAGTGCAATCTTTTTCCTCCTCTCCATCATCTTCCCTTCTTCCAGCTGAACAGAGGCACACAAAGATTATTCGCGTACGAGTGTCTGACCGGTCTGAAGTGAGTTGTACTGTACTCCTCCTTGGCCTGTGTGTGTTCTACTGCCCACTTTAGGTGTTGCAGCACAGACACGTACGTACACACTACACATACACGTTACACGTACGTACGTATGTACGTACACATACATACACACACACAGCTCTGCATAGGTCAAAAACAGACCACAATACACAACTGGTTCTAAAATGTGAGGTCCAGAAATGGGTCAGTGAAAATGTAGCCTCGGAAACAGACGTTTGGAGAAAAAAAAAAGTCCACTTCAATTCAGCATAGAGTAGTGCAAACGTTGATACCTCTGCTGATTTCTGATCGTCTGCACCTTTGTTAAATTGACGCACACACATGTACACACACACACACACACACACACACACACACACACACCCTCCCGGGAGCTGCCTATGCCATAGAAAGCATAGGTGCACCCCACCCAGGCTAGTGAAAATGTACCTTGGCCTCGGACGTCATGGTGACCTCGCGGATCTTCCGAACCCACTCCTTCAGCTCGTCCAGGTTGTTGGCGGAGATGTCCAGCACCTGGCCGGCCCGCGGAGACGTGGACGGGACCAGAGAGAACACGTGAGGTCTGCTGCCCTTCCCGTCCGGACGTTCCACTGGCAAGAGAAAGAGAGCATGTTGACTTTTTAATATTAGTTTTTAAAGCGGGTTTTAAAGTAGTGTTTATTTTGTGAAAAGGCTTAGTTTTTAATTTGCTTTTAATTTATTTTTATTGTTCAATTTAGGTAGTTTTAGTTTTTTTTTTTAATTGTATGGATTAGTCAGGGGCCATATTCAACAAGGTTAGAAAAATCAGAACTGTGGTGAACAGCGCCCCCTGTTGGTACATACATAGGGACAGAGCCAGGGACGGACATTGCTTGCTGTTCCTTGGAGTGGCTGCACCACTCAAAAATAGCAGATCTACAGTTTTGAACACAGGACTTTTACTTGTAAGAGTGTATTGTTTCTTTTACAAAACACCTGAATACCTCTTCAATGTCACTCTTCCACCACTGAAGAAAATAACATGTATATAGAACTACTACATAACAATTCAGATGGGGTCACTGGGGTGATATGAGCAAAGAGGAGACGATTGAACGCCTGGTGATGCGTCACCAACCACTAGATGGAGCCAAAGAGCCATTTGGAAGGACAGAGTGGTGCATGGCAGCAGATGCCAATGATACTAATGCTAATGGATCCTTATTGACTAAACGGAGGGGGTCAATACATATAGCACCAAGAGAAAATACTGTCAGGGAAATAAATAAAAATAAGGTCAGAAAAATGTATAATAGAATTGTAATGAATAGATGACATTTTCCAAGCACTAATTTGGTTTAAATGAGCAGGAAGAAAGGGGTGGAAAAAAAGAGAATAGGGCAGAGATTATATCATAATTGTCAGTTGGAAACCTTGTATGAATAAAATAACTTCTGTTCTAAGGGATCCAATGTAGTTATTATTTAGTAATAAACTCATAAACTATTATTTAGTCGTAAACTACCAATGTAATCCTTTTCATTGGTAAAGGTTTATGAAACAAATGTTGATGACTAAGTAGGGCATTCATTTACGAAAATATGGAGATACAAGGTCTCTGTCAGGTGGAAACCTCATATGTCCAAAACTATTACTTTTCAGGATTCAAATGAAATAAATGGCAAAAGTAGCAGATCTACAAGATACACAATGTATGTGTGTGTGTGTGTGTGTGTGTGTGTGTGTGTGTGTGAGTGTGTGTGAGTGTGAGTGTGTGTGTGAGTGTGTGTGTGTGTGAGTGTGTGTGTGTGTGTGTGAGTGTGAGTCTGAGTGTGTGTGTGTGTGTGTGTGTGTGTGTGTGAGTGTGAGTGTGTGTGTGTGTGTGTGTGAGTGTGAGTGTGAGTGTGTGTGTGTGTGTGTGTGTGTGTGTGTGAGTGTGAGTGTGTGTGTGTGTGTGAGTGTGAGTGTGAGTCTGAGTGTGTGTGTGTGTGTGTGTGTGTGTGTGTGTGTGTGTGTGTGTGTGTGTGTGTGTGTGTGAGTGTGAGTGTGTGTGAGTGTGAGTGTGAGTCTGAGTGTGTGTGTGTGTGTGTGTGTGTGTGTGTGTGTGTGACTGCATGTTGTGCAGCCCTGAGGTGCAGCAGAGCAGGGCAGGAAGGGGCGGGGCCACTCACCGATCTGACAGGAAGAGACGTCGACACTTCCTCTGAGCAGATCTCCCAGAGGGCTGTTCTCTGTCATCTCCTGCAAAACAACACAAACAACACAGTCCACTTTGTAAAACCTGCTGTCCCGTTGTGGTAGGAAGACGTGTTCAGTTATTACTGAGAGATAGATAGAAGACTAGATAAGGAACAATTTACAATGTAGGCATTTAGCAGACGCTCTTAATCCAGAGCGACTTACATTAAGCAAGAACAAAAAGGCATGGGAATACATCACATCACATATATAAAATGCATTTATCATGAAACATGCGTAATCTAAGAACGTAACTAGAACATAATGACACTATACATATAAACTATACATATATACTATACTATGCTATACATATGTACTATGAAGTGCTATGACTACATACAATGCAATTCTAGTGCTGTCTACATGACATGCTATAAGTCTGTTTCAAATGTTTTCTAAGTCTAAAAAGTGCTATCTAAGGGGGTAGGGTAAGTGCTATGGGAACGAACGAGCATGTTGGATTGTAACGGTCCTTCTGACAAAGTGGCCCAATTTGCCCAAATCAACTGCACGCTGTGCTAACGCGTTGGTTTTGAAAGTGGGAGCTGCCATGGGGGGGGGGGGGGGGGGGGGGGTAGCCTAAATATTTTGGTTGAGAACCACTACATAAATGCAGAGGACACATTTCAGTTCAAATTAACCTCAACGGGGAGTGCGGGACTAAACTGTTATGATTAAATGCTTGACATTGACGCTCACCGATCTGTCGGGCTCCACCAGTGAAGGACTGATCTCCTCCACGTAGTTGGCAGGAAACCACAGCTGCTTCTTGCCTCCACAGTCACCCTTCCACCTGAGACCACAGCACAGCAGAGGGGTGGGGAGGGTGGGTTAGGTGGAGAGTGGGTTTGAAATGTGATGCTAACTAATCCTGAGACCACAGAGCACAGCAGAGAGGGGGTGCAGTACTTAGTTTAGACAGTTTTTGGTTTAGACTAGTGATTGGTTAGACCAGTCATTAGTCCTATACAACTACAACCTATCTCAAACCCTCACCCTAAACCTAACCTCCCACGGGGGGGCAGCACACCTAAACCTATAACCTTAACCCATGTCTAACCAATGACTAGTCTAAACTAACTAACTAATCCTGAGACCACAGCAGAGAGGATGCGTTTGAAATGTGACGCTAACCGATCATTATTGGAGAGCAAAAAAAAAGTCTGCACATTGGATCATGCTCCGAAGTTTAAAATGTATTGCAGAGAAGAAAACCAACCGGATGCGCACAGGAGATTAAAATGTCTTAAAAAGGTAAATTTATCAGTGGGAGTATAGACAGGAGAAGACAGAATAAACAGGATCTCAGCATCAAATTTCTCTTTCGGGTCTTGTGCTAAAAAGTGTGGGTACCACTACACCATTGGACGTTACGTTTCAAGCCTGATGAGAGAGCTGGAATTTGCAGAAGATTGGTCCACATTGATGCCTGTCACTCACCATCCTCCCTCCTGATTGGTCTACATTGGTGCCTGTCACTCACCATCCTCCTCCTATTGGTCTACATTGGTGCCTGTCACTCACCATCCTCCCTCCTGTTTGTCCACAGTAGAGATGACAGCGTTCTTGGTGAATGAGAGCTCGTCATCCCGCTGTGCTTTGTACTCGTACATCGCTTTCACCGTGCACTGGGGAGTGAAGGGTTAATGTTTAAGACAAGCACACAAAAAGGCTCCGAGCTACAGGATTATACACACAGCTTTCAATTAGCGACAAGGCAACTTAAAGTTATTTGTCACAAGGCGGAACCGACTAACGCACCTACCAATTCACACGTGCCTACCAATGAACCCAACTCACGGGCAACACTCATGGACACACACTGCCGTATACAATGGACGGACACTCACCTTGAAGGTAGGCATCTGATTGGCCTCTACATAGAAGCCTGGATTCCTCCCCTCATACAGAGAGCCATAGTCTGGTTCCTGTAGGACAGACGACAGCTTGGACTTAAAGGAGGTAGAATACAATACAAAGGGGGCAGAATACAATGTTCAACGGTTCTAGTTTACAAGCTCAAAACGCGTCGAAGCTGTGCAACTTTTCTTTACGAAGACTAAAAAGCCAACATGAAATGCATTTTCAATTCATAAAGTTCCAATGCTCAATGACAGAATTGCAATTAGATCATTAATCGCAATTATTTGAGTGACAATTAAATTGGTACAAGTAAGATGTCATAACCCTGCCTGCCCTGTAGCCCGTAGTGCCCTATAGCCTGTAGTGCGTTCCACTCACAGCAGTGCCGATCTTCTCCAGCGTGTCCTCGTTGATGGGGTAGCGCAGCTTCATCTTGCGGTACAGCGGGTGCTTCTCGTAGTAGCTGATGAGATCCACCAGGCTGTCGAACTCCGACGTGCCCAGAACCACTGTCTGACCCTCCTGCTGGACGCGACAGTGCTTGATCTTACCCTCCGCCCTGTGAAGAAGACGGCACACGATAACGCCACATGTCTTTATGTTGCACACTGCTTAGGTATTCGGTAACATGGAAATGGAAAATACGGCGCAGAAAATATGCACATCATCTTCGTGGCCAATTTTAGGGACTTCGTGGATGGACTTCAACACGCATTTGATTAGAAGAAATGTTATATTTTTGGGGGGGCTTTTCTGCCTTTATTTGAGATAGGACAGTAGGGTGACAGGAAAGGGGGAGCGAGATGGGGAGTGACACGCAGCAAAAGGCCGTCGGGATCGGGACTGGAATCCCTAATGTATTCCATTACTAAACAGCTCATTTAGAGAGACAGACAGACAGACAGACAGCGGTAATCACCTGAATGAGATGGCGAAGGAGCTGGGTTCCGTCCTCTTCCTGACGAGGAAGGCTCCGTCACGTGGAACCCTCATTAGCATGTTCTCAGCATGGCTCCTGGACAGGTTGGCATGGTACCACCTATTGACACAGACACAGCACATCAGTCCAGATGGCCCAGTTCATGGTACCACCTATTGACACAAACACAGGAGTCTGCGGGTCGGCATATTCTGACAGACGGATGCCATCCATTATTCATGCTCGATCTGCAGCCTCCTTCGAAACGGTCAATATCCCTTCCTCCCTTCTCATGAGCTCAACAGATCTGTAACCACTTCCAACCAGAGCCGTCGTGATTCATATCACACGAGTTATGACATTTTACTTGTATAAGATAATCGTCGTTACAATTGGAACATTATGGATACAAAATTACATTTCTGCTTGGCTTTTAGGCTTCGTAAAGAAAAGATGACACGGGGCAGATGTGACAAATAACTTTTTTAACATTATACGAATGGTGGAAATAGCTGATCTACAAGCTCAAAGCACGTTTTGGGCTTGTGCAGTAGATTGTGCTAATTCCGCTATTTATTTATGTTTGAAAATATATGAACATTTTTCAACATGAAAATGGTGATTAGGAATATTATGCAAAAATAATTATCTCAAATAATTGCGATTAGGTGATTATGTCATAAATTGTGACAGGCCTACTCATGAACTGGACACATCTTTAACCACTTCCAACCAGATGTCCCTAGTTTGGTCATTATTATAGCCAGAAGATTTATCCAAAGTAGTGGAAAAGGCTGTATTACTGTATATTGCCACAATGTGCTGCGATGCTGCTGTGCATTGTTGAGCTTGTAGAATGTATTTTTTTCACCATTTGTTGTACAACAATGTTTATAGGTCATGAAGGGGCCATGACATCCTAGGCTGATTTTGTAGTTGTGTTAAACAGTTCAGGTTAGAAACTACAGCAGATTAATACATGATGAGCTAGTAAGCGTCACGTCTGCAGCAAATAAAATGAATAATGGGTGTGTTAGATTTAGTGACAATGTGCAAGCATAGACAGTAGTCAATAATCAATATAGTAGCATATTGTCCATAACTGTAGTCCCAGTTTCTCGGAAGGTGGCATAACCTTTTCCATAAAAAGCAAGGCTTTTGCACACCTACCTACAGGCGACAGGTGCGTAGGAGAGAGAGGGTACGATGCCCAAAAATTAAAAAGGAAAAAAAAACACCCGCACACTGTCTTCAAATGCAGTGACCAACTTTTAGCCTGATGAAGGCCGCATAGGCCGAAAAGTTGCCGTTTCCCCTGAATAAACGTTGGTCACTGCATTTGAAGACGGCATAACCTTTCCACCAATTCCAGTTCATTTCCCAATCAATTTGTCTGATTGGCTTGGCAGCAGATGTGAACCGGAAACACATATGAAGGAACCAATCAAAACAAGAGGTTCGGGACACTAGGACTACATGTATGCACACAGCTGATAGATCTAAACCCGTTGCTATTAAAAATGATTATCTGCAGCTGTGCTGCTTACATCAACATATTATAACATAAAGGTCAGACTCACGCAGCCTGCCATTCTGTTTTGTTTTTTTTACCTGCTGTAGCCGTAACTTGAACTGGGAAAACAAACCACAAAAATCACAGGGATGAGCTGGAGACAGTGGAGGGGACAAAGCTGGAAATACTTCTGAATGAGAACTGCCATAAACACAACATTTTATGAGTCGAGCATTTTAACTCCATTTTAACACCATTGACTTCGGCGCTGCAACTTATTTGCCCCCGGATATAAAATATATATCCGGCGGCAAATATATATTAAAAAGATGTCAAAAGACGGTCTTGGCAGTCAGTAAACAGTAAAGTAAACAACTGGGGAAAAAGGGTAAAAGGGCGGTGTTCAAATGTATCTGGGTAACACGCCAACACCAACACGTTCACACTGCTTCACACTCACTCCTTGCTCTCGTGGGCGTTGGTCTGAGGCACCGGCTCCGTCAGCTTCATCTCAAACTCGTTGCAACGCAGCGCCACCTGCTGGTAGTGGGTGATGAGGGCAAAGAGCGTGTCGAACACCAGGTTGTCCGTCAGGTAGAACTTGGGGCTGCCGGCCTCCTGGCGAGAGTGGATGCGACAGTGCTGGACCCGCCCGGACCGCCTGGAGCGTTGGAGAGGAGTGGGACGTTAAAGACGGAAGCAAGAACTACAATTTACAATTTAGGCATTTAGCAGACGCTCTTAATCCAGAGCGACTTACATTAAGCAAGAGCAAAAAAGCATGGGAATACATCACATAAAAAGCATTCATCATGAAACATGCGTAAGCTAAGAACGTAACAGTGGAATATCTATATAATGAAACTATACATATATACTATACTATGCTATACATGATATGTACTATGACGTGCTATGACTACATACAATGCAAATAGTGCTGTCTACATAACATGCTATAAGTCTGTATCAAATGCTATCTAAGTCTACAGAAATGCTATCTAAGGAGGTAGGGTAAGTGCTATGGGCCATGATGGAGTCTGAAAAGGTGGGTTTTCAGACTACGGCGGAAGATTGGGAGTGATGCTGCAGTTCTGACTGCAATGGGAACTAAACAAAATAAATATGATCTAATCCAGTGGTTCTCAAACGTTTTAGGAGAAGAGTTTTACGGCTATAGCAGTGATTCTCAACCATTTTAATTTCTAACCTATCTAAACCCCCCATTTAAATGGCATTTATATCTCTGGGACCCCAATTTATATCGTTGTACAATCAATGTTAATTTAACTCTGAGAGCGTATGAATGAAATGGATTCATCCATTTGGTTCCATTCGTACATTCTCAGAGTAACAGACGCATAAGGGTCCATTTGGGTCCAACTATCGATCATTTAGCTGGGGACCCCCTGGGACTCCCTCAAGGACCCCTGGGGATCCCAGGACCCCCCTTTGGGAACCACTGATGTAATCTATGTAGCATCTAGACAAAGTTTATCGTCGCTGTCGGCAGAAAACAGTTTTGGACATGACAGACGATATTCTTTATCGTGCAGCCTGCTGTTCATTAGTTCATTAGTTCATAGGCAATCAGCAGATGCTCTAACGAAGCAGCGTGCCTTGTTTAGGAGTTATGGAGTGCCATTGCGAACCATTGCACTGTTACTGTTAGTTTTAAACACAGCTGCCCTCCATTAAGCAGACCTGTACAGTACATGGCGTGTGAAGCCAGCAGGGACACTGATTTGCTTTCAGATAACCCGACTCGCGCAGAGCCGATGCATTAGCAGATAGAACGAGATCAGATCAACGACCACGACCACATTCAATCAATGAGAATGTTGTCAGTATCGACTGATTGATCGGACATGGTAGTCTGTCACTGTCCCATTTCGCACAGGGCTCTCTGCTGAGCAAGACCCAGGGCAAACAACAAAACAACCTTTAGGTCAACATGTTATGTTATATAGGGCCCATTACATGTTAACATGTAGCAGAAGAACACAGTTCTTATATGAAGCAATGGAAGATTTTACTATGGGATTTCCAATACAAAATAAAAATCACACTCGTGTGAGATCATCACATACCGGCCAATCACAATTGCCGTCTTCAATTTTTTTGCCCTCACTACGTATTTATCCTCAATATGTACTTTGCTCAGCCAATCAAAATCATCACTATGGGGTGATCAGCCAATCATTGCTAAAATTCACACGGACACACAAAGCTGGGCATAGGCCGGGGCTATAGTGCCTGGTGATGTCAGGACTTGGGTACTATTATAGACCATGTGTGCTATTGTACCAGAAAGACAGCGTGTAGTCGCCCACGAAGGTCTCGCTCTCTCGGACCAGGAAGGACCCGTCGGGCGCTCCGGTCTCCAGGCAGTACTCCGACAGCAGCCTCTCTGCTATCTGCCTGCCGTCCCGCCCTGCGCCCAGCTTCCCATGGAACCACTTCTCTGTGATATGCTGGTCCATGCCGTTGGACACCTGAGGACCATGAGAAGAGAGAGAGAGAGAGAGAGGACCATGAGAGGAGAGAGAGAGAGACAGGACCATGAGAGGAGATAGAGAGAGAGAGGACCATGAGAGGAGATAGAGAGAGACAGGACCATGAGAGGAGAGAGAGAGAGACAGGACCATGAGAGGAGAGAGAGAGAGAGAGACAGGACCATGAGAGGAGAGAGAGAGAGACAGGACCATGAGAGGAGAGAGAGAGAGAGAGACAGGACCATGAGAGGAGAGAGAGAGAGACAGGACCATGAGAGGAGAGAGAGAGAGACAGGACCATGAGAGGAGAGAGAGAGAGAGAGGACCATGAGAGGAGAGAGAGAGAGACAGGACCATGAGAGGAGAGAGAGAGGGAGAGAGACAGGACCATGAGAGAGAGAGAGAGGACCATGAGAGGAGAGAGAGAGAGACAGGACCATGAGAGGAGAGAGAGAGGGAGAGAGACAGGACCATGAGAGAGAGAGAGAGAGACAGGACCATGAGAGGAGAGAGAGAGAGACAGGACCATGAGAGGAGAGAGAGAGAGAGAGGACCATGAGAGGAGAGAGAGAGAGACAGGACCATGAGAGGAGAGAGAGAGAGGGAGAGAGACAGGACCATGAGAGAGAGAGAGAGGACCATGAGAGGAGAGAGAGAGAGACAGGACCATGAGAGGAGAGAGAGAGGGAGAGAGACAGGACCATGAGAGGAGAGAGAGAGAGACAGGACCATGAGAGGAGAGGAGAGAGAGAGAGAGACAGGACCATGAGAGAGAGAGAGAGAGAGAGAGACAGGACCATGAGAGGAGATAGAGAGAGAGACAGGACCATGAGAGGAGAGAGAGAGAGACAGGACCATGAGAGAGAGAGAGAGAGAGAGACAGGACCATGAGAGGAGAGAGAGAGAGGACCATGAGAGGAGAGAGAGAGAGACAGGACCATGAGAGGAGAGAGAGAGAGAGAGAGAGAGAGAGACACAGGACCATGATAGGAGAGAGAGAGACAGCTGTCCTTCAACTTCTTAAAGTGCTCATAGTCTCATTTCCCCGAGTCATGCGTTTAAGGCGGCAGCACTCATGCAGTTTGCAGCTTTGTAAGGTGCCGAGTGGCTTCCCCACCTCTCTGTGCTCCTCCTCATCATCGTTGCCCTGGTTACTGGAGGTCTCCTCCGAGTAGTAGATCTTAGTGCTGGTCAGGACGAAGAAATGAGGGTACCACTCCTGTTAGGAAGAGACGGGAGACACAGGAGTTTGATACGAGTCATCAATTTTGTATGTATGGCACAGGACAAACCAATCACACTCATGTATGGCACAGGACAAACCAATCACACTCAGCTACAAACATCAAGTTTGCTTTGTTGCCTCACGTCACTGGCTTCCATTGAAAATGAAAGGTAGACTGTATCTTTGCATCTGCCCGTGTGAACGCACCATAACTCTGTAAGTATTATTATGAATTAAAAATGTAAAGCGTGGCGGTGTGGCGGTTGCCTACATGGTTGATTGGGTCTTCCAGGTACAGGATTCCATTTTTAATGGAGTTGCTGATGTCGTTCTCAGAGTAGGGGGTGGAGGTGGACACCTCCTCATAGGCACTGCCTTCTGCAAGCTTCTTGTGCTGTGGAAGATAGGAGCAGAAATGTGTTCTTATGCTGTGGAAGATAGGAGCAGAAATGTGTTCTTATGCTGTGGAAGATAGGAGCAGAAATGTGAGGGAGTTGAGCGTTTTCTTTCGAACATTGAAAATAATTCTTAGCTTGTAGAATTGTAGATATTCTATTTTTGAATATTTGAACTTTTATTTATTTATTATTAACTGCTCTGGGGAAGGCCGTTGCCGAAACACGTAAGCGTTCTCAATAAAATATGAGAAATTGCATCTGGAGCTAGTCTTGCATCTTTTATTTTGGAGTGCCAACGTTTCTACTTTGGTGGTTTATGAGTCAAGTTAAAGGACCACTTCACCACTTTTCAACCTATCTTCATATGTGTGGGTGTGGGCAGTTCAGAAACCGTCCTCCAGTGACATCATCGATGGGGAATACAAGCTAATAGAAACTGCAGGCTTTCTAGTCCTGAAAAGTTGCAACGTGAAAATGAAAGCCATCGTTCTCACGATAATGAAAATCTATGTAAAATCTTTGTAAAAAAATCTTAAATCTTAAAAAATGATGATGTCACTGGAGGACGGTTTCTAATTTGCCCACAGCCCTCCTATGAGACACAGACTGAGTAGAAAAAAGTGCCATTTTATCATGACTAATTATATGAAGGATAGTTTGAAAAGTGGTGAAGTGGTCCTTTAAGTAAAACAATTGCTGAAAATAGGTGGTAAAGGAGTCAAAAAAAGGAATTAAAAAAATAAATAAATGCCCAAACCAAAACTCTGAAAAGCCATATCCCATGACTGGTCAGGTAGAAAACATAATTGTACATTAGTACCCTGACCATGACTGGTCAGGTAGAAAACATAATTGTACATTAGTACCCTGACCATGACTGGTCAGGTAGAAAACATAATTGTACATCAGTACCCTGACCATGACTGGTCAGGTAGAAAACATAATTGTACATTAGTACCCTGACCATGACTGGTCAGGTAGAAAACATAATTGTACATCAGTACCCTGACCATGACTGGTCAGGTAGAAAACATAATTGTACATCAGTACCCTGACCATGACTGGTCAGGTAGAAAACATAATTGTACATTAGTACCCTGACCATGACTGGTCAGGTAGAAAACATAATTGTACATTAGTACCCTGACCATGACTGGTCAGGTAGAAAACATAATTGTACATTAGTACCCTGACCATGACTGGTCAGGTAGAAAACATAATTGTACATTAGTACCCTGACCATGACTGGTCAGGTAGAAAACATAATTGTACATCAGTACCCTGACCATGACTGGTCAGGTAGAAAACATAATTGTACATTAGTACCCTGACCATGACGTTACCTTAATGAGAATCTTTCTCTTGAGCTGGTTGGGCGAGGGCAGGCCGTCGGCCGAGATGTCCACAGCCTTGGTCAGCAGCATGTCCCCAAACACCTTCTTGAAGTTGGTGGCCATGCTCCTCTGCTGCACCACGCTGCAGTGGTCCTCGATGGACAGGATGACGGGGAAGCTGACGGGGTAACAAACACAATTTAAAGACCTCGTGAAATGAAAGATTTCGTGTCACGTTGTGACGCATTGTAAGCTTGCGGATCGGCTATTTTTGGTGAATGTTCCCCCCAGAATAGGGTAGATAAACGTTAAATATAAAGTTACATTTTAGATCTGTCCTAATGGAAACAGGTATTCGCTGAGGTTTTCCTCGTGACACACTGTACAGTATGTTAGTGGGGGAGATTTACATATTTACGTAGTGTTATATGACATAGATCTAAGGTTCTATAAAGTAACTCAGGAGTGCCGTGGATGGAATATATCTGAATATTAATTATTATTACTAGTATTAGTATTTGTAGTAGTAGTATTAGTATTTTCCCCATAGAAAATGACTCGTTATTGTAAAAACAAGATACCAGCGGAAGAGGGACAACGCTTGTCCCGTGCACTGCTCGGATCAAGAAAAAATATATATTTAGTTTCTTTTCATAACCCGATACATTGTTTTTTGTATTGTCCCTGTCAAATAAAGCTCAAAATAACTTTTTTCTTTTTAATAATACGAATATAAATGTTCATTTTTTCCCCATATTCGAGGAATATTCAAAGTTTGATTATTCGTTTACCAGTTTTTCCACACACGCACGCCCACAAACAAAACTAAAGTAAAAGTCTAGTCAGAACAGGATTACATACTCAGAAGTGACGAAGGCGTGCTCTTTGATGGTGGTGAGGACGTCATAGAACTTGATCTTTGTTGTGAGGGTGTGTCCGTGGTAGATGACTGGCATCTGATCTGGGCCATCCCAGCAGTCCACTGGAAGTGACACACACACATTTAAATGCTTTATTCCAGTCCACAGGTTAGTTTATACATTGTGTTGTTTTCTGGAAGGGCAAACAGAATTCGCGAGACAAATAAAGGTCTCCCCCTCCCTATCACCTTAAAATCCCAAACACAAACAATTCATCGTATCTGGAGCTACGATTAAAACATATATGAAGAAAATCCATTTATAAAAAAAGGTATTTTAGTGCACCAGTCACTTCATTTGGATCCAATGAATAAGCTGTATATCCTCAGTGTTCATTTACAGGTCAATTTTTCTGTATATAGTTCAATTAAACAGTGAGTGTGGATATTCCTGGGCAAAGGAAAACAAGCTTACATCATCTTCATGGGACAAGGTGAACCTTTGACACGCTTTATGAATAGAAACCTGTCGGTCAAGGGTTTGCACGTGCGTGTCTGTGTTTAGGTGTTTTTGAGAGTGCGTGTGCGTGTGTGTGCGCATGCGTGTGTTTACTCACGCTCGATGCAGCGGCAGCCCATCCTTAGACAGCGTGAGTACGCCTCCAGGGACGACTCACTGGAAAACTGGTCTCCCGTCAGGTAGCTAAAAATAAGCACGCAACGTCAAAAACACACACACACACACACACACACACACACACACACACACACACACAGCGTTATTAACTTCTATTATACTAGGGATCGGTTTAGAGAACATTTAGTTCTTGTTTAAAGAGTTCTAGTTCATTTTTACACTCTAGAGTTCAGTAAACAATCAGGAGTTTGCTGTGGAACACACATGTACGCGCGCACGCGCGCGCACACACACACACACACACACACACACACACACACACACACACACACACAGGCGGTGCTGTAGCACAACCGCGAGTATGTCATATCAAAAGGGGGGGTTCTTTCTCTTTGTCAACTAGAGTAAACAATCATTTCTCATTCTGCCGGACAATTCAAACTTTAATCAAAGCAACATGGAAGCTTTCATTGCTCCCCCTGCAACGAGTATTGTTTCACAGGCAGCGGAGAAAGTTATCATTTCAAACTGCCTTTCACACACTTTTCAATGGGAGGAAAAAGACATTTTCCTGCAGAATACGAGGCCAAGCTTTCATGGTACAAGGTTGATTGTTAAATAATACACTTTTATCTGATGTGCACCGGCTTGACAACTTCAGGACAAAGGCCCATGTGACCTGTGGCGTGGTGCCATATCAGGGGGGAAGGAACGTCCCCATGGCCTAACTGAACCAAACTTTGGGGGAAATTTGGTCCATTTTAACTTTGGTGGAACCTTTGGGCCGGCCGTAGATGGCTGGGTTCACCCAGTCTAAATGTGTCCCTGGGCAGGACATGTAACCCCTAAAGCCTAAAGGGTTCACCCAGTCTACATGTGTCCCTGGGCAGGACATGTAACCCCTAAAGGCCGTTTCTAACGGGCGAATATTGACGCGGGTGCTCTCGCTTGGATCAGCGGGGATCGTGCCGCGGTCTCACGTGGAGACACGCAGTGTGGGGAAAAAAAGCTGACCATAATCCAGTTCTTGCCGCCCCCCCTGTGGGCGCATGCATGAAACGAGCGCGAGAATGTCACGGGACCGCCCCGTAAAAAACACCACTTCATCCTTACGTGTTGTGCGAGGAGGAGATCCAGTAGTGGGACAGGGGGTTGTTCATGTCTTCAGGACACACCTGGTCCACGGACGAGTCCATGATGTTGTTCTCTTTGGAGAACAGGTAGGTCATCAGCTGGACGCCAAGGAAACAAGAGTGTGTGTGTGATTGTTATGGGTCGATGGCGAGACATCTCTACAGCATAAAAACAGCTACTGCACAAGTCAGTGGGTTCTCAAAGTGGGGTCTCCCCAACAAGATGAGGAACAGTTTTAACATTTGATAGTTTCACTATCCGAAAATAGTTGTTCTACAAGCCTGCAAATTACTTTTCAGAATGTTTGAGAGCTACTGGGTTTCCAGACAGGAGTGGGAGAGAGAGAGACAGACAGACAGACAGGAGGAGATGGGTTTGTTTCAGGTCGATGGCCAGACATTTATAAAGCAGCTACTGCATAAGTAATGGAGTTGTTTTCCCACTCTACCTGGATACGTTTACTAAAATATATAAGCAATTTTCTAGATCAGAAGCAATCACTGACGGAAAACATAATGTAACGTATAGAACAGGGGAGTGCAGCTTGGAATGAGATCAGATTCTGCTGACAGTAATTACCGACACAGTAAAGAAGAACATCTCTATACATACAGTATATAGTTATAATAATGCGCACATCATCGTGTAAAATAAAATATAATGCAGCCCTAACCCCTAATACAGGTAGGGTCTTTTAAAACGGATTTTAAACCCGGTTTCCTGCACAGGTGCTGACATTTTTTGCATTGAGCTAACGGTCAGGGGACTGCTCGAATGTTGGCCTGATGGTCAGGATTCAATTTATCCCCCTATAAATGTAATCCTGACCATCAGGCCAAAATTAATGTGAGGTGAGACATGACCTTTGACGTGATTGTATTAACAATGTAGTGTGACATACGGATCGGACAAAACTATCTTTTATTCATTCAAAGAAGCTACATAGTGCCGCTTTAACACCAGCATTTAATCTCACAGACTTTCAAGCATCACAAGTTCACAATGCGACGCATTGATCACTCTTTTTCGGCATGCGACACCGCCATACGAGATCATTTATTTAGGCAGCAGTACATAGGCCTTGGGCACAGCACCAATTCCAGCACGTATACAGTTTGCCTGGCACCTGCTTCCTCTCTCTCTCAAAGTCCACCACATACTGCAGCTTCAGGGGTCGACCACAAAAACCATCCTCTGCTTCCTGCAGAAGTCACAGTCAATAACCTCTCTATGGGCGTGGGAGGAGACCCTCGCGTCAGGGCTGCGGTCAAGACAATCCATGAAAATTGTCAGTAATGCATCTCTCCCTCCCACCGACCGGCAAGAAAGTTTTTCCATGAGTCAGCGTAAAACAACGCGCGGGGGACGGACGGACGCGTTACATAAGAAAGATTTGCAAAACAAGCAGGTTGATCTAGCACCAGTGAACGGAAGGTGAGAGAGAGAAAGAGAGAACCCTAATCCACCCACCACCCCTATTTTGGGATCTATACAAGCTCAAAACGTCTCTTTGTGCTGTGGTTCGAGTTTGCAGACCTGCTATACTTTTGATACTTTATGCTGTAGCATAATCAAGTGGGGCTTAATAACTAAACGCCCGACAGCAACGATATGAGGCTTGACGTACCTCGTCTTGGTGGAAGTAGGGCTGCTCCACTTCTCTCAGAGGGTCCTTCAGGTAGCCCAACATAAACTCTTGTACCTGGTTGTTGTCCGAGGCCCAAAGCTCCTGCATTCAACACAGGGGACCACATCTTTAGCTCTCAATTGTACAGGTAGGTGTAGGACCAAAAAAAAGAGTTAGTGAAATTCTTTGTCATAGCTAGCCTACAACAACCCATCGTTTTCAGTTTCCATGAAAATAATTGAGATGGACAGAAGAAACAAGGAAAACAGTTCAGAAATGTCAAATGATCCTTAATTGAGTAGAGTTCATATACAGTGCATAAGGTACATGTGTCTTAATGGGAATAAAATTGTATTGGAATTGCAGGCAGTTAAAATAGTAACTGATGAAATGTATAAAGGTGCATAGTTTAAAGAACAATAGCAATAAAATAGAAATGGATATAGAAATAATAGCCCCTTGTGAGTCTTTATTTAGTCTCCCGTGCAGGTGAGACATTGTTTAGCAGCACATTATCAGACATGTCAGTGTAAACATTAAGTAGTTCACCTTGCAGATGGAACGTGTTCCATCTAAATCTGTACAAAGCCACACAGGAAGTCTGACGTCTCCTCAGTCAGAGAAACAGAAACAGAAACAGATAGAGACGGAAACAGATAGAGAGATGCAGAGAGAGAGAGAGAGTACCTTTTGAGACTCCAACAGGAAGCTCTTGAAATCCTCTAGAGAGATCCTCTGTTCCGGTCTGTCAATGAACCTGATAAGAGGAGATAAAAAAAGACAAGAAAACACCATTCATTTAATAATAATAATAATAATAATAATAATACAAAATAACTCATTATTAACAAGTTATTCCATCCGACATCAAAGAGATTCATGGTGTGTGTGTCAGACGGCCTTACCTTTGTAGAATGGGAATCTCCATCTGAAAAGAAAATGTTCAAAATTAATATAACTTGAGGATTTGGCTATTATTTGCATTTTGCGCAATATCCGCGCAACATTTATAAAAACCGGAAGATTTGAAGTTGAACATGTGTCGAAAACTACCTCTGCTATGGAGGGGGAATAAAGGAGGGGGCCAAGTACAGTCCCCTGGGGAACCCCGGTCAAATGAAGTACATAGGGTATTTAAGGGTAATTAGTCAAAGCACAGATCTTTTTATGTTTAAAACCAGTCAGCCACATGATCATGCTGGGGGGCTATGTGCTAAGTCACGGGGGGGATGGGGGGGAAATGACTTGTATCTGGCCGTGCGGCGGTGTCACGCGCTCAAAAGAAAGTTGATCTATGAGCTTGTCGATCCGATATTTCAGCAGCGCACGACCACGTATACATTAGGCATGAGGTCATCCCGTTTCAACGAGCCGACCCCCGGGCCGGCTGGCCTGTACATCTGTGTGTGTGTGTGTGTGTGTGTGTGCACACGCGTGCGCGCTAATGGCCTCCACCGGAGGGATCTGGTGGGGGTTTTAACGGGCCCGAATTGATCCGGGAGCCATTTGAGAACAGACAGATTGTCCTGGAGAGAAGAAGTGGAGGGGGTGTGTGAGTGCCTTAGCGTGCCATCAAATGAGACCGACCACTTCAGGAGCAATGATGACCAGGCGAGGCTCTATAAAAATGGATTGGGGGAGGCGGTTGGGGGGGGGTGGGGTGGGTTGCCGGCCGGTAACTGACTGGATAGTGTGTCAACCACACGATGGGAAAGTCTCAGTCGGATGCCGACATGGAGAACATTGCATCTGGAGGTTTTCAGATGGGGGTCCGCAGCCAAATACAAATGTGGGGGCTGGTTGACTTGAACAGGTTCGAGTTTCACGGGCCATAATGATACAACTGATTTTTATCGACTGGGACCCAAAAATCCTCAGAGTTCATTTACACAGCAATTAACTCTTCAATATGGCTTTCCCATATGCAGCCAACTGCACCCCCCCCCCCTGTCCCTGCATGTATTGATTTTATTCCTTTAGTCTTAGCATTTTCTTAGTGTTTCTTTTCCTAATAAACTTGATTCTCTTTTGTTGCCGCCCCACCCCATGCATAAGCATCTTTGGGTACTTAGAAAAGCACTTCATAAACTGTTATTATTAATGTATTATTATGAACTTACATTTTTCTGAGCGTCGAACATGAGGCTGCGGTAGAGCTGAGAGAACTGGCTGAAGGAGACGTCTCCATTCCTCAGCTCATTCCTCAGCTCGTTGTCCTGCAAACAGCAGAGAAGAAGGAGCACAGAACCAGAACCATTAAAATATGATAATATGTCGGCCTGAATGTCCAAAACAGTTACTTTTCAGGATTCAAAATCTGGTGCTAGGCCTGTCAGTTATTACACAATCGCCTAATCGCAAATATTTTAGGTAATCACAATGATTTGGCAAAATCGTCATTGTTTTCATGTTGAACAATGTTCATACATTTCCCAAAAATGGCAAAATTAGCAGAAAATACAAGGTTCAAGGTTGGACTTTATTGTTACAACTTGTGTACGGGTATAAAGAGTAACTTAATTTAGTTTGGCTTCCTTATAGACAATGCAGCGGCATAGATAGCGTAACATTCAAGACAACTAAACACACAGCAAACAAAGGGACAGAATAAAGAGTGCAAGAAAGAGCGATCAAGGAGTAGAGAAATAGTAACAAACTGTACATGTGCATGCTTTCCCTGTAGGAGCAACGTTAGGTAAACTTTTTTGTGAACAGCTTCACAGTAGGTTAAGTTCCTACTTAACCTACTGGGGGGGGTGTTACGTTACCGTAAGTTTCTCTCGGAGGAACCTCATGTTGGGGACCCTGTAGTTGACCTGGCTCAGCATGCTCTTCAGATCCTTACAGGATATCCTACAAACATGCACGCACACACACACACGCGCGCACACATTTTAAAATCACTCCAATGCACTCATAGGCACGTAGTAAGTTCGCTGCCAATGCCAGCACAGGGACACACAGCAACATACATGTATGCATTTACGTACGCACATGTATGCACGTTAGATTTGCTGGAGAAGGAGGGGGGGGGGGGCTTATGATGACCCTTTGGTCTTTTGGGAAATCTGATACGTTTAATATTTTATCAAACAATTTAATATAATACAAAATAAAGAAAATGCACATCTACAAACTCACCGCCGGGTTTGAGCTGGTAAGATCTGCTAAGCTTGCTATTTAAATTGTCATATGAAGGAGCATAACGGTTACGTTTTTCTTTTACAAATGGAACCACGTGTAGCATGTACTATACACACAACCATGTCCAAACATGATTATCTCCACATTTACAGACAAATGCTCACGCATGCAGTATGTTGTGTGTGTGTGTGTGAACCCTATTTTTTGCTTATGGTTGGCACTTTCGACTCCATTGTTACTAGGCAGTGTAAAAAAAATAAAAAAAGCAATAAAGAAAAAATAAAAACACAGAAATGAATCCGAGCCAAAAGGAGACAACGTGAGCAGTGCTCTAACAAAAGGCTTCGCCCAGGGCCATTCTCCTCCTCCATCTAGGAGGTAACAGACAAACATGTCTCTCTCTCTCTCTCTTTCTCTCTCTCTTCCCATCCTCTCCACTCCGTTTCCTGCCTAAGGAAGTAGCTGCTGCTGCTGGTGTGTGTGTGGCTGAGGGCCGCCTGCCTGCCTGCCTGCCTGCCTGCGTTCCTTCTGCACACCCAATGCACACAGAAAGTACTTAGGACTTGGTTATTTTCCACGCGCTGCACCCACACCGCACGGCTTGCACAGGCACCAGAAATCAGGAAGGGGAAATAACTAAGTACTGCGGCTTAATCTTTAAAAAACAAAATCCTCTGATCTGGAGTATCAGTTTGGTATTCACTTGATCATTGTTTGCAAACCGTCATGTCGGTTTATTGTAATTGTTTATGTAAACTGTAAAAACTGTCCTGTAAGTCCATATGGGCTGGGCTTCTTCGGAAGCATGACACTTAAAATAAAGAATCGATCAAATCAATCGGTAGTGATATGCAGTGAAACCGTCGGTGGGCTCGGGAAATCAAACCCAAGACTCGATGTGGTTTCGCCGCTCAGATATCGGCTCCCCTCCACCACAATGCTAACAGCTAAAAAAGACTAGAGATGTGACTACCAGCCAGCTAGGATAGTCTGGTCAGTGTTCATCCCTATTGAACACGTTGTACTGTCTGGTTCTGTTTGACCCTATTGAACACGTTGTACTGTCTGGTTCTGTTTGACCCTATTGAACACGTTGTACTGTCTGGTTCTGTTTGACCCTATTGAACACGTTGTACTGTCTGGTCCGTGTTTGACCCTATTGAACACGTTGTACTGTCTGGTTGTGTTTGACCCTATTGAACACGTTGTACTGTCTGGTTCATGTTTGACCCTATTGAACACGTTGTACTGTCTGGTTCTGTTTGACCCTATTGAACACGTTGTACTGTCTGGTTCTGTTTGACCCTATTGAACACGTTGTACTGTCTGGTTCTGTTTGACCCTATTGAACATGTTGTACTGTCTGGTTCTGTTTGACCCTATTGAACACGTTGTACTGTCTGGTTCTGTTTGACCCTATTGCACACGTTGTACTGTCTGGTCCGTGTTTGACCCTATTGAACATGTTGTACTGTCTGGTTCTGTTTGACCCTATTGAACACGTTGTACTGTCTGGTTCTGTTTGACCCTATTGAACACGTTGTACTGTCTGGTTCTGTTTGACCCTATTGAACACGTTGTACTGTCTGGTTCTGTTTGACCCTATTGAACACGTTGTACTGTCTGGTTCTGTTTGACCCTATTGAACACGTTGTACTGTCTGGTTCAGTTTGACCCTATTGAACACGTTGTACTGTCTGGTTCTGTTTGACCCTATTGAACACGTTGTACTGTCTGGTTCTGTTTGACCCTATTGAACACGTTGTACTGTCTGGTTCTGTTTGACCCTATTGCACACGTTGTACTGTCTGGTCCGTGTTTGACCCTATTGAACATGTTGTACTGTCTGGTTCTGTTTGACCCTATTGAACACGTTGTACTGTCTGGTTCTGTTTGACCCTATTGAACACGTTGTACTGTCTGGTTCTGTTTGACCCTATTGAACACGTTGTACTGCCTGGTTCTGTTTGACCCTATTGAACACGTTGTACTGTCTGGTTCTGTTTGACCCTATAGAACACGTTGTACTGTCTGGTCCGTGTTTGACCCTATTGAACACGTTGTACTGTCTGGTTCAGTTTGACCCTATTGAACACGTTGTACTGTCTGGTTCTGTTTGACCCTATTGAACACGTTGTACTGTCTGGTTCTGTTTGACCCTATTGAACACGTTGTACTGTCTGGTCCGTGTTTGACCCTATTGAACACGTTGTACTGTCTGGTTCTGTTTGACCCTATTGAACACGTTGTACTGTCTGGTTCTGTTTGACCCTATTGAACACGTTGTACTGTCTGGTTCTGTTTGACCCTATTGAACACGTTGTACTGTCTGGTTCTGTTTGACCCTATTGAACACGTTGTACTGTCTGGTTCTGTTTGACCCTATTGAACACGTTGTACTGTCTGGTTCAGTTTGACCCTATTGAACACGTTGTACTGTCTGGTTCTGTTTGACCCTATTGAACACGTTGTACTGTCTGGTTCTGTTTGACCCTATTGAACACGTTGTACTGTCTGGTTCTGTTTGACCCTATTGAACACGTTGTACTGTCTGGTTCTGTTTGACCCTATTGAACACGTTGTACTGTCTGGTTCTGTTTGACCCTATTGAACACGTTGTACTGTCTGGTTCTGTTTGACCCTATTGAACACGTTGTACTGTCTGGTTCAGTTTGACCCTATTGAACACGTTGTACTGTCTGGTTCTGTTTGACCCTATTGAACACGTTGTACTGTCTGGTCCGTGTTTGACCCTATTGAACACGTTGTACTGTCTGGTTCAGTTTGACCCTATTGAACACGTTGTACTGTCTGGTTCTGTTTGACCCTATTGAACACGTTGTACTGTCTGGTCCGTGTTTTACCCTACATGTACTCGAGTACTGGACTTAACTTCCGGTTCACGGACCTGGGGTAATTCTTTCGCCTCAAGCCAAGGCACGGCCGACTGGCACATGGTTGGACTGTCTGCTTTGACTCTATTGCACACGGTTTGACAGAACAAACTCACTTGTCTTCCCGGTTGCGGTCCACAGCGTAGAACTGCTTCCGTAGCCACCTAAACGGAGAGAACACGGACAGTAAGGAGTGGACTTAAATACAGAAAAGCAAACAGACGACAAGTGCTGGGTGTAACCCTATAGGCATATTTAGAAGTAATGGGGTGTGTGTGTGTGTGTGTGTGTGTGTGTGTGTGTGTGTGTGTGTGTGTGTGTGTGTGTGTGTGTGTACGCGTGCGTACCTCTCAATCTGGAGTGGTGTGGGGGACTTCAGTGTGTCGGCCACCAGCCAGGTCAAACCTTTCACCCACATTGTCATCTCCTCATCAGATGTGGCTGTAGGGGTCAAAGGGTGTCTCAGTTCAGATAAACCGTGTGTATACCACTGATTCTCAACTCTTTTCATGTCAAGGACCCACACAAGAGCTCCCAATTCAAGATGTGTGCTCTTTCAAAAATAGTCCAGTAGTCAAGTGTTTAAGATTTTGTTCATGTATTTACAACGCGCCGCGAAGCAACGCGTTGCAAATAAATCGGTAATCGTACGCTGCGTTCATGATTTGAGGTATTTTTGTTCAAAACAGACCACTCCTGCAAATTTAGAAGTCAATCTTAGCCAATCAGGATGAAAATGAACACATTTCGCGGTGTAGGTCCCAGAGATAAACGTCATATCAAATGGGGGGGGTCAGTGGCCTAACGCATATCAAACAGGGGGGCCTTGAAATGAAAAGAGGTTGAGAAACTCTGTCATAGATGTAATTAAAGCCTGGGTAGTTACTAGTTACTAGAAGTAAAGCCCGGCTAGTAAGGGTTTAACGATACAGTAACTGCATCGACTCCAACCCATTCTGGGCGGGAACCCCTATTGGTATCTTACCCCCTCAGGCCGGGCACCCATATTTGGGTTCTGTACAGTATGTACAGTATTCAAAATTTTAAGTTAAGTTTTTAGAATCGGCCTTATGCCTAAATGGGCTAAAAAGGACCCAAAGACTTGTCCACACGTCTGAGGCACCCCGAGGTTTTATTTGAGAGGACGTGTGGATACGTCTTTAGCATCATCAGTGTCCATTTCAACAATCGAAGTACATCAATATGTAAATAGCAAAATATCAGATCGACTTGACTTTGCATCGTATCGTTTTGCAATGCAAATAATCTATTGTATCGACACTAAGTACTTCGTTGCATTTAGCAATTTTAAGAAAAACTAAAAAGATGGGTTTCATTACTTTTCCATTCAATATCGCTACACTTGGTCTATCGATAAATGTGTGCATTCTCTGCGTTCATGTCAAGGTACGGGTTTGTCCATGTGTGTTCAAATACAATGTCGTGTATTTGCCAGAGAATCACTGTGTTTACTTTAAATCCCTTAAATAACGTCACGATTTTTAAATCATTGAATCACCATGAATGAACCAATAGGGTATGCGCATGCTTAAAGTGAATGGCACATCGAGTGGCAAAGCAACATGCAAAGTGAGTTCAACATTGTTTAATGTTGTTTAATGCAATCGGATAGGACTTTTCTGTGTGGACATATGGGCTGTCAAGGCCAGAAAGTAGTTTTTTGCCACTCAGTGGGCATTCCTGCATAACTTCCTGGTTTGATGATGATGACACGTGGATACCCTCTATCTATATGGTGTCAACCATGCATGGTGATGCGTATCGTATGGCTGTTACACCCCTAGGGTGGGTGAGTCTACACCCCTAGGGTGGGTGAGTCCACTCTACACGTACCTGCCAGACTGAGTGCTTTGAGGCGGAACTCGGTGCCATGGAGGATGACGAAGCAGTGGGCCTGGTCCGGCCGCGCTGCAGAGTCCTCCACGTAGCGCTCAAAGTCCCGGGACTTCTGTCCAGGACGGATCTCCTTGATCTCTCTGATGTCGACTGAAGACAAAAAACAAGCCACATACGTTAAAATGGATAGCGGATACCATATTATCCCAAAGACTTGATGCTATTGTTTTGCTAATGGTGATGTCTAATAGTGATGCAGACAGAGACGGGTGTTAAGCGGTCCCATTGCAGCCTCTACAGCGGTGCCCATTGGGCACTGGCCTACTTGGAACGATGCAAGTTGGAAATGTATGCCCGCCTACCCAGATATTATGTCTGTGTCCCTTTTATGCCCATGTACAGTATGGAGTTCTTTGTCAGGCATGCCCAAATATGGAGTCTATGCAGACGTCAGAATGATGTGAGAACAAGGCCAGCTCCATATATGGACCCCGGGCAAGGGCCCTGTCCAGAGCCCGGGTAGAGGTCTTTTGGGGGCGGTTCTGGACAACCGTGGGTCCGACCGACTCGACACCAAGCAGGGGGTTGTGGAACGTGTCGATTTTCAGTCACACAGACAGACAGAGACTTAGTTAGAAGATATACTGTGTAAATATAGATTCACTGATGTAGGCAAATGTTCAATTTGACTCAGATATGCATAATTATGGTGTGTTCTTTATACTAAAAGGAACACACCACATGTACATGATGTATCAATGAAAACACAGACAGATATAGGCTTCTATATGACCACAGAGAGCCTTGTACAGTGGAGCCGAGGCCACGACCTCAAGCCACATCTGTCTGCGAGCTGGAACCCACTGAGCAGACAGACGCGTATAGAATATCGCCGCTGTCAGGCAGAAACCCATTATCTCCATATTCCTTTTCTGTGTTTCTTCCGTAAGTTAACACCCCCCTACGGCATCGTATACTCTACAACGTCACACAAAAGCACCTGCCTGCTTTATGATCTTTGTAGAAAATGTTTAAGACACCCTTCCCTCCTCTCATGGTCGAAAGTCCAAAGCCGTTTTGTTTTTGTTCCCCTCAGCAATATTGTAAATACTTTCGTTTCTTGGTTTTTTGTCTTTGTCGTTTTCTGCCCACTCTCTTTTTTTTTCCTCCTTCTGAAATGTACACTCTGAAGCGATATTGCCCTGTTACCCCTGTTAAGTGTTGACTTGATGTCATATGTAGCCCATCTGAAGAAAGAAAGGACTACACAGAGACATTGGAGGGGGGATAAGGAGGGAGGGAGGGAAGAGGGGTGGGAAAGAAATCCTGGGAATTGCACTTGTGTCCTATGTATACATAGAAATGCTGTCTATACTATACTGCTTTTTCCAAATAAAAAAAATATTATAAAAACATTTAAATAAGCACCAAAAGTAGCAGATCCACAAGCTCGAAACACGGCGACACGTTTTGAGCTTGTGGATCTGTAACTTTTGCCATTTTTTTAAATAGCATTTAGAATCCTGGGAAGTAGCGGTTTTGGACATGTGAGGTTTTCACCCGACAGAGACGAGATTATTCAAACGCTGGAGTTTGCCAGGTCTCTAAACATCCTACAGTACGTTGGCGTTTCACCACCGCTGAAACTTAAACCACTCATTAACCCATTCTGACCGGGAACCCGTTTTGGTGTTAGCATCATGTTATGCTTTAGCTATTGAAAAATAGCAGATCTACAAGCTCATAGCGCGCCACCGAGTGGCGCGATACGAGCTTGTAGGTCTGCTATTTTTGAAAAATTCGAAGAACGACTGACATTTTTAGAATCTGATCTCGGGTCAGAATGGGTTAATCAGACCAGTGTGTGTCCAGTGGAAACCTCGTATGAATCTGATCTCAGGTCAGAATGGGTTAAAAAGGTGGGACAAAGTTGTTCTTTCTGGGTGTGGATGGTGAAGTCTATTTGTGTTGTGTGTGACTGACACGGACCGTTTGAAGGAGCAACAGTGTATGAAGATAAACTTGGAATAGCACAAGAACTAAGGAACAAAAACATACAGATGACCCTCAAATAGGTGGTTTACAGCAGTGGTTCCCTAAAGTCTGCTCAAACTCCTGTCAAGGACCCCCAAAATGATTATGTATTTGGTTGCAAACTTCTCTCTCCTGATTGGATAAAACCAGTAGCCTGGCCTGAATTCTTTTTTCCGTCTACTAAAGAGATGTTGCCAAACAAACACGTGACGATTACTATATAACTATATATATATGTAAAACTTATTTTAATTAAGAAATAACACTTACAACACCTTTCATTTGCCCTATGATTCTGAAATATGAGTGAACAGGGTTTTATGGAAGATGCTTCTGAACAACTCTTAACTCTTACTTCTCACGATTCAAATTCAGCCTATTTTTGTGTGACGCTATATACATTTATGTGACGCTATATACAAAAGAAAAAGAAACACACAGTACTGCCCGACAGTAACGATGTATTATTGCTGTAGGGCTTGGCTTTAGCAGCCACATGGAGTAGAGCAGCAGTGGTGCACGTTGTCAGCTTGTAGATCGGCTCATTTTCAACTAAAGGGTTCAAGTTGTTAACCCATTTAGAACGGAGGCGATACGAACAACACCTTCTAAATACTGACCTAAGGTTTCTGAAAAACTTTTTTTTTTTTAAAGAAGAAATGTTGCCATACTGTACAACAAACCCCAAAAAGGCTTCCCAGATTGAAAGGTATATGGTGTATAAAAGGTACTATAAAAGTTATGTATGGGGGTTCCCGGTCTAAACACTCTATAGAGACTCATTTAGCTGTGGGGACCCCCCTCCCTCAAGGACCCATGGGGGTCCCCGGTGCAGCTCAAACACTGCTTCAATCCATCCATTTTATCTACAAGCAGCAGCAGCTGAGAACGCAGGGAGTCTCAGTGTCTTTGCTGCTGCACACTGTGTTCAGCTCCTGCTCCTCTTCCTGCCTGCTGCAAACCACACATCCTGTTAGTGTGAGTATGCCTACACACACCACATCTGTGCATGTACTAGGTGTGCGTGCGTGCATGCACACGTGTGTGTGTGTGTGTGTGTGTGTGTGTGTGTGTGTGTGTGTGTGTGTGTGTGTGTGTGTGTGTGTGTGCACATGTGATCTGTTCTCATACCTTCATAACCACATAAACTCCAACTGTCCCCATTCTGGGCTTGTCAATCATGATAGAAGGAGAACCATAATATTTGTTGTTCGGCGAAGAGATTATTTGGTATTGAGGGGAAAACGTGGGGGGCCCAACTAAGTACATATCCATATAGGGGACGCCGGTCAACGAACGATATAGATTTCAAACGAAGCAAACTTCTTGTCTTATAAAATGGTGCTTTTATCTGTGTGGTAGTGTGTTAATATAAATATAACTGACCCAACTGCCGTGAGTTTGTTATTTGGTCTCCCTGCTCTCTTCTATTGAGAAAAATCTAGATCCTGTGATCAGGTAGGGCCACTACTGGTGGACAACTGGTACTGCATGAAGGTCAAAAAGCAATATCTCTGCTGGGGCAACGATGGCCAAGTGGGTCGTCAGGTTCAGGCGCGTCACTCTCTCCCTGACTCTTCCTCCTGTTTCCTGAGTCTATCCTGACTGCACTGCACTACCAAACAAAGGCAGAAGAAAGGCCCCAAACATATCTGGGGGAAATGTATATATATTGGACAGTAGTAAAAAGAAAAAAAGATGTCTGCACTTGCACAGGGGACCTGGGTTAGAATCTCTCAGGTAGGACATTACAAGTTACAGGGTGCAACAACCATCACCCACAGATGCACAACAGCCCTCTATATAACATGGGGGGGGGGGTCAGGGGATACCCAGCTAAAACACGTAATACAGCAACAGAGTCATTTTTAACCACTGTATCCATTTATATCCATTTTTTTTAAATAGCAGATCTACAAGCTCACAGTGTGTCACTTCATGTGTTGCGCTGCAAGCTTATACATCTGCTATTTTGAAAAACATCGGAAATGCTTGGAAACCTTTTTTTTTGTTTTTAAACCATAAATCTCTTCTGGGTTTTCCTGGCACAAAACATTTTCAGATGTGGGGTTCAAGTGGGCAAATTCATATCAATTTGGCTTTGGGGGGGGGGGGGGGGTCCAAAACATTTAAGAACTACTGATTTTAGAAGGCATTTGTAGATTCAGCCTCAGGTGTTAACCCATTCTGGGGAACCCCTTTAACATGCGGCACAAATCTTTGAATTAATTCCGACGTCAGGCCTAAATGGGTTTGGGTGAAGTGGTTAACAACCATGACCCACACCTACACAGCAGCCCTTCATATTCACGTCTTTCACCAGTCTTTTATGTTCCTCCACACAGACAGACAGACAGACAGACCAGACTTCCTGCTGAAGTGAAGCCGCCGACAGGCTCCATTTGTTTAAGAACACTTTAAGCTGGCTGGAGTCTAAATATTTGCAGCTTCCTTCGGAGAGAAGCAGGAAAATAAGAGATAGCCAGAGGTGTCACCTTACTGAAGGAGATCAGGAGGAGGATGCATCCTGTTCCATACAATTATGTGTGTGTGTGTGTGTGTGTGTGTGTGTGTGTGTGTGTGTCACACACACACACACACACACACACACACTAACTAACTATTTATAAAGCATTCATCAACAGGGTAGCAAAATATTTTACATAAAACTGTCAAAAATACAATAAAATAAAACCAGCAGCAACACAAAACCACACAACCACCCTAGTATCACTATTCTGGGCCATGTCATGATCGAGGCAAACATTTGGCAAAGAATAGCAGATCTACAAGCTCACAACACATGTGACACATTACACAAGTGTCATGGGAAAAAATGACTCGCATCAAAGAGAGAGATGTGACTGTGGCATTCAAGGCAGAGGTTAGGTAGAGGTCAAGTTCCTGTATTTGGCCGCTGACCAACCCATCTCAGAATATTTTGTTCTAGGGACCCCCAGAAGCAGAGATTTGAGTTAAAATGTTTGCTTATATATTCAGAGATTTACATAATTTCTCAACAAATAGCAGATCTACAAGCTCATAGTCACGCGCTATGAGAGCAGTATTACATGCATTGCCTCCAAGTGAGATTATTGGCCTTCCAACACCCACACCCACACTTACCACACACACACAACAGTATATCACACTGACTGATCATCCCCTCAACTGTCACTTTACAATCATGCCATCTGGATGGAGATACAGAACTTTGAGATGGGAAAGGGTTCGTTCTGTAACTTCTGTCCGCTCAGTCGTTGCAGTGCTAAACAAACTGCCTTGCTGATATGCTGTTTGTGAACACACAGGCGACTATATAATATATCCATTGTCTTTATGTTGCGTTGAATTGTGTTATGCATTGTTGAACAGACTTGTGAAACGGAATATCCCTCTGGGACCAATAAAGATTATATTATTATCATCGTCATTTCCAGGATCTAGCTTAGTTTATAGACAGTTTATAAAGTGACCACAGCAAAAAACAGTTTTCTGGACCCACTGAGAAATCTGCCATTCATTTTTTTCCCCATAGAGATTTACAAAAATATTTGTATCAATTATTTTAAGCCTAAAATCAAGCCATCCTGGGTCCTGGACGAATCATGACCAGAACACCTTTGATTCGGTGAAGAAAGAAATTGAAAACCGCTAAACAAAGTATCATGTAATTATTATTATTATTTTTCCTTTTTTCTCATGTTGGTCAAGACTAATAATAATCTTTTTCTCAAGATTAAAACTATACCTGTATTCTGGTCATATTGTTATAGACGGCCATTCAGCAAAACGCCCAACCAACCAACAAACGTTTGTTGGCGACTGTCATACACAGTGCCAGAGGTGATGTCATACACAGTGCCAGAGGTGATGTCATACACAGTGCCAGAGGTGATGTCATACACAGTGCCAGAGGTGATGTCATACACAGTGCCAGAGGCGATGTCATACACAGTGCCAGAGGTGATGTCATACACAGTGCCAGAGGTGATGTCATACACAGTGTCAGAGGCGATGTCATACACAGTGCCAGAGGTGATGTCATACACAGTATCAGAGGCGATGTCATACACAGTGCCAGAGGCGATGTCATACACAGTGCCAGAGGCGATGTCATACACAGTGTCAGAGGCGATGTCATACACAGTGCCAGAGGTGATGTCATACACAGTATCAGAGGCGATGTCATACACAGTGCCAGAGGCGATGTCATACACAGTGCCAGAGGCGATGTCATACACAGTGCCAGAGGCGATGTCATACACAGTGCCAGAGGCGATGTCATACACAGTGCCAGAGGTGATGTCATACACAGTGTCAGAGGCGATGTCATACACAGTGCCAGAGGCGATGTCATACACAGTGCCAGAGGCGATGTCATACACAGTGTCAGAGGCGATGTCATACACAGTGTCAGAGGCGATGTCATACACAGTGTCAGAGGCGATGTCATACACAGTGTCAGAGGCGATGTCATACACAGTGCCAGAGGTGATGTCATACACAGTGCCAGAGGAAAATACACAATACATCAAAGAAGTGTGACCAGGGGGCGTCCGAGGTCAGGCAGAGGTCAAGTTCCTGCCCACCACCAGTGAGACAACAAATTGTCTGTCGGGTGGAAACCTCATTGTGTCCAAAACTGTTATTTTTCACGATTCAAATATAAAAGTATCAAAAAAGCAAATCTACAAGCTCAAAACACGTGGCTTTGCGCCACGCTTCGAGCTTGTAGATCCGCTACTTTTTTTGTGGCTTTCGCCTTTTTTTCCCCTTTTTTTTTAAATCGAGGGATAGACAGTAGGCTGACAGGGAATTGGGAGAGATATGGGGGGGTGACAGGCAGTCGAATCAAAGCCTCAGAGCACCTGCTGCGCAGCTCGAATGGTATGCCGCATCCAACATCACAGCCATGTAAACAACAATACACATCGTCATTTACAACTAGACAAGAGCGCTTTTGAAAACATTTGTAGTGAGAAATGGACGACGATGCAGTGACTGAAAATGGATTATATTTGATCAAAACTTGCTTATCATCATACTTATATTGCAAAACACACTTCTATTCTGCAATAAAAAAAATGGAATTCAAATCTCACAGCAGTCACGGAACCCAAAACACTGTGGAGGAAAATGTAAACAAAAATTATTGGCGAGGCTAAAGTATCGGCTCACCTCAGCGGAGGTTGTGGGTTGGAATCCACCGTGGTGGTGCATACAAATTCGGGGATGCGAGCTTTGTCAGGCATTTCTATACGAACACAATTGGCCCGTGTTCGGGAGAGGGAAGACAGGCGCGGAGGGAGGGTGTCTCTCTCTGCATGTATTCCTACGGTCGGTCAGTACAGGCCAGGGCGGACACCTGTCAGCAGGGAGTGGGCGGGAGACGTAGGACAAAGGCTCTACGTACGTCCTCCCGGTGGGGGCTCCTCACTGGCCGATGAGTCAGTAGGAAACAACAGCAGTGACGACAACACAATGTGTGTGGGGAGGAATTCATTGGCATAATGACCATAAAATAAAAATGGTAACTGGTAAATGGTCCATTTATATAGCGCCTTTATCCAAGGCGCTTTACATAGATTGTGCATTACATACATTCACCCATTCATACACCGATTGCGGCGGAAGCCATGCAAGGTACCAACGAGCACATCGGGAGCAATTTGGGGTTCAGTGTCTTGCCCAGGGACACTTCAACATGTAGACAGGAGGAGGAGCCGGGATTCGAACCACTGACCCATGGATCATTGGACGACCTGCTCTACCTCCTGAGCCACCCACAGCCGCCCCATAGACAAACAAGAAGTACTTTTGTCCCTACTCCCTACCCAACAACACATACACATCATGTGTGCATTGTTTCATACAGTGACAGCACAGTTCACAACTAAGAAGCCATGTTGTGATACAATAGAAACTGCAATTGTAAATACAGTAGGCTTTGTTATGACTCACTGCAGTGAAATCCAATTTGTTGACCTTTAGGACCGATGCAGAGTTCACACTAGTGGCGATAAAGCTACAGTCAAACATGGCCAACTAACTACAACTGCAGTCGCTGTCGATGCGTTGCTGCTGCATAACGTGTTAATGAAAAGGGTAGGGGTTAAATATCACAGGAAAACTGGTTAGTGGCTAATGGCAACAAATTAGTTCTTTCACTGTTCTTTGTAACGAATGGGGAATAGTGGTGGGAACTGGAAGAGAGATGGGAGTGGAAATGCTGAAACAGAAACATAATGATTGATTTGACACAACACTGAGTCAATAAGAGCTGCAGCTTTTAAGAGCTAAGCTTTTATTGTTAGTCATGCAGTGACAACTGGCAGTTAAACTTTGTAGCTTCATGAATTTGAAAATGATTTGTGGTCAATTTCTTGTCTCTGACCAGATCATCCACCAGTGTTTCCCAAACAGTGCGGTTGGGTCACATTCTTTTGTTGTTGAAAATAATTTGATAAATCACACCCGTGTGAAGTGAGTGGTGCAACTCAGTGTGGGGGTCCCCGGGGGGTCCACGGAAGTTCCAGACCCGCGTCCGAAACGGTCGAGTAATGACAGAGTTATCGTGTGGGGGTCCCCGGAACATCCAGACCACCTGGAACATGCCCAAGTGGCTGGCCCGGTTCCGGTGCCTGTAGATCGGATATTTTCCGACCTACGTTTGGGAACCATTGGTTGCTGTGGTAATGACGTAACAACATAGGCAGAAGTGTTGCCGATCAGATATCTGTGGTTCAAATGTGATTCACACAAATCAGTTTATGTTTCTTTTCTTTTTTTTTCAGACTAAATCTAATCTAAATCCACTCTGGATAAAGGACTTGCCATCTGAACATAGCCTTAGTGCGTGCATACTTCTTCTGTGGCACCATCAGTGCAGTGAATGTCATGACAGAGCGCTTCATCCTGTGTGAACTCTCATGTCAATCCATTGCTATGGCGTGTCAGTTAAATAACTGGTTTAGTTAGTTCTGATGAAAGCATGCCATACAGTGAACAAAGGTCCCTTAATGCAACAGATAACAATAGAAGATGACTGACACACACACACACACACACACACACACACACACACACACACACACACACACACACCAACACACAAACCCATCAGGAGTGTGGTGGTGTTTACATGCAGAGACACATTGTGCTTTCGCTACATATGTGTTTGTTTTTGTTACTTAAAACGTCCCGGTCTATCAAAACAAACCCAATCACCCAAATACAGCTGGTATAGAGGCAGGGAAATGATTGGTGAAACATGTATATATTGTTTTGTTATGCAAAACAGGGAACAGTTACATACTGTACATACTATACCCTTTAAAGGAGTCGGACACAAATGTACTGTATAACTAGACATGTCTGCGTTAGTGACAACTATAAGGGTACCTATTCTGTGCATGTCATAGTAGGCGGGCGAATATTCTGTGAAAATAGCAAATCTACAAGCTTGCATATTTTCAGCGTGGTAGAGGGGGAAAAGGAGGAGGGGACCAACTGAGTAGGCCCCTGGGGATTCCCAGTGGTTAAACCCAATACCACCTACTATGTCACTTCAAACCGGAACTCAGTAGGTTAGGTTTACAGCATGTAACCAATCCATGGCAGGACAAACGGGCAATATTATCAGCATCAGACCTACGTATGACTTCTATCAGCCTGACAAATCTGTGACAAACCATTAACCACTTTTGAGTTTTGACCAGAGATTAGATTCTAAAAATGTCTTCTACATCCTGACAGTTTTCTGAAAAAGCTATGTTTCTATGTCAGTCGTCAGTCATTTAAAAAAAATAACAGACCTACAAGCTCGTAGCGCGCCACTCGGTGCCGCACTATGAACTTCTAGATCTGCTATTTTTCTGCTATTTTTATTATTCAATAGCTAAAGCATAACATAATGCTAACACCAAAAGGGGTTCCCGCCCAAAATGGGTTAACCACTTTCAACCTGGCAGGGTTGGCAGTGGCATCCCTAATATACTAGGATATAAGAAAATAGCCGATCTACGAGCTCTCGAGTCACATTGCAACACCTCGTTGTGAGCTGGTAGATTGGCTATATTTTCGCTATTCATCGCATCACTCGCATGACGAAGGGCATATTAACCCGTAAAGACCTGAAGTCAGTTTTTCTAAATCAGTAGTCCTCACACAAGGTTTTTCAAAAATATTAAAAATAGAGGGGATGTGTGTGACATCATCATAATACCAGAAAGTTATGCGGAAATGCCTACTGAGTGGCAAAAAACTACTTTCTGGCCTTGACAGCCCATACACAGAAAAGTCATATTTGATTGACTTTAAACACCATTAAATTCACTTTATCACTCACTTTGCCACTCGATTTGCCATTCACTTTATGCATGCACATACCCTCTATAGCAGATGTACGAGCTCGCAGTACGGCACAAAGTGACGCACTTTGAGCTTGTGTATAGCTATTTTTTAATAGCCTAAGGCTATGAATGTTAATAAACATCAAGGCCCTTAACGATCCCACACTTCCAGTAAAAAATCATTAACGTACATAAATAGAATATAAAAGTTGTTATCTTTATATTCTATTTATGTACATTAATGAGCTGTCCGGGGGGGGGCTGATATCACCTCTCCAGGAGTATCAAATTACGGTCTATGAGCTCATGTGTGTGTATGAATCCACCTCCTCCCCCCACATCCAAACCCTTTTGTCTCCCGCTTCATGGCAGAGAAGATGATACCGTTTGGTATGAGAGGGGGGAAAAAAGTGAGCCTACACAGTCCTGTCTAACTTGGCTCTCTCTGGCTCGCATCCGGAGCAGAGTGCAGCTGTGCACAAGGCATCCTGCTACGAGAGAGAGGGAGAGAGAGAGGGAGAGAGAGAGAGAGAGAGAGAGAGAGGGAGAGAGAGAGAGAGAGAGAGCGCTGAATTTCTCACTGGCTGCTGGGAGAGGAGTGGAGAGGCCTCCTCCTGCGTGTCCTCAAAGCAGACATGTGTACTTCTACTACTACTGAATACAAGAGCGCTCGGCAGCAAAACACACTCGCCACCGGGTCAGATCCGGGGACCTCGCAACAGTCGCCGCCACTTGCCACCAGGCATTCCTGAACGTAACCTCAGTAAAAAACCTTAAACTAGACCTAAACCTAACATTAACCTCAGTAAAACTATACCTAAACCTAACCTTAACCTCAGTAAAACTATATCTAAACCTAACCTTATTCCTAAACTTGACCTCAGTAAAACTACACCTAAACCTAACATTATTACTAAACTTAACCTCAGTCAAATTATGCCCAACCTCAACTTTATTCCTAAATGTAACCTTTATAAAACTATACCTAAACCCAACCTTATTACTAAATGTAACCTTTATAAAAACTATGCCTAAACCCAACCTTATTCCTAAATGTAACCTCAGTAAAACTAGGTTCTAGGTTATCTTAACGTCAGTTAAACAATGCCTATAGTCCTAAACGTATACCTTTTGTACAAGAATACAGGAACCGCTGGGGGCGAGCGGTCCACAAAGAAAATGGGGTGTTTTGGGGCGAGTGTTCCAGTTACCCTACTAGTAGTAGTCTGTCGACACAGACTGTTGACTCGCATCAATAATTCAAAAGAAAAGAGGGTGCTGTTTTTCCTTTATTTGATGATGATTACCCTACTAGTCATCACTGGTATCACTTCTTGCGTTTATCGTCATGTTTAAATGACCAACGAAAGGAAAGGGATACCTTTATTAGTCCCGTGCATAGGGGTGGGTGGGGGGGGGGATTATGTTGCAGCTTCAGCCAGCTGATGGCTGCTCAGATGGTTCCGACGAGCACTGCTCGCTCGGGGCCAGCGGAGCAGTTAGGGGTTGATCAGGGACACTGCGACAAAACAATGGACTTTCTTTTTCCTACTAGACAGTAGACAGCCTATCTCTTTAGCGTTCAGCTATGTCTGCTGGCCCTAACCTGCAATGCATACCACACACCTAACCAATTAACCAAACAAACCCTAGTTGTCCACAGAGTCCCTATGTTTGGGGCTAAACATTCTGCCAAAAATAGCTTAATATCTACAACCCGTCGTGAGCTTGTATAGATCGGCTATTTTCGGGCAAAGACATTTAGGCCAGGGCTCCGGTCAGTCAAATGAGTTTAAGAAGAGTTCAGTTGTTGATACAGCAGCGCCACAGGCGACAAAGTGGAACTTCCATCTCGTCTTACCCTTTGATCTCTGCACTAGGCGCTCTGTTTGTCTTATGGATTATGGTCGTCCCCAAACCAATGTATTACTGCTTAGAATGACAGAATACAACCGGATTGAGGTGCATCCGTGTGTGTGTGTGTGTGTGTGTGTGTGTGTGTACACAACGTGTTACTCACTTTCCCCTTCAATCTTATCCGTTCCCCGGGTCCAAATAATTGTCCTGGTCTCCAGCTTGACTTGAAACGTCCTCCTCTCGGGGCGCTGGGACTTCTTGGAGTAGAACAGCGTCAACACCGTCCCCAGCTCCAGGTCCCTGTAGATGTTGTTCATCTCCGTGTCGTTCTCCAACCACGGAACAGGTCCGTTGGTGGAAAAGGAGCCCGCGGTACTTCCAGCCATCGCTTACTTCCCTCGTTTGTTTTCCTTTTCCTTTTCAGAACAATTTAGCTCAGTTCCAGAGCAGCTAGACAGGGATTCCTGCAGGAGGAGGGGGGGTGGGGGGGGGGGGGGGGGGGGGGGCATGAAAAAAAAATGAAATAACAATTCCTTGTTGCAAGTCTTCTGTTGTGGCAATACTGCACAATGACGGTGTAAAGTGTTTGCACTTATCAATGGTTCTTAAAACGTTTTCATTTCAAGGACCCCGAGATGATAAAGACCCTTCATAAAGATTTGAGATAGTATAAATGAAACCAAATGGACCCCTAACAGAGTTACAGACCTGTAAGGGTCCATTTGGAGTTGGACCCTCCTCAAGGATCCCCGAGGGTCCCTCCCTGGACGGTATATTCCAAAGCACTGCCTTAAGTGTTTATTTTTTAAAGTTAAAGCTGTATATTCTGTGGAATTACATTACTGTATATACTAAGTGTTTGTTCAGTAAAAGGGGTCTTCCCGTCTCTCCAGCTCTTAACGTTTTCAGGTTGATCACCAATTTCATCCAATCGAGAAAGATTTATCAGCTTCAATTGTATTTTGTTTCAATTTCATCGCTTCCATTTTCGTGCTTATCCCGTGTTCTGTATGAGGTGACGTCTCGTGATTCCTGATTGGATGAAATGTGTGTCCTGACCGGAAAATGTATTTTCTGTTTACTGAAGAGCTGGAGGGACAGTGTATATGTGCTTCACGTGTATATGTATGCACAGGACATGTACATATGTGTTTAATCAACTGTATCCTAATGCTGACAAACGGAAGTGACAGTCATATCTGACAGAACAAATGATCCATCTCTTTGCTATTATGCTTGCATATTGTAATACCCTGTTTTTTTTGTTTTTCTCCTTTTTTGTGTATTGTATTGTATTGATTGTAGTTAGGACCCTCTCGAAAACGAGATACTGTATCTCAATGGGATATTCCTAAATAAGGAATTTCAAACAACAACAGGGAGGGGAGATCCCCTTTACTGAAATGATTACTATATGCCCCAACCTACATAAACAAAACAAAACACCTAAACACAGCGAGAAGACAATGTTGCAGGTAAACACCACCACACCACACTACTCTAGTGGCTGATGACTGATGAGGGGAAAATGTATTTACTGTTGTGTTATGTAAACACTTATTTTTTAACAAAGTAATATCATTATGTCCCCTCTAAAGTCCCAGTAAAGCAGACTGCCAACAGGTCTGATATAATCTAATTTATTATATGAAATCAAACCCATCCTATCCAAATCCTATATCTCACTGTTTCGCTCAACTCAGCCAACCAGGGGGCCAAACTAGCCCAAAGGGCTAGGGCCAAACAATAATTGACCCCTTTAAGGTCTGTAACACTAGTCTGAGGAGGATTTCTGGGGTCCCAGAGATGACCGGGGAAAAGCATCAAATGTAGGCTGAAACTGGGGGGTCCTTGAAATGAAAGAGGTCACAAACACTTGTCCTATTGTTACACTGTTGAAAAAGTTCAAATCAAAGACACCCAATAACTCTGAGAGACCCCGTTCCGATTTATTGGGTTCAATCCTTTTTAGCACTGCATTTGTATTAAAACTGTACTCTCCTGCGCTTTTTTGCTAACTGTAAAAGTATTCAATCAAGAGTGTACAAGTGTACAAATGGCACCAAATGGAACCATACCCATATTGGTCCATTTGTACGCTCTCAATTTAAGAGTTACAGATGTGTAAGGGTCCATTTCCCCCATAAATTAAATAAAAATCCACGGGTTTGTAGTCTGGAGTGTGTCATGCTGATTTTTCACAGCCAGACTCGGAGACTCCCGCTGACTACACTAGACTAGACTACCAACTTTAGGCCTGTTAAATAATATGCTACAATGTATCAGAGCACTAAAGTTTCCCTTTGAGCCGTGCGTTCCCGTTTGTTGTCACATTGGATACAAGTGTTGCCGAATGGGAAGAGACTGAGACAGAGTGGATACAATGTAACAACAACAACAACCACACGCTCTAGCTTCTATTTATCCAGGGGGTTGGTTGGTTACTTGGTAGTTATGAAGGAACGGGCCAAAGGGGAAAAGAATGGCTGATTTCCACCGCTGCCAACAACCCCCCCACCCCCCAGGTACAAGTGGCTAGCAAAAGATTTGTTTTAGCCCCCCAGCAGCCCCCCCACATGGCTGCATAATGTAGCCTCTTTTCGTCCTCGCCTTCCTTACCTTGTAGAAATTTCAACGGGGACAACACGCAGCCAGCGAGCCTCCGCGGCAGAAACAACACGTCGTCGCCGCAAAAATCTCGGCGACAGCCCCGCACAAGAGCACATCTCCGACGGCCTTAACAAAAAAAACTTGTCGTCCTCCTCCTCCAGGTCTTTCCACCAGTTTTTTGGGGGGTGGTTTAAAGGTTGGTTGTTATAATATTATTATTATATCATCATGGTGGCCGCCGGCCCCCCCCCCCAGCAGTGAATCAATGTACTCCACCGGGCCCCCTCTCCGCTTCTTCTTGCCGTGAAAGATATTATTATTCCCCCCCTGTTTTGTCCTGCTGGCTCGGCTTCGTAGTCGTGGTGCTGCCCTTCTTCGTGGCTGGCTGGCGCTACACTACAGCCCGTCCATGGAGAGAGAGAGAGAGACAGCCTAGGGGAAAAGAACCGTGGATGAATCCGCAAGTTGAGCTCTGGTCTCCCGGCTAGAGGGGCTGTGTAGCTGCGGGCCCTTCCCCCCACCCTGCCTACTAGTGCCTACCGTATTACCGAGCACCGCCACCACCGACCCCTCATGTACATGATACAACAAAGCGGCTGTTGCACGCGTCGGCCCCTTTAAGCCGCGATCTCGCGAGAGCCGAAAATACCAGATTTACAAGCTCACAATGTGTCGCGGAGGCGACGCGTTGTGAGCTTGTAGATCTGGTCCTTTTGTCGCGCGACACCGTGGTACTGCGACGTATGCGTATTATGTGCTTTTCGAAGACGGTGACAGACAGTGACACTGCACTGGCTTCTCGTGGCTTGCTTGTTTGTTGCTGCTTGCTTTGCTTGTCATACCGGTATAGTTAATTAACAGTTTATTAGTAAACCAATCGTGGCTAATTATCCCCCCCCCCCCCTCCGCACACACACCTGTTGATCAGAAGAATACACTCAGTTGTTAGATTGCACCCTGTCAGTTGTGGAAGAAGTAGCCTACTCACATAGTTTTTGTTTTTGTAGTTTTTGAGGGGCCCCTATCGATGCTATGTGTGCGCGTGTACCCCTGCTCCAATAGCGATGATGTGATTGGCTGAGCACGGAATTGAGGATAAAAAGTGAGGACAGGAAATTGAGGGTGCCAAAAGTGATTAGCAGGAATGTGAGGATGTGTGATGTTGTATGTTGTATCAGATAAGAACGCCCCTCACTTCACAAATCCCGGCTACAATACTACAATACTAAGTTACTACAATATATTTAATTGGGGTGGTTTTATTTTGTGTCAAAGGTCATGTCTCACCTGGACACAGGATCTGACACGAATTTTGACCTGATGGTCAAGATTCAATTTATCCCCTGAGCAAGCAGGCAGGCTCTATTTAGCTCAATGGTAGCCTCGAGAGTCGATACCCAGGCTTTCATTTCGTCTATCTCAAATGGTAAATGTCAGCACTTAATTGTTCAGGAAACCGGATTCAAATTCGGGGCCGGGGTAGAAGAGGAAATAGTTTCATCATAAGAAAAACTCTGACTGTTAAACCCCATAACCACAAAACCACAAAAGAGTCAGAGGGTCGTCATGCAACTCCTTGCAACCATTATGAGTTGACAACGGGTATTAAGTTCTAACGCTCTCAAGTAGACCGGTGGCCAACGGGCTCGTACAGGTCTAGTCACTTTAATGTTGCTGCTGGTAAAGGTGGGGCTGATTTTAATTGAATGTGCTATACTGGGTATAGCTTAATTAACAACCTGTAATAACATCAGTTAATGCAGTGTTGTATTAATGATCCAAATCTGCAAAGAAAAAAAACACAATATTTGCCTCAGATGTATTAAAAGAGTATAAGGTAACCGGTTAGATTTAGGCATATAGTTTTATTAAGGTTAAGGCACAGTTTTACTGAGGTTAGCCTACATTTAGGAATAACTGGTGCCTGGTGGCGACCGTTCAGAGGTCACCGGTATTGACCCCGGGGCGAGCATTCTATTCAAGTATAGTATCAAGTGTCATAAATGGAAATAATAAAGTAAAAGTATACCTAAAAAGTAAAAAAGTTTACTTAAAACAGAGTACTTGCATAAATATACGTAGTTACTTCCCTCCAATGCACCCAATCCTATACAAGGACTAGACATGGATACCTTTACAGTTACAATAGTGAACATGTTATAACCCTATAGGCCTATAACTTCTTCTCATGGACCCTGCATTTGCACTTGATTTATGTGCTTATTGACACCAGTGCTTATTGACACCATGATGACATAAGACCCTATATTACGTAAAGATGTTAAACATTAGTTTACCATTGCAGTCCACACCAAGATAAGAACTGTTCACGATATACACACAATATCTGACTGTCACACAGGCCAGCGAAGTGCACTCATTTAACAAGTGCACTATCCCTGTCAGTGCAGCAAACCACAAGGTGCTCTCATTTCTTTAACCATGAAATATACTGGCCTATTTAGCTCATTATCATCCATGGAGAAAAATTTAAAAATAAATAAAAAAACTAGATAAAGTGCCAGGGGCAGGTGAGGTTGTGGCCACCTGGTGGCGCTATAATAGGCCAATGTGAAAAGGGTGCCATTTCTTCTTGCTTTGGATGGCAATTGGATGATTGGATGTGGTGTGTGTGTGTGTGTATGTGTGTGTGTGTGTGTGTGTGCGTGCGTGTGTGTGTGTGTGTGTGTGTGTGTGTGTGTGTGTGTGTGTGTGTGGGTGGTGTGTGTGTGTGTGTGTGTGTGTGTGTGTGTGTGTGTGAGACGCAACTGGGCCTGTTGTAGCGCCACCATGAGGCTGATTTGAAAACTGTCAAGTGGCATTTCTTCCTCATGCAGCCTATAGTGGGAATAGGCATGCACGGCTTGGGAGGTCGTGGATATGCACGGCTTATCCACGGCTGGATACACTGGCATGTCTTCCTTCTCTCAGAATGCATTTCTTTCATGTGGATTCCAATTTCCAAGGGATTCGATTTCCCAAAAGTTGCAACTGATCTGACAGTGCCTGTTCCTCTCCGACGCTGATGTGCATCACTTCAATGTCCACAACTTCAGTTATGATATTTAGCGTGGTGACTTCTCCTTGCACCAGCCATCCAAATACACTTTCCAGTGCAACTAGTCCTTCATTCAGTCTCTCCATTTTTCCTGTGACCATTTTCCAATATTGGTCTCCGCCAATTTAGGACTCCTAATTCCAATGCATCCATCCCTATGATGGGTACATCTGCTATGGGCATTCCTTTTGCTTCCAAGTCCCTCCTTATCTTTCCGTTTGGCGCTTTAATCATAGAAGAGCTCAACTTGGGTGTTTCCAATAAATGGACATCAATGCTTTGATTGTTCTTAATATTTCTCAAACGAGCCTTCACTTTCCTGCAGGTAATTCTCTGGGGTGTTTTGGAACCAAACACATAATATCTTGCTGTATACTTGGAACTGGGCTGGCAGCTCTTTCACCCATTTCCATCTGAAAATTAAGTACTTGGTCCAGAAGATCACATATCATATCACATATCTAACATTATTCATTCACCCTGGAAGCCAATTGACAGAAGAACCGAAGAAAAGAGAAACAAAACAGGACAAGATCAATGTTTTATTCTAAAAACTACAAAGCCCAAAAAGCAATTTAAGCAATGATGAACAAAACCAAGGAATTGTGCATTAAAATGGTATTATGGCTACAAGTGTTCATAAAGGTAAGTTTGGCTGTGAGTCACATTTAAAATAAAATAAAACCCCAAAGAGGACAACTTTCACCTCACTGACAGCAGTACAAATAATAATAATAATAAGGGTAATAATAATAATAATAATCACACACATTGACGGCTTTCTGATTTTCTTTTTGGCAAAACCCACATCCTTCTCAGGTTACTTTGTCCTTCATTAAGCCTGACACCAGAAGAGTATTATTGTGATATCACCATTTCAAGTGACAGAGGAATGTTGTACTTGTTCTTTTTAACACATTTAGGCCTGAAAAAATCTTCTAAATCCTCCAGTTTTCTGAAATAAATATTTTCACGATTTTTCAAAAATAGCAGACCTACAAGCTCGTAGCTGTGGCGTGCTATGAGCTTGTAGATCTGCTATTTTTCAATAGCTAAATTATAACATGTTTAAAACACCAAAAGGGGTTCCCGCCCAAAATGGGTTAAGACTCAAAGTTCTCAAACAGTTTTGCAAATTCAAAATTGTTCAACATTCTTCAAACGCTTTAAAGATTTTTCAAAATTGTTCAAGATAGGAGATGTATACAAGATCGCAGTGTAGCACGAAGTACCGTGCTGTGAACTTGTATATGTGTTATTTTTTCTAAAATGACACGGATGATTTCCCGGTCTTAACAAGTCAAAAATAAGTAATTAGTTAAAAGTGACTAAAACACAAAGTTGCATATAAACAAAGAGCTTTCAGTCAACAGTGGCAAATGGAACACATTTAGTTTTTTCTTTTTATACAAAACACTGAATAATATTCACCGGAAATGACAATAAATATATACATCCCTGAAATAAAACATTAAACTCAAACTACGTAGATGGAGAAAAACAAAAAGGAAAACATTCTGTGTTTCAACCACTTAAAACCATTTAAACTTCATTGACAGGGGGTTCCCCAGCTGGTTCTTTTGATGGGGGTTCCCCAGGGTTCTTTACCCCCCCTACATCCGAATCTCTTCACCAAAAATAGTCAATCTAAAAGTCGTCTATTTTCGCCGAATGTTCGCCTATCATCACATGAATAGGGATGCTAGGGTTCCAAGTGGTAAATGATTACATAAGCATAGTGCTAGGGTTTGCTATGTATATTCACGTTGGCTCTATCATCAGGCTCATCACACTGGGTCTCCACAAGCTTATCAATTCATTATTAACTTATTTATTAGTTTCTCTTTCCTCTCACACACGCACGAGTCCCCCCCCCCCCCCCCCCCCATTCATCTCCTTTTATAAAGAAGTGGCAATTCATTGATTTATTCGTGTATTCTATTACAATATAGAATGTATTTTCAATAAATCTTGATGGCTTAGAAATTTTGAGTACAGACATTTAACGGATCAAAGGTAATATACTACTGTCTTTAAAGTAGATTGATCGCGGGTCTTTGTGAGCAATTGCTTTAGGTGTATTCGCCCCACGATATCGTCTCTGTCGGGTGGAGACCTCATATGTCCAGGTGTATTCGCCCCACTATGTCGTCTCTGTCGGGTGGAGACCTCATATGTCCGGGTGTATTCGCCCCACTATGTCGTCTCTGTCGGGTGTCCAAAACTGTTACTTTTCTGAATTACTAAGTACCAGCTCTACGCCTTTTCCAGCGTGTGGATCTGCTACTTTTGATGATTTTGTGTGTGACGCTGTAGTGTGATCAAGTAGGGCACCCATTTACCAAAAAAAAACAAACAAACAAAACGTAACAAAAAAAGTTTAAATATAGATTTACTGCCTGACAGCGACGATATCCACAGTCAATCAGTGTTTACAGCACCATAATTCTTCGGCTGTGTCTTTCCTACCCCTTCCCCTCCTCACCCTCCCACAAGATGGGACTCATTAACATAAACTACAAACATCTCTACGGTCGAAGGCGTGGGTGGGAGGTTAGGAGGACGGGGGGGGGGGGGGCAAACAGAATACGAGTAGTGGTGGTTTAGAACTCGTAGTCCTCTTCGGCCATGTCGATCGCCCAGGCGAACTTCTCTCGTTGGGTCTTGTTGTAGATCTTCTCGATGGTGCAGTCATACTTTTTGCACCTGGACGGGAGGAGAAGAGACAAGGATGGTTCAGTGAGGTCATGCCTGCTCCACATACACACTAGGAGGAGAAGAGACAAGGATGGTGCAGTGAGGTCATGCCTGCTCCACATACACACTAGGAGGAGAAGAGACAAGGATGGTTCAGTGAGGTCATGCCTGCTCCACATACACACTAGGAGGAGAAGAGAAAAGGATGGTTCAGTGAGGCGGGAGGAGAAGAGACAAGGACGGTTCAGTGAGGTCATGCCTGCTCCACATACGTACACACTAGGAGGAGAAGAGAAAAGGATGGTTCAGTGAGGCGGGAGGAGAAGAGACAAGGACGGTTCAGTGAGGTCATGCCTGCTCCACATACGTACACACTAGGAGGAGAAGAGAAAAGGATGGTTCAGTGAGGCGGGAGGAGAAGAGAAAAGGATGGTTCAGTGAGGTCATGCCTGCTCCACATACACACTAGGAGGAGAAGAGACAAGGATGGTTCAGTGAGGCGGGAGGAGAAGAGACAAGGACGGTTCAGTGAGGTCATGCCTGCTCCACATACTGTACACACTAGGCCTGTCAACAAATATTCCGTATTTGAAATATATATTTCCATGTAAAAAAATGAATTGGAATGTACCGGTAAATGTTAAAGCTGCATTATGTAACTTTCCTCTTCTGCACACGTGCTGACATTTTCACCATTGAGCTAATAGAGTTTTGATTGATTGATTTATTTATTAACAGTTTGCAGAATTACAGTATACATTTCAAGCCCAAACTCAATACAAAGACTGTGAACTGTGAGTGGGCGACCCGATTAAGCATTACACTTGTTTACAAGAGAGTCCACCTTGTTCAATTCATCAAAAATATTTAGAGACGTACAAATAGGCACGTCTATATAGTCAAAGAACAGAACAGGAATTCATCATAAAAGGATGAATTGTCTAGGACGGTGAGACATGACCTTTGACAAAAATGTAAATGTCTCAGCAGAAGAGCAGAAGTTATCATGTATTAACATACTCCTTGGGTCAGCCACGTCGAGTCTGTGGGGGCTATGGGGCTATAGCCCCCATGAAGAATTAAATAGCCCCTTTTAGCCCCCATGAACATTTTCGTGGACATTTTATATTAACATTAGTTACATTACAGATTTTCTGACTCTGTCACAGACTGCATACTATGTACCCATTCCGAAAATGTGAACCTCTCCACTGGCTGTTCAGAGGTGTTAAAATGGGTTGGGTGCGGCCACCAAGTACTCAAATGCTAATCAGGTTTCTTTTGTTTTCACCTAGCCAGGTATGTATAAATATGCCTACAGTACAGTGTCAGTCAGTGTGATGCTTACTTCATTCACAATGAAACCACCACCAGCTAAGACGGGTCGCTTCGTCCAGACAGAGGAAGCTACAGTTCTCCACTCCAGTGATGCCAGCCTGTCGCCGCTTAAACCTGCCGAAGAAGCTACTATTCCAACGGCACTTTTATCGGGCCGTCGCCGTGTTCTGTCCTTGCCGGGCTCACCGCGCCGTTATATTAATTTTCCAATGTAAATTTCACCCAGATTGGACTCGGTTCAGCGGCCGCATGCTGCTGTCCGCCCCACACACACACACACACAGACAGTCAGAGAACTGACTCACTAAACAACACTAAACAACGTTGGATTCGTACAGTGCAGAATGCAGATAAGTGTAGGCCTATGTTCTTATTATAATTGTGAGTTTGTTTTTTAACATGCAGCGCGAGTCCACGGGAGCCGATCTACAAGCTCACAACGCGTTGCACTGCGAGTAGCCTAGAGAAGGCTGTCAAGTGAGCAGCGCAATCGCGCATGCTATAGAAATATCCTAATAAATAAATAAAAAGGTGTCGCTTGCAGTGCAGGGGCAGTTTCCTTATGGGACTTGCCTCTAGAATGCATGCATATAGGCATACAAGTGCAAGTGCACTCGGCATTTATATATCATATATATATAGACTAGTACGAAGTATAATTAAATGATCACAGGCATTCTAGGTCTAGGTCGGGACACATGAAATCCACGTAAATGCCTTTCCGCTAGCTTCACGTCATTATATCAGCGTAAACGTGAGAAAACATCAACTTCTTTTTTTTCACCGCTGGGGGGGGGGGGGCGGGGCTGGGGGGGGGGGGGGGAGGCGGGGCTGCATAGCCCCCATGAGGATCATCAGAACTATTCGGGTCTGCCTTGGGTACTCCGACACACCACTGCCTTTAGGCCCTGCGTCCAGGAGGCGTTATTATATATCCCACCAACGTTCTAGGAAAGCCCTGCTGTGATTGGCCAGTAGTCGTTCTGATTGACAGTTCTCGTGTTTGCGACCAGTCATTAGTCCTACAACTACAACCTATCTCAAACACTCACCCTAAACCTATAACCTCCCACGGGGCAGCACACCTAAAACCTAACCTTAACTCATGTCTAACCAATGACTAGTCTAAACTAAGTATATGCACCCCCCCCTAAACCTAACCCGAACGGCCTAACCTCAGTAAAACTATGCCTTCCCGGCGGGAGCCAATCAGACACATGGTGAGGCGGGTCTACCCTAGAACGTTGGGTCATAATCACGCGTCCAGGAGGCAACAACACAGAGCATTCCTGCATCCATTGTGCACGAGAAGGAGCAGGAGGAGGTTCCATAAATAGCTGTGGGCCGTAGGTTAGGGAGGAGGGCGGTAACAGGGCTGGGCTGTTCCCCTGTCCTGTCCCAGCCAGGCCAAGCCCTCCATTCAGCCCCATGGAGGACATCTCCTCCTCCGCGCCCTGCCTGCCTTCTTCCCACATGGGAGGAGGAAGGAGAGCATTGTGTGTACAGATGCTCACTGAGCTTCAGAAACAAACGCCATTGTTCCTCCTCACTTTTTCCTCCTAGCTATTTTCATTTGGACTTGGTGAGCCGTATATATTATATATATATGTTCTTTTTGCGCTGGGCCCTAGTGGTAAGAGGAAGGACTGCAGGCGGACCCGTGGATTCTTGACGAGGAAACCCCGTGCAACCGAGCGCCCAATGTTAAAGCCCAGCTGCACTTCCGCATTTGGACACCAAAACTTGGTGTCCAAATGCGGAAGTGAAATGCTGAATCAGCGAAAAGACGGTACTTCCGGCAGCCTTTCCGGGTGCTTCAAAGCGCCACTGAGCAACTTCCACTGACATGAATAGCGGAGGGGGCGGAGCTTCGCGCCAGTTCAGTCTCTATCCTTTTAATACTCTATGGTACATACGTACATGCTGAATACATTAACCGTAATTGACACCTTTTTACATCAAATAAAGGCGAAAGCCACAAAAAAGACGAAGACGCAGAAGTTATTATTTATCCCATTTAGGCCCGACGTCGAAATAAATAAAAAACGTCTTCTGAAAGAATTTATATTCAAAGATTTATATTCAAAGATTTTTCATGATTTTTCAAATATATTTTTAAATAGCTAAAGTATAACATAATGCTTATAGTTAAAACACCAAAAGGGGTTCCCGTCCAGAATTGGTAATACATTTTCCAGTGGTTCTCAAAAGTGGGGTGCGGAGACCACCAGAGGTCCTAGGGGGGTTCCAGGGGGTCCCCAGCTAAATGTGTTAATACACAATAGTTCTTACCTCTTTATCAATATTTTATACGTTGGCTATTCAAAACTATCAGAAATGCAAGCTCACAGCGCGCCACTTTGTGCCACACTGCCACACAATGTACAAGAAGTCATCTGTATCAGCATCAACTAAGATGCTGAACGAGGCTCTGAAACAGCGGTAACTTCGTGAGGCCTGATAATCCACATAATGTGTGCAATTATGTAATGTTGTGTCTTCCTCTGTAATGTATTTGTGTTGTCATTGATGTTTTATGTGTGGCTGCAGCTGGGGTGAAAGCCCAAGACAAATTTCCCTTGTGGACAATAAAGTTTACCTTGACCTTGACCTTGACACAATTAGAGAATGTAGAAGAATTGTTATTTTCGATCTCTCCTAATGGTACACAACATCAATACAGCATGGAATTGTGGACAAATTCTTAGTTTCCATCAAACGGTGGTCTCTCTGTGGCTCAAAGGCAGAATGAAATGACGGGCCCTGATGTGGAACAAGGTTGAAAACCACTGCAAAAATCTTTCTGTGTGGAGTTTGCATGTTCTCCCCGTGTCCCATAGGGTAAGTACCCTGCCCCTGGCCAAGCCGGGGCGCCTGATGGAGGGGAAAGGAACTGGTTGGAACTTGGAATGACGTGTTCCTTCCACGCGCTACGTCGAACCAGGGAAACTCGGAGAGACTCGGAGCAACTTGGACACTCAGGCATGAGTTCAAGTCCGTTGCTCTCCCCTTGTCCCCCATATATGGGGACTAGGTTGGCAAAGGGTGTGTAGAGCCCAGGATCACATTAGATAATTGACACAGGGGTGAAAATGGGTTACAAAATCGTGGGCTAAAAATAATAAAAAATTAATTAAATAAAAAATTAAAATAAAGCATTGTGATGCTGCAGGTTACCATGCCACAGAGATGCGAGGGTCCAGGTAGTTGAGCTTGGAGGTTCCCAGAGCGATCTGTTTGTTCTCCTCCCTGTCGGTGGCCTGCATCTGTAGCTTCATCAGCTGTTCCTCTATCCTCTGCACCGCCTTCCGTTTCAGCTCCACCGTCCTGGAAACGTCACAGCACAGACAGGAGGGTCCGTTTGGTCCCGTTTGTATACGGGTAGCATAGTTAAATCTAATTAACATGAATGATAAAATGTGTGGATTTTAACTGTGTACATGTGTAATAGCCTACTACTAACTAATGCTAGTCCAAGAGTTAACCCATTCAGAACGGGAACCCATTTTGGTGTTAGCATCATGTCGTGCTTTAGCTATTGAAAAATAGCAGATCTACAAGCTCGTAGAGCGCCACCGAGTGGCGCGCTACGAGCTTGTAGGTCTGCTATTTTTGAAAAATCGAAGAACGACTGACATTTTTAGAATCTGATCTCAGGTCAGAATGGGTTCATCAGACCAGTGTGTGTCCAGTGGAAACCTCGTATGAATCTGATCTCAGGTCAGAATGGGTTAAAAAGGATGGCACACTTTTCATGAGTCAATACAAGCAGTCAGATATACTGAACAGCATATTTGATTTAGAATCAAATTATAATATATTATATACAGTTAAGTATTATAATTATATTGTAATTATATATGATATGATTATATTCAGGCCTCGATTATCGATCGTCACGTTGCGGCATCGATGCAGAATCCGAATCGTGCGTACGGTCGAATAACGACGCATTGCTAAATCGATACTTTTTTGACACCACTACAATCCAAGTGGATCAGATTTGGATTTGGGGTAGTTCAGAACAGAACCAAACTAAATAACAGGATTGGGATCACTTTATATATACAATCCAATTAGTGCAACACTTACAAGTAGATAAACATAGACAGGCATATGGATAGTTAGAGATCTCTATAGAGCACCGAAGTCTGACGTCAATATCGGTAGAGGGCGCAAATCCACAGGTTCGTGTACTCTTTATTTGCATTATAACCCCCATAGGAGGATTTTAGATCACCTCATATAAGAACTGTGTTTGAAAAATAAACACCCCGGCCGTTTCACTCATATGGATATTAAGGGCTGGATTTTGAAGGTGCGTTTTACCATGTGGTAATACATAAATTGGCCTCGCTCTGCGCACAATCGTATTATGAAAGCCTTATCGGCCCGTGTTGAACGCACACACATATGGAATACGACGTTGCTGAATATTTTAGCATTGTGGGAGTGTCCATATGTTAATTATTTTCGCTTTGCGCAATTTGCTATTAAGCCCCTTGACCTGCGCATAACGATTAGACGTGGGTCTAGGCACCTCATAAACGCAAAAATCAGATAAAGCACTGTTTGATTTTACACTTGAGCGGCTCTGGGACGCTGCTGGAGTGTTGCCAAGTCTGTTTATTATAAGCGGCTTCTTTTTCTGTAAAGTTGCTTGTAAATATTGGTAGTTGTGGTTGCTTTTCTTGTTTCTAAAGGTTTCTCTCCTAATGTTGTTTAAACCAGTGATCCTCACACAGCACATTCCCATGTCAGGGATCCCCAGATGAATGCATTTGCCCAACTAAGGACGGCTAATACAAAAATGTAATTACATTTTTCCAAGATTACTTTTGAAAATAGCAGATCTACCAGCTCACAATGCATCACATTCATTCATTAAAACTATGAACTCTGACTGCAGGCGGATATATAATGATCATTATAACAATGTGCAAGAAAATATTTAAAAAGATGTAAGAACTTTATATTTGTGGACAATCAAAATATGTTTTTTATTTTAATGTGGTGTCATTAAAATTAATCTGGATATGGCAGACTCAATATCTAGAAAATAAAAACATGGCACTTCATTTAAAATAGGTTACAGACCCCTGTTATATGCGCTTATTTTGGGATTATTTTTATAGACCTATTTACTTGTTTCTCTGAGACATGGCAACAGCGTCTTTTTATTGCGTCATTTTATTGTGAATGTTGAGATTAGAAACGGCCATAATTCTTTCATTTCTCAACCTTAAAAAAAAACAAAAACATATGCATAATCCTTGGGAAGTTTGCTTTCATACGCTGTATCACACTCGATTCAAGTCTTCTTCAATAAAATGCTACGAGCGAAGACCATACCATCACGGGACCATACCGCATCACGGGCATACGCACCAGGCATTCAACTCATTACTCATTTCAAATATAATATAATTATAATTTAAATTAAAATATAATTTTACTGGTGTTTCTCAATAGAAACAACTTATTTTGAGGCATGAAGGTGACAGCATGCAGTGCAATAGGAATAATTAACCCAAATGTGACAAAGTCATATATGTCATGTCTTCTATGGTGCCAGCCTGAAGAAATGTAATATAACGATCCCCAAAGTGCGCATTCCGTATGTGACATCAGCTGACTGGTAAAGAAAATAGTACGGACATGTTGATTGGGTAACTCTCAAACACGCCTTAAACACTCCCATGACTAATTCAAGGCCGTTTTGCGCACTCCACGGGGTGTCGAAAGCGCTTCTTAACATGCTTAAAATTGCAATCTGACATACCTCACGCCCCCAGCTCATATTACTGTAATATTATATGTAATATTATATGACTTGCATAATCGAGCCCTAAGAATCAACTGACTGAGAGAAAACGCTACTGTTACTGCTACTGAATTAGTTAGTAATTTTCGCTAGAAGCAGACTGTATCATATGTGAGTGACTGACTGTTGCAAACGATACAAAGACACCTCCCTGACAGCTTGTTTATTTTTGGACCACAACGCTTAAATGAAACGATTTTAAGATGAGCCCATGTTATTCTCCATAGAGAAATTACTTCCGCGAACCAGGGAAATCGAAGGGATGAGCGAGTTATGTCAGAACTTCGGTGCTCTATTTGACCAAACAGTGGGAACGAGTGGGTCTACAGGGTGAGTGGAGTGGAGTGTGACCTTACTTTTTGAGTCTACTGGGTGAGTGGAGTGGTGTGTGACCTTACTTTTTGAGTCTACTGGGTGAGTGGAGTGGAGTGTGACCTTACTTTTTGAGTCTACTGGGTGAGTGGAGTGGTGTGTGACCTTACTTTTTGAGTCTACTGGGTGAGTGGAGTGGTGTGTGACCTTACTTTTTGAGTCTACTGGGTGAGTGGAGTGGTGTGTGACCTTACTTTTTGAGTCTACTGGGTGAGTGGAGTGGTGTGTGACCTTACTTTTTGAGTCTACTGGGTGAGTGGAGTGGTGTGTGACCTTACTTTTTGAGTCTACTGGGTGAGTGGAGTGGAGTGTGACCTTACTTTTTGAGTCTACTGGGTGAGTGGAGTGGTGTGTGACCTTACTTTTTGAGTCTACTGGGTGAGTGGAGTGGAGTGTGACCTTACTTTTTGAGTCTACTGGGTGAGTGGAGTGGTGTGTGACCTTACTTTTTGAGTCTACTGGGTGAGTGGAGTGGAGTGTGACCTTACTTTTTGAGTCTACTGGGTGAGTGGAGTGGTGTGTGACCTTACTTTTTGCTCCTGTCATCATGAGAAGCCTTGTGGTCGGCCTTGGCGGATTTCACCTGCTTCCTGGCGGCAGACAGCTGGCCCTGTTTCTCGTCGATCTGCAGATCACCACAAGAACACAAAGTACAAAGATGAACTCATGCATTTTCTGTTTAACCCATTTTGGACTGAGTTAAAAACATTCACTTTGAAAGAATATATATTTAAAGATTTGCGCCACATCTTTACGATAAAAAAAAAATAGCAGACCTACAAGCTCGTAGCGCGCCACTCGGTGGCATGCTATGAGCTTGTAGATCTGCTATTTTTCAATAGCTAAATTATAACATAATGTTTAAAACACCAAAATGGGTTGAAGGGACGGGGAGACCCCTCCGCTGTTACTGAACAAACACTATATCAATTAGTACTATCAGAATATAAAGCAATTTAACACTTATTTTAAGAAAGATATATCACCTTGTCCTTTACCATACCATCGATTATTAGAAAACTCTTGTAGTTTTCTTTCAGTGATCCAGCACTCCAAAAATCAATGGTGGAAATGTACATTTACTTAACTGTACATTTACTTATAACTGTATTATTTATTTATTTTACTTTACTGGAGTATTTCCAATCTCCAATACTTTGAAAACCTTTAGTTACTAATACTAGTTACTTTGTAGATTTTGATTATCATTACAAAAGATACATTATACACAAGATGTGACGCATTGTGAGCTTGTAGATCTGATATTTTCAAAAGATTTGTATACATTTGAAAACTTGAAAAGGGACATTCTGCATAATGAGCACTTTTACTTTTGGTACTTTAAGTACAGTTTGATGCCAATACATTTGTACTTTCACTCAAGTAGTAATTTCTTTTAAATCATTTTCTTTATACTTAAAATACTTTAAAGCCTTATTTGTGGTGAATGGCCTGAATTCTTTGTCAATCCCATCTGAATAGTTTATGTGAGCATAATACAGAGTTTTCTTGTGCAGACTCTTTTTATTCTTGAACTATCCGTGTTTTGATTTTGAGCCTAATAGGTTGTAGATGTGCATACATCTACAACCTGGTCATAATTACACAATCATAATTATTGATGTAATAGTGACCCTCAGTAAAACAGACATTTCTTGGACAGCTTTTTTCTGTCAAGACCAAATCTCTTTGGCAAAAATAGCCGATCTACAAGCTCCCTTTAGGCTTAGGTTGCCCCCGGAATAGGCATAGCTGGGGTTCATTTGGTTAATGCTATGCATAAAAGAGGTGGTCTGTACCTTGGTATGCATGTTCTGCATGGACTTCTCAAAGGTCTTGGGTGGCGCCCTCTGGTGGTTGCAAAGAATAGCCACGGCCCGGTTGGCTCGGTTGTAGGACAAGATCTTAGCCGGGAGGCTGTCTTCAGCTAATGACACAGGCACATACAAAGACACACACAAACATCTGATAAAATAAATAATAAAACTACAAAACAGAGATACAATACCACACAGAAACATCTGATAAAAGAAATATACTCTATATTTTCATATAAAACTTGTGAAACAACCAGCGATTATTTTTGTTGCAGATTCAGAAAGTTCAGAAGAGACGTTGACAACTCTCCGCTTAAAGTGTTTTGTACATTGCACACTGAGTCAGTTTTTACATTCACTATGATCTACTGTGAAGGTGTGATGTTAGTAAGGTTACTGGTGTAAATATAATACAATTTCTAATCTAATCTTTGACTCCCAGCACCCTTTGCACAACTCCCTCAGGATGGAGGTTATAGCACCCAAGATGTGACCACGTCAGAAGTGCTCTTCAATATGCCTGACAAAGACCTTTTTCTGTGCATATAATATGCCCCTGGGATGTCTACCGTTGCTAACGTAAGCAACTCACTTCAAAAGGAAAATGGCATGCTCAACTCAAAAGCCAGCCTTGAGGTTAACTCGGGTAGCAGATTCTTGACACTGCACTGAACCAAAACAATATCCGCACTTATTGTCAATAATTCTCGTCTTCTAGTCAATAATTCTAGTCTTTTAATTGTTCTGCACAATCTGCAGGCAGCAGTCAAAATAAGCGGACGCATTCTGACCTGTTCTTACCCAACATCCAGTTTCCAGCTCAAAGCACGTCCGTTTATTTTGACTGTTGCTGATGAACATTAAAACATTGCAGGTCATTGAGGTCCTTCTGAGGGGGGGGGGGGGGGGGACGGACGACGACCACGGGGTCCTGACTGGAAGCAAGTCATACTCCAGTCACAGTGTGTATGCACTCAATGTCTTTTACATACCATTGCTAAGTAACCACTCATCATATCGTTGTCGTCAGGTTATCTCCATTTATTTTCCTCGTAAATGAAAGCCCTACTTGGTCATTCTACAGCGTCACACCACTTTAGAAGTATCAAAAGCAGATCTGCAAGCGACGGTGTCGCTCAAAGAAACGCGAGAATTAACATGTTTTGAGCTTGTAGATCTGCCACTTTTGCTTTGAATCCTGAAAAGTAACAGTTTTGGAGATATGAGTTTCCACCCGACAGAGACAACATCTCCTCCCTCTCCATAGCTACTGACATGTTTACCTCTTTGACTGTTTTTGGAATGCTTAGAGATGCTTTAGCATTACGCACGGTGGTCATTCTTCACACTGTATTATTTTCTTTAAAGATTTAGTGTTTTGGGGCTTTTTTTATGCCTTTATTGATGGCATACAGACAGGAAAGGGGGGAGAGATGGGAAGTGACACACGGCAAAGGCCGTCGGGCTCGGGAGTCGAACCCGTGGCATGACGTCCGGATGGCTTGGCAGCCTATGTGCCCAGACGGTTGAGCTAACCGTCCGAGCCATCACACTGTATTCTTTTTTTTATTTTTTATCCCACGATTGTGAATGATCTAATGTGATCCTGCAGGCTCTACACACCCTTCGGCAACCTGGGGAGAGCAACGGACTTGAACTCATGCTTCCTTGTCCGTGTCCAAGTTGCTCCTTTACACCTGACAGGGGGGAGTTTCCCTGGTTGGACGTAGCACGTGGAAGAAACACGTTATTCCAACCAGTTCCTTTCCCCTCCATCAGGCGCCCCGGCTGGCCAGAGGGAGGCAGTTTAGAGACCAGGATTTAGAGACACTGTATTCTAAGGATGAACGAGGCTGTTCATTACTTACGACAGGTGAGCTCTTTGAGCTGTTGTTGCAGGGTGATGGAAGCGTTGTAGGTACGGAACACCTTGGCCGTCAGCCCATCCATCAGCTCCTGTAAGTGCTTGTTCAGAATAGAAGTCTGAGGAAGACAAAGGAAGGGTTAGAGAGAAGGAAGAAGGATGCAGGAACAGGAATGTGAGGAAGACATGTCTGTTTGGCAGAGGAAGAGCAGGTCCAGGGATAAGAGACGTGCCCTGTTTTATTAAATTTTTACATTAAAAAGACGATCTACAAGCTCACAACGTGTCGATGTAGAATCTACACGCTAGACGATCTACATTGTAGATCGTCTAGTCTGTGTGTGATCCCACTTTGGGAGTCTTGGTTATGAAGCACATTTAAAAACAATCATGGTTGACCAAAGTGCTGTACATCATAATATAAAACACCATAATTGTTAACACAGAAAATTAAAGATACATTAGAAAACACCAATAAACAAAGACAGTAGGTAGAAACCCTGGGACATGGGTGCGAATTAAATCAGCCTAAATTTGTTATCGCAGTTGACTAACTTGACTAGATGAGAGATATAATGTTGGAACAAGACCATCGTCCTACGACAGTGTTGCATGATGAGATATGGAGTATATACAGTATGGAGTGTGTGTGTGTGTGTGTGTGTGTGTGTGTGTGTCTGCGTGTCTTACATTGAGTCTGTCAAAGAGGTCATCCTCGGGCTGTTTGTTCTCCAGGAACAACTGAAGGTTCTTAAAGACCTGAGAAATGAGACGAATAGCAAAGGGTCATTATAGAGGCCAGGATGCAATGTCACATTTCTGCCAGAAGGGGCGGAGACACTTCACTCGTGTTTGGGAGGAGACAAGCACAGGTGTTATAGTTAGTACAAAGTGGTGTGTGTGTGTGTGTGTGTGTGTGTGGATGTGTGTGTGTGTGTGTGTGTGTGTGTGTGTGTGTGTGTGTGCGTGTGTGTGTACATGTGTGTGTGTGTGTGTGTGTGTGTGTGTGTGTGAGAGAGAGAGAGTGTGTGTGTGCGTCTGTGTGTGTCTTGGTGTGGGTGTGCCCATATGTAAGTGGGTGGTGGGGTGTTTATGGGGGAAAATATGTACAACAAGGTGTATTGTTTTGTGTTTTTTTATGTGTGTGTGTGTGTGTGTGTGTGTGTGCGTGCGTGTGCATGTTTGCAGGAAACAGACCACCCCATGAGGCCTTGCTGACGGAAAGCATTTAGGGCTAGATCACCTGTCTGTACAAACATCCTCCTTTAAACACACATATGCATGCACGCACACACACTCACACACACGCACACACACACACACACACACACACACACACACACACACACACACACACACACACACACACACACACACACACACACACACACACACACACACACACACACACACACACACACACACACACACACACACACACACACACACACACACACACACACACACACACACAGGCTTGTATTACTATACTTCGACATCAGACGACGTCAACATGTTTTGGAAGGAGATTTTATGAATGGCATTTCCTCTCTCTCCCTCTGCCACACCCCCCCCCCCCCCCATCTCTCTCTCACTTTCTCTACCTCCAGTGGTATTCTCAGGCTTCGTACACACATGAAGAACAACTGCCTGTGTTTCATGGCCGCCCCAATGCTTTTCCAATGGAAGTCACGTGGTTTGACCCCCCTCCCCCGATCACACACAACTGTTTGGTCAAACAACGTGACTTCCATTGGAAAAGCATTGAGGCGGCCATGAAACATGGACAGCACAGCGCATGTTCGTCTGATATGTGTGTACGAAGCCTCAAACTTTTGGTACCTCCCTCCCTCCTCCTCTCTCTCTCTCTCTCTCCACCTCCTCTCTCTCTCCCTCTCCCTCTCTATGTCTCTCACCCGTTTCTCCACAGGGATCTTGTTGTAGTAGCGTATGGAGTCCTTCCCCAGGAAGTCGAACTCCACCACGTACTCCTGGTCGTCCATCTTGGGGTGCAGGTTGATGTGCTCCACCCTCAGGGAGCAGCAGCCCACCGTGTCCGCCGTCTCCCCCTCCTCCTTCTCGTTGCCCGCCCGCAACGCCAGCTACACGCCGCACGCACGCACATGCACGCACGCATGCACGTACGTACACACGCACACACACAGACACACAGACACACGCACACTCTCCGTGTTAATTTAGAGTTAAAACCGACATTAAATATAAGCTTAGGTTGTAACAATTATCGTCCACAGTAATAAGGGAAATTTCCCAAGGGAAATTAAATTTACCCAGTCTTTGAACACTTTAAAAAATATGTTGAAAATGTGGCTGATGGGCAAGTTAGTATAGTGCTGTATTTATCTATTTATATCTATTTATTGTCTTTTGTTTATTGATCTATGAGATGGCCGGTTGTAAATGTCATTAGTATTGTAATGTTAGTACACATGTTCTTCTTATCATATGCTGTAACTATCATTTATTTATTTATTTGGATCACAATGGAATTAAGTCCTCAGACTTTTTGTGCAATCCTGATAATTCTGTACTGCTCTTCTATGAATTGCATCATGAATATATCAAATAAATCAAAAAATCTAAATGAAATGGTAACCCTGAAACACAAAAGAGTAGACATTAAAATTACCCCAGAAATATCCATTTTTGACCCATTAAAAAACTTAAAATTTTGATTTTAGCATTAAAGGTGTGAACTTCTAATTTAGCAGGCTCTACTAGACCATACTCGGGGATGTGCAATCAAAAGTAATTGCAGACTTTGACACACACACACACACACACACACACACACACACACACACACACACACACACACACACACACACACACACACACACACACACACACACACACACACACACACACACACACACACACACACACACACACACACACACACACACACACACACACACACACACACACACACACACGCACACACACCTTGCAAATAAAGAAGAAAGGCAAAAAAACACACACAAAAAAAGCAGTGCACACACAGACACGAGGCCAGCAGCAGTAAACTCAGCACATGATGTTGGTATGATCGTCCCATAGCTTGCGGGGTGTAAACCTGGCGACCAAATCTCCACTGTAAAAAAAAACCCCGCTAATACACAGCTTACATTACATTTTGAGGAAGTGAAAAAACGGGATTTGTCATTTTGTGCAAATATGCTAATGGTCAATGGCCGGATCAAGTGCTCCAGTCACTGAGGAGAACACGGGCAGAACAGAGCCACTTCCGGCTAGGCACTCTCTGCCTAAGGGCCGATTCGTACTCCTATTTTACTGCTGTTTCGGCGCTGTAGTGCCGAAATGATTTCGGCTCGTCAGAAATTTTCTGTAGCACCGAAGAGCCGACATTAGGACGGTACCAGATGAGGGCGGTATTGCGGAAACATATTCCCCAACACAACACTCATCTGGGATCTCTGACGGAGTTGAGCCCTGAGTCAGATCTGCTTCGTACCGAACCAATCAGCGTGAGCTAAAGGCGGGATGCGGATGTGACGGTATATAGACACGTCGATATGATTGGTTGTGTTTGCACGCCCACACGGTGATAGACAGACGCTCCCATCCAATCATCTACCATGTATCTTGAAAAAAAGGAACAGCCCCGTCATCGAATTTGCTTCCGCGATCCCAGATCCAAATAAGCTGTGAAACAAATTTGTGTAGCAAGCTTTTTGGATCTGGCAGCGTCAGGTTATGTTAGTTCACCTTGTCTATGAAGTAGAGAGCCTGTGTTAATGGTGTTAATGGTTGCTGTTAGTTCACCTTGTCTATGAAGTAGAGAGCCTGTGTTAATGGTGTTAATGGTTGCTGTTAGTTCACCTTGTCTATGAAGTAGAGAGCCTGTGTTAATGGTGTTAATGGTTGCTGTTAGTTCACCTTGTCTATGAAGTAGAGAGCCTGTGTTAATGGTGTTAATGGTTGCTGTTAGTTCACCTTGTCTATGAAGTAGAGAGCCACGGCTCTCTGTCGGATCCTCATCTCTTTAGACTTCCAGTCGTCTCTGTACCCGGAACGCAGCCGGTCCACACACTTCTTCAACCTCCTCGCCGTCTCGTACTTCTGCCAGTCCTTCTCCCCCTAGACACACACACACACACACACACACACACACACACAGCTCAGTGACCGGTTTAAAGTTGTTTCATCAGTTTGGTCAATGTCCGATTTACTGGGTTGTGCAGCCGTGTGACGCGGCCTGCGTCACGCATCAAAAATAGCTGAGCTACTGCTCACAACGTGATGAATTGAACATGGTGGACCCTCTTGTAAACAAGTGTAATGCTTAATTGGGTCGTCCACTCACAGTTAACAGTCTTTTGTATTGAGTTTGTGCTTGAAATGTACTGTAATTCTGCAAACTGTCAATCAAAAAAAAATGCAATTCGAAACTGGCCCCCGTAAAATCTGAATCCCCCTCGCCCCCTTAGATACTGTATATGTTTCCTTTCCCTTTTTATCTCCTTACATGATTTCCTTTTTTATATAGAAGTCTATATTTGTTTGTCTCTAAATGTTCTGATGAATTGAAAAAGGTGGACCCCAAGTGTAATGCTTTATCAGTGTGTCGTCCACAGTAACCGTCTTTGTATTGAGTTGTGCTTTCATGTGAAATGTACCCATTCTGCAAACTGTTAATAAATACTTCAATCAATCAATCAATCAATCAATCAATCATGAAACACTCAGTGTGTGTACCTTGATCCTGGAGCTGGGGTTGAGCATGATGTACTTGATAGAGCCCTGGATGTTCTCCGTCCAGGACACCAGCCAGGTCACCTTGTTGTCGTGCCGGACCTCCTTCCAGCGAGTGCCTGGAGGGGGCTTGGGATGCTTGGAGTCCCTAAGGAGACATGGCAAGGCCAGGCACTTTGATTTGTATAGTACATTTACATTGAACAACAAGGTAATTCAATTACATTGTATGTGGGAGTGTCCTAAAATGAAAATATTTTGGAATGGAGTTAAAACGTGTCTTGTCAGAAATATCTAGAACTACAGTTCCGCTAAACGCAAAACTCTGTATACTTGGAATATATCCAAAGAACTGTCTACAGACAGCGAACCAGACAGAAATCTTGGATTCTGGACTTCTTCAAGCAAGGAGAGCTGTTGTGCTATGCTGGAAAAACACAGACGCTCCAACACTGAGGATGTGGCAAAAGGAAATTATGAATTGTATTGGACTGGAAAGACTTACGTATATAGTTAGGGGGTGTGTGAGTGTGTGTGAATGTATTGTATGTAATGTATGTTATAAAAGAATATTTTAAATATTTTAAAAAAAAAGAAGAAAAAAGGTAATTCAATGTGCTTTACATTAAGCAAAGGAAACACAATTATACAATGCTATTAGGATGCATTAAACAAAAGAAGAAAAACATGACAGATACCGTTACAGTGCAAAAGTGAAATAGAACAAATTAAGATAACAAATTAAGTCAAAGGCAGCGGCAAACGGAAAGGTCTTCAGTTGTGCCAGCAGATGTGCCAGTTTTCTGGGAGTTTGTTCCAGATATGTGGTGCATAAAAACTAAATGCTGATTCTTCCCCACGTTTATGTGTGGTTGTAGGAACAGAAAGCAGAAACCTTTCCCAGATGACCTGAGAGGTCTGGATGGTTCAATCATGATATATCGCACAAGATCAGACATGTATTTTGGTCCTAAACCATTCAAAGAAAATATAAGATTTGCATCATTCGTCGTGCACTTCAATGAGTCACTGACTCGCTGAGGAGACCATTGTACTGTACAAGCAATTATGCATACAGAGGAGAGTCTGAAGTGAAAGAAAGATGAACAACAGTACAGTATGTAGAGGCCAACATGTCCTCTCTGGGTCATGTTATTGTTTCATGCACAGACTGTACGCTATGGGCTACACTAACAGGAAGATTACCTTTGACACACTGTACGTAACACTCTGTGTGTGTGTGTGTGTGTGTGTGTGTGTGTGTGTGTGGCCGGGTGCACGACTCCAAATAATCTATCATGAAGAGAATGATAGGCAAAAATGATAACGTTCTGGCACTTTTTATTATATTATTTTTATATTATTATTATATATATATTATTATTTTATTATATTTTATTTGAAAGGCAACATGGGCCCTATTTTCGTCAGAGCCTCACACCTTATCCCTCATATCAACTTCTTTGCCATTTTTAGTCATTTGAAAAACATTTTTAAATTGTTCAACTAGCCGGTCTACATTGACATGCTGTGAACTTGTAGATTTGATCTATTGAAAAATGTTTAAAAATTAAAATTAAAAAAAAAATAAGTTTAGGGAAAAATAAGCCTTCATCACCGCACAACGTTCACACTATCCGCCTTAAAACTAAAAACTAAATAGGGAGCCCTTTTTACATGAAACCCTATGAGAAATGAACCCAGCTAAATGTGCTAATAATAGAGCTTCACGAGTTATACATTTGCAATTAAAACATTTTTTTCCACTTCATCATGATGAAATTATTATGGGAACATTTTAAATAATTTGGATCTTTATTTGTATTTCTTTTTTACACAAATCTTCTCTTCTGGTGGTCCCTGGGACAAATCCGCGGCCAAATACAAATCAATTTTGTCGGGGGTCGTTTACATGAAAACGTTTGAGAACCACTGACTGGACTGAGTTAATCTGAGATGAAGGTCTCTCCATAAATGTACGTATTTGCTTTCTATGCTGTCGGCCACAGAGTCAGAGACTCAGACACCCATACCCAACCATCACCTGCATCCCTCCTCCTCTTTTGCCTAAAGAAAAAAGGCCAAAGTGATTGCAATTGTTCTCCTCTTGTTATTCAACATTTTATCTGTCACTGAACATATGTTTGCACGTACGACAAATGTGTCCTGTCCATGCCATTTACCCATCCTATAACTACTAGTAGCTGTGGTGGTGGGCTGGGCGCCATTCTATGGTGCGCAGGGTCAATCTGTGCACCAAACACCCAACAGAGATTTGGCTCTTAAAACACAAACATGAACGCGTGCACGCACTGCACGCTGAACAGAGAATGATCCCACCCGGACCACTATACTATAAATAACTCTGAGAGCAATCACAGTGAACTTGGCAGTGAAAAGATGGAGGGGGCGATAAGGGAGGAGGAGGGTGGGGGGGGGGGGGGTAGGAGACACGTGGTGGGACAGAAATACAAGTGCAGGAGGGACAGAGAAAGACAGACGGAGAGACGGACGGACAGACAGACGGGGGAGCGAACGGGGGAACGTAACAATGAGGTGGGGAAGGGGCCGGGGGGGGGGGGGGGGGGGGGGGGGGGTTTCGGGGAAGGGGCCAGAAAAACAGTATCCAGAGTGTACTCTACTCCTGGGTTCACAGCTGTACCTCGCAAGCTCCTTTTTGTTATTTCCTCTTATCCAAAGTCAAACCACCAAGATAGAACAGCAACAAAGTGTCAATTTAACTCTTTATACACTCTCAGAGTAGCTAATGGATTAGGTTAAAGGCCTAAACGACACCAGAGGGTCGCCAACATGCAACTACTTGCAACTACTTGCAACCATTATTCCCAATGGGAGTTGCAACTTTTGTTGCAAGGAGTTGCGAGTAGTTGCAAGGAGTTGCAGCTACAGCCAACACAAAGTATTTTGCTGTGCAGGGAGACAGAAACACGCACGCACACACGCACGCAGCCACGCACGTGCAAAGAAGCTACAGCTGGTACCTTTGACCAACTCAATCAGTGACGATTGATGTCAGGAACAATTGCAGTTCCTCAGAAAAACAACATCCATGTAACATGTTGTGCTCTCTCAGAGGGAGACACAGAGTTCACAACCTACTTATGCAACGTGTGTGTGTGTGTGTGTGTGTGTGTGTGTGTGTGTGTCATTCGCCCACAGGCAGCCGGCACACCATATGACCCACAGTAGCCTACATGTCTGTACAACGGTAGACAGGGCCTCCTTGTGGTAAAAACGCAGAGCTACACCCATGCAAATGTTTTACACGGAGCAGCAGGGGCTGACATTTCCTCCTAACTTTTTGTTCTTCATAAATTAACACACTATTTGATCATACTACTGTGTCTCACGAAAGCATCGAAAGTAGCAGAACCGCAAACTCAAAATGCGGCATGAAGCGATGCGCTTCGAGCTTGTGGATCCGCTACTTTTGCAGTGTTTTTAAATTTGAATCCTTAAAAGAATAACAGTTTTGGACAAATGAGGTTTTTTCCACCCGACAGAAACTAAATAGTCAATGATCTCTATTGACATTGCAGAACATCATGGCGGTGATGGTGATGGCAACAGATAAAGGATAGAGAGATGACCTGGGCCGTGGCTCAGCGGTCCAGGCACCTTGGCTGGTAATCCAGTCTGGCAGTGTGCCGCGGGTTCGACTCCCGATCGCGACAGCCCTTTACTGCATGTCTTCCCCCCCATCTCTCTCTCCCCATCTACTGTCTGTCCCTCCATTAAAAAATATAAATTAGCCTACTGTCTGTCCCTTCATAAAATAATATCAATTAGCCTACTGTCTGTCCCTTCATAAAAAAATATAAATTAGCCTACTGTCTGTCCCTCCATAAAAATATATAAATTAGCCTACTGTCTGTCCCTCCATAAAAATATATAAATTAGCCTACTGTCTGTCCCTCCATAAAAAAAATATAAATTAGCCTACTTTCTGTCCCTTCATAAAAAGATATAAATTAGCCTACTGTCTGTCCCTCCATAAAAAAAAAAAATTAGCCTACTGTCTGTCCCTTCATAAAAGAATATAAATTAGCCTACTTTCTGTCCCTTCATAAAAAGATATAAATTAGCCTACTTTCTGTCCCTCCATAAAAAAATATAAATTAGCCTACTGTCTGTCCCTCCATAAAAAAATATAAATTAGCCTACTTTCTGTCCCTTCATAAAAAGATATAAATTAGCCTACTGTCTGTCCCTTCATAAAAAAATATAAATTAGCCTACTTTCTGTCCCTTCATAAAAAAATATAAATTAGCCTACTGTCTGTCCCTCCATAAAAAAATATAAATTAGCCTACTTTCTGTCCCTTCATAAAAAGATATAAATTAGCCTACTGTCTGTCCCTCCGTAAAATAAAGGCGAAATCCACAAAAAAATAAAACAATAAAAGGATAGAGATGACCCACTTGCTACAGTTGATGATGATGTCTTCGGGCCGGATGCGGCGCTTCAACATGCCCATCTTGGGGTGGTCCCCTCGCCCTCTGAAGAGGCCCGGGGGCTCGATGCGGAAGTTCCCTATCCTCTCCTTGTGGTTGTCCATCACACAGAAGCCGTACTCCTGAAGCACCTTCTCGTTTTCCTCTTTGATTTTCTACAGAAAGGATCGAGACAAGCACGTTCACTCTCAACGTGCCATTATAAAGACGGAGAAATTGGCAAGACAGGGCAAAGTGCTTTACAGAATAAAAGCAAATACAGAGTGCAACAGTGCACTTTAAAATGAATACAGATTTATAATGGATACAATTAAAATAAGATATAGGAGCATATACATTACAACAAATACTCCCACCTTTAATAGAAACAGAAAAAACAGCTAATTTAAAGTCCAGGCAAGACCTAGCTGTTATTAGACATCACTGGGATAGGCAATGTTAAATAAATACGTTTTTAAATTGGACTTAAAAAACGGCTATGGTTGGGTATTTCCTAATGTAACCTGGAATGTTATTCCAGGTTTGTGGTGCATAATAGTGAAATGCTGCTTCATGGTTTGTTTGTTTATTTCGGGGCATGTCATTACAGGCGAACATGTTCAACTTTTAGAAGATTTCTCAAACATTTTCCAAGAAAAAAAGCATATCTGAAAGCAAACAACACTGTGAGATTCTAGATCAGTATTTTTTGCTATAGAGGCCATGCAAGTGACATCATCGTACCCGGAAGTTATGTGGGACCGCCTACTGAGTGGTAAATAACAACATTCTGGCCAAACAGAAAAGTCTGAAATGTTTATGGTTTGAAGGTTTTTTTATTTTTTTTTGTTTTGTTGTCAGAGTTTGGAAGCGTTCGTTTTCAACATCCTCCTCCTGCATTATGTGCAATTCAGAAATGGGTGGTATGCAGGGGTGTGTCCCGGTGGAAAAGTGATAATGTGCAGGTGCATACTCTCTATAATTGTGTACAATGAAGTACACAATTAGGCTCGAGTGGTTAAGCATATTCATTCATAAGCAGGTATATACGAGAACGCATGATTGGTCAAAGTAAAAATTGCCTACCAGCTTCTCTGCTTTGGACATCTGTTTCCTGGCTTCTGATTGGGCCTTGAAGTGTTCACTCATGTCGTTGAAGTTGCACTTGTTCAGATCGGTGATCTTTGATTTCTCCTCCGGTGTCATTTCCTGGGAGTAGAGAGAGAGAAAGAGCTTGGTAAGTTTGATACCTGGACCTCACACCAGCTATGAATCACTTCAGATGAATTTCAACTTGGAATCCCTGATTTGGGCATGTCATCCTTAAGGCCTATTCCTAGTCTGGATTTTCGGTGGTGAGCTGACCACCGGAGCTGAAATAACGTTGAGCGGTGGTGAGTAAAAACAGAGAGAAGGGCTGGAGCGGTGGCGGCGGTTTGCTCTTCACCGCGGCTCGTGACGTCATGTTGTAGTTCGGTGGTCACCTCACAACCGAAAATCCAGACTATGTATGAGCCTTTATGGGCAAGAATCTCATGCAGAAATGTAACTACTTATTACTTGCGCAAGCAGAGCGCGCAAGTAATCATTTCGCTTGGTCTCTTCGAAGTGAAGCCAAGTTCTCTTCAACCGTAAGTCTGTGCCTGGTTTGCTGGGACTAGTTACAAGTTACACATTAGTTACACATTACGTCATATACACACCATGTACTCTGGTCCCAGTTCTCAACGATGACGTAATGTTGTAACTGGTCCCAGCAAACCAGGCACAGACTTACGGTTGAAAAAAACTTGGCTTCACTTTTTGGAACCAAGTAACCACAGTATACTGCTAATCAAATTACAACTACATACTCTGTATGTAGTGTACTCTACATGTAGTGTAGTGTACTCTACATGTAGTGTAGAGAAATGTAGTTGTCAATAATTCATTTTTCTGTAAAAAAGTAGTTAGGTAGCAAATAGTTACACGTAATGATTATACATTTCAAACGTTCCTTCACAGAGATACTGAGATGTGATAGTTTCCAGCGGTCGGAAATACTTGCGCGCTCTGCTTGCGCACTAGTAGGCCATTTATTGCCTACTAGTGTGCAACAAGCAAGTATGCACTCGGCACGGCAGAGTGCAGTTCTAGTTAAGCTATGGGTTTAAGTGCATAAATAATTAATAGAATAATCGCAGTTCATGCGATTATTTTGTATCCATCAAAACCTTTTTTTGTTGTTTATTTATTCATTCGCTTATAAATTAAACGTTCTCAAATTAAACTTAATACATTTAAAAATTTAAGAAATGTTACACAACAAAATTGTGGTAAAAATATTGGTAATCGTGGTCTCTAGGAGTATAGTGAGCGGACACAACTATCTGTCATCGGTCAGGCTCTCATCAAGTGTGTCTGCCCTGCTTACCCTTCTCCAGTCCTTATAGAAGTTCTTTCTGAACATCTCTTTAGTCGTATACTCGTGGTCCAGCATTTTGGCAAAAAACGTAGCTACCTCCTCTGCAGGTGGACTCAGTTTCATATGTTTACCTCCAGAGAGAACAAAAAAAGAAAGCGTTAATATTTATTAAGCTCAGCTGTGTGAAGCAAGTGCAGAAATATACCATACTGAAACTGTTTGTCTGTCTGTGCAGTATTTATGTCAACATTTGTCCACCAGGTGGTGCTGGAAGAAAAAAAAAAAGAAACACCAAAACCAAACTTTTGCAAGACTGTACCAGACAGCGGAAATTAATGGTATTGAGCCAAGCAAGTGAACTACATGCACACACACACACCTTCAGATTAGTTTTAAGTTTAATTTGGGGCATTGAGATTTGAAACCACACACAATGTGATTATTGCGAACGCAGTGATTGCGAATGCAGTGAGCACTTACTATGAGACCTAGCAGATCATGTCTGTCTGTGTGTCTGTCTGTCCCGCTTTTGTGCCCATATATGGAGCTGAGTGATTTGTTTGTGATTGATGCAAGTGTCTGTCCCGCTGTTACGTCACCATGACTCAGCCATAACCATATAAGGAGTCCCCAAAGCAGCTATATGTCCAAAACCCAAATATGTACGAGCTGCGTTCGCTTCCCGCGTTTGCGCGTCTTACTGGTGTGGACTAAAACATTTCATTGTGTGTGGTTTCAACTCTCAATATGGGGTTGACACACACTCAATTTTTAATTTACATGTCTATGAGGGGCCATGCACTCAGTTGAGTTGAGTTTTTTTATGACATGAAAATCTCCATATATGAGACAAACAGTACGTCCACCCTGGTCCCACGAGGCCATTATAATATTGTATATCATACTGTAGATACATCATGATGTCATAATTACGTCATAGACGCTGATGTCATGTAGTGTAGTGTATTGTTCGCGTGTACAAGAAGCTTTCCGTGTTCTACGCGTTAAGTCGCGCTAAACAAGGCATACCGCTAAGTGGCTCCAGAAAAAATGTTATACGAAAGAAAAGGTGAGAAGGAAACATTGTGATTGGTGGAACAATGGTCCCGCCCGCGCCGCAGGACGATAGTGACGAAGGCATGGACATATTCATGGACGCTTTCAAGACACACAAGTACAAAAATGCTTTCAGCGAAAGCAACTGGGAAGAGGAGTTTGATGAAATGCCCATCTTCATGAAAACCTCCCCCGGAGAGATGATAGACCCCGTGAAGCATCCGGGCATGGCATGTCTTCAAGCTATGATCCACGGCGGGACGCCAGAGGAGCAGGCGACGAGTCTTAAAGACGAAGGGAACGCGCATTTCAAAGAGAAGGACTACCGAAAGGCAATAGTGTCGTACACGGCGGGTTTGAAGAAGAACTGCGGCGACCGGGACATCGACGCCGTCCTTCTCGCCAACAGGGCCGCGGCGCACTTCCACCTCGGCAACGTGCGCTCTGCGCTGAACGACGCCACCTCCGCGAAGAAGGTGAAGCCGGGCCATCTCAAAGCGCTAGTCAGAGGCGCTCAGTGCTGCGTGGAACTGGGGCGCTTTGCCGAGGCCGTCCGCTGGTGTGACGCCGGACTCGAGGCCCATTCCGCTGACGCGAAGCTCCTGGAGATGAGAGCGGCCGCGGACAAACGGAAGAGAGCCGCCGAGAGAGACGCCAGGAAGGCCAAAGTGAAGGAAAAGAAGGATCAGAGTCAGAAAGAGGACCTGCTGACGGCTATACGGAAGCGAGGTATCGAGCTCCTCCGAGCTGACGACAAGCCCGAACACGGAGACCCCACGGGGACCATGGCAGAGCTGACTCCAGACGGCCTCGGCTCCCGTGAAGAGGCCACGGGGGCGCGGGTGTTCCTAGACGAGCATGGCGCCCTGCACTGGCCTGTGCTCTTCCTCTACCCAGAACACCGACAGAGCGACGTCGTCTCGGCCTTCTGCGAAAGCGCTCGTTTCTCGGACCACCTGGCCGCTATGTTCGGAGAGGAGCTTCCGCCTTGGGACACGGACCGGAAGTACCGCCCACAAAGCCTCCAGCTGTTCTTAGACGACCGCGAGAAGGAGACTCTATACCGGGTCGACCCAGAGACGTCACTGTTGACGGCGTTGCAGCACGAGAGGTGTTTGGTCAAGGCGGGCACTCCCAGCTTCATTGTGCTGGTGAAAGGGTCGTCATTCTGCAAGCGCTTTCTGACGGGGCAGACGGTAAAGAGATTGTAACTACAGTATGTTACATTATGTTTCCTCAGCGATCAGAGAGAGGCAGGATTACTCACTGTGTTACAATATTGTTAATTATTTTCATGGTAATGATGTATGATTAAAGATATATTGATGTATTACTTACAAACACAGTCCGTGCTCATACACACAAACACACGAAGCTGTGCAGAAGGAGGAGAGGACACCGGAGCATCACGGACATTTTGGTGTTAGCATTATGCTATGCTTTAGCTATTGAAAAATAGCAGATCTACAAGCTCATAGCGCCAGCGTGCTACGAGCTTGTAGGTCTGCTATTTTTGAAAAATGACTGACGACTGACACAGAAACAGCTTTTTCAGAAAACTGTCAGGATGTAGAAGACAATTTTAGAATCTGATCTGATCTCAGGTCAAAATGTTTTAAGAGCCTTTTATTAGGTGCTAAGTAGTAGCCTATACAGAACGTTTAGACCTAGCGGTCTTCATCAGAGTCAAAGACAAAGCTGTGCATAGTAGGGGGTAGCGCCACTCAAAAAGAATTACCATATAAACCCATTAGCATGTAGAGCCATTAGCATGTAGATCCGGGGATCAACATGATTCGATTTTAGTTAATGGCTTGGTTCTGAAAGAGTTTGAAATGTTGCCAATAAACAATCTATACGTGCACGTGTGTGTGTGTGTGTGTGTGTGTGTGTGTGTGTGTAAGCTGTGGCTCATCTCTCAAGGAGCTATTGCACCGCTGCCTCACAGTATATTCCATTTGTCTTAACCAATAACCACTCCGCTACCGGTGCAACCTGAAACAGCGTTATCTCATGTACGACACCTCTTTGCACCGTAACCCATTAACCCATTTTGACCTGACCTCTATCTCAGTGGTGCTCAATATTTCAGGTCAAGGACACCAAAAATTATATGTAATTGGCCACCGACCCCCATCTGAAAAGATGTTGTTCCAGGGACCTCCCCAGAAGCTAATATTTGAGTTAAAAACTCCTTTTCAATAGCTAAAGTATAACATAATACTTAACACCAAAAGACCTGAGGCCGATGCTAAAAATGCATTAAATCACTGTAGTTCTCACACTCGTTTGTTAAAATATGAATTTGGCTGCGAACCCCCATTTGAAAATGTTTTGTGCCACGGAAATTTGGCCTAGCCTGGGTTCCAGCCCGATTGGCTGCGTTCCGTGAATTTGTACTGTCACTCGCTACTAAAGGCCTATTCATAGTCTGGATTTTCGGTGGTGAGGTGACCACCGCTCCGGTGGTGAGCTGACCACCGGAGCTGAAATAACGTTGAGCGGTGGTGAGTAAAAACAGAGAGAAGGGCTGGAGCGGTGGCGGTGGTTTGCTCTTCACCGCAGCTCATTACGTCATGTTGTAGTTCGGTGGTCACCTCACCACCGACAATCCAGACTATGTATGAGCCTTCAGTCTGGAAAGGGTCCTATCTCCAAGGTAGGCGGGACATGTAAAAGGGTGAAATGGAACCGTGGCTTCTGATTGGTCTGTGGTGTGGCGGGTTGGGGAAAAAACAGCAGTTTAGTTTAACGTCGTATCAATGCGCACCGGGCAGATACTGCTGTTGCCCTGCAACGTCCCCATATCATTCACTAAACTGACCCCGCACAGCCGTCAGTTTTTTTGTGCTACTGAATCTGACAGTGGACTACTGAATCAAATGAATGTTTACTTTTTACCGTAGGTTTAGTCTCGAACTGGCGCTATTCTTTTCAACAGTGAGAAGCATGGATAGAGTGGCAATGGCTGATGACGTATCAACAACAACGTTGCTACGGAACGGGTGACGTTATGAAATGCGAGTGAGAAAACAAACCCACAGAACGCGGCGAAGCAGGCTGGAACCCAGGCTAAAATTGGCCAACATTCAGGTCAAAATAGCAGATCTAAAGATTTTGTAGACACACACACACGCACACGCACACGCACACACACACACACACACACACACACACACACACACACACACACACACACACACACACACACACACACACACACACACACACACACACACACACACACACACACACACACACACACACACACACAAACACACACACACACAGACTAACCATCGTAGGTAAATCTGACTTTGTTTGGTAGGGGCTCATAAGCAGGAGCGAACACAGGACCCATATGTTCCAGGAAACGCCACTTGGACCCGTCTGTAGCTCGTTCTTCCTCCCACCTGTTCATACAAACACCACCAACGAAAGAGACATAAATATAATTCAAATCCACCCTAATAGAATGGTAATGGGTGCTTCAGACCAGTGGTTTCAAACGTTTTGTGGCACACAAAAGGACAAGTCAAGTCAACTTCCCAAGGCACACTTAAAGCCTAAAGCAGTGCTTCCCAAATTAGGGGTCCCAAAATTATTGGAGGGGACTTTTAAGACCTTTTTCGTACCTCTATTAATACCTACTATTTAATAAACTAATAAGTCCATTACTACATCAAAAGTAACTAACAAACTATGCTATCAAAAATGGTCAACATTGACCAAATTGTCAAATACTACCTAAGAAAGAGGCAAGAGGTTAAAAGTTTGGATTGTAGTTTGGCTATTTTCACAACATTTATCTGTGGAACCGAATCAAACTAAATGTAATGCCTCAAATCCTACAATTCCAAGTGCTTGTCATGGTGGTGGGGTTCCCAGGTCAAATGGGACTATTTTGTGGGGTCATAGCCTGAAAAGTTTGGGAACCACCCTGGTATGGCCGAAACTGGTAGAAAAAGACTTGCACTGACTCCACCAATTAAGGACCATCATTAGTATCATAGCACAGAAGCAGCCCTGATACAAACATTACAGATGATGTCTTGTGATCCAAGGCTATAGTCTCTGACTATCCTATTTTAGAAATATATTTTGTTAGTCTCTGACTCTTTGTTGAAGTTTTTGTGGAGTGCGAGTCTTTTTCTACCAGTTTTCCTGTATGTTTACGGACAAAGACAATCGTTTTCCCTGGTCATATATTATTGTTTTTATTACCTACTTATCACTCTGAATTTATTTATATAATGCCAAATAAAACGTTTAACAACTACTTGTGGTTAATATTTTTTGTGCGTATAGAATTAGCCTCTGTAATGCACAAAGTATAGTTACAAAGTAGTAGTAGCCCTACTCATAGTAAATTAACATTAAATAACATAACATAACAGGCAGAATCGAAGCAGTAGAAGGTTATGGACCAGAGCTAAACATAACATAACATAACATAACTTTTTGTAAAGTTGTATTTGGTGGTGGTAGAACACCGCAAGCAGGGCACGGCAAGCAGGGTCCAGCATCCAGCTCCAACGGTCAAGCTCCTTGTCTGCTGACCCTCCGTCAGGCTGCTCAAAACAACCGACAGCACCGTGCTACCGCCGGCTGCACTGGTGGGCAGAGCCGGGGAGGAGAGCAGCCTGCGACACAAGCCGCTAACGACAACACGTCGTGTCCACGTCATTCACCGCGTCTCCATAAATCCTCTGACAACAACTCTCCGATCATTTGTCAGAAACGTGAATTCACCCATTTGTTTACAAGCCTTGGTTTTCGTTCCCAGGTGACCAGCGTGATCCGGTACAGATCCCGCCCTTCTGCGTGTGCACGATAAAGCACACACATGAACGCACGCACCGTTTCCGTGTCCGCTCTTTAGGACCAGACCGGATCAGCGACCTGCAGCGGCGATTTGATCCCAGACCCAGACTGATTGTAAAAATGTATTATGATTCTCTCCCGGTCCAATTCCCACATATGATATCTTGATCTTCAGCCGCAGTAGCCTGACATTCATTCTAAATTTTCATTTCGTTTGAATCGTCCGGACAGACATATTTTTTAATGGTAGCGACTAGCGATACTAGCGAATAGCGATTCAGGGCTGGAGGCAGCGGCTCAGCACTGCAGATGAATTACGCACACTGGCTGACTGTCCTCTGCTTTCCCAGTGTGGATTATATTTCTCTCAATGTCTTTTTGGAACGGATAAAGTCCGAGACTGTCTGCACTCTGCCGACTGCAGTTCGGATGCTAAATGCTTACTGTCTGTGTCACCCTCACCCATAGTAGATCGATATAATCCTGCTGCTCACAGAAAGCCGATATCCGACCCCAACATCACAACATGTGTTTACTTTTGACCCGGTCCGTCAAGAACACGGTCCTCCTCCTCGCCTCACCCACAGGCAGTTCCTATAGGTTGCACTAGTATAGTATCTGTATCACACACTTTAATAATAGCCCTGTAATAATCACTTCCCGACGATGCCCCTATCAGATTGGCTGTCAAATAGTCTGGTGCATGTCCCAGAAACGTCATCAATCAATATATCTGTTTGTCTCACAGGTGCATTCAAATTGCAGTAGGCTACACACATTGATGCCAAATACTCTACTGGAGAGGTTAAACTGGATCCTTTTCATTCTCAGGTTAGCTGCTCCACTAATTACAGAGCAAATAATTTCAATATTGCATAGTTCCTGGTTCCTGGAAAATAGCACATGTCTTTCCTTAATTTGTACAAGTGGAGATAGGCCTGCTGTAGGAGTATCAATTGGTAAATAGTCAACTTAAAGCAATTCTTTCAAATATCTCCATATCAAATCAAACACAACATCAATCCAGACTCAGCTAATCATATCTCTGCCACTATCTTAGTCGTAAATGATATCCGCCCAAATCATATCTATGTCACTATACCTTCTAACAGGACCCCTTGTACAAGGTTTCTTCGACTATGGATGCACCTCTTGGTACAACAGCAACCTCAAAGGCCCTTAAAGCAAGGCTCCAGACTCCCCAAAACAAACTGGTCAGGCTCCCTGAACCCACCTCGCCCCTGCCCATTTTTACATGTTGGAATAGCTTAGGGTTGACGACAGAGTACAGCATCTTGCAATGGGTCTGGTCCACAAGATTCGATACACCACCAAGATACCCATGTACCTGTCTAAATACTTCCTTAACGTCAACGAAGTCCACACCCAGAACACCAGAGGAAGTTCAACAAACCATGTGCAATCCATATTCTGCACAAACAAGGGACTAAATTAATTTCACTCCTATATGCCACCAAAATGTTACCAACAGTCATTAAGACATGTGAATCCATTGACTCCTTCAAAACCGCTCTCAAAGGGCACCTACAGACGGATGCTATTCGAAACTGGCCCCCTCACTGTATATTTTCTTTTCCCTTTGTACCTCACCCTTCACCCTTTTTGCAAAAAAAAATATGTTAATGACGTTTAGGAGCTTTAGATCACTTTCCTGGGGGTATTTATGTGTGTAATATGTGGTTTTAGATATTTTAGATTGTAGCAGTGAGCCTGTTGTCTCTGATGTCATGGACACTGGTCTCACTACCTTCCTGGACTACAATTCCCATAATTCTTTGGTGCACTGCTCCTCCTTGTGGATAGGGGGAGAGCTGTCTTACTGAGACAACATGTAGTCCAGGAAGGAAGTGAGCCCAGTGTCCATGACATCAGAGACAACAGGCTCACTGCTACAATCTAAAATATCTAAAACCACATATCACACACATAAAGACCCCCAGGAAAGTGTTCTAAAGCTCCTAAACGTCATTAACATATATCTTTTTGCAAAAAGGGTGAAGTGTCCCTTTAATGCTGAGTGCCAAGCAGGGAGGCATTGGGCACCATTTTTATAGTCTTTGGTATGATGACCCAGCTGGGGAATCGTACTCCGACCTCCCAATGTCCGGGCGAACACTCTAACCCCAATGCCACTGAGCGGATTAAGCATTAATAACATGTGGCAATAACTGTGCTTATCACAAAATCCCAAAGCACACCTGGACTGCTCCAGACAAACTGTGCATCTATAAAAAGCCCCTGACGGAAGAGAGGAACGTGTGTGTGTGTGTGTGTGTGTGTGTGTGTGTCATCTATCTCACCATTTCCACTTCTCCTCCTCTTCCTTTTTTAACTTCTTTCCATCAGCTCCCCTTTTGTCTTTTATTTTCTTTTTAGGCTTTATGTCCTAAGAAGGATAGAAAGAAAGAAAGAACAGAAAGTGTGAGGAGAAGAGAGAATAAATCTAGGGCAAACAATACAGATTGCATCTCAGTGATTATGTGGATGTTTGCATCCAAGTAATTTATACAAAAGATGATGAACCTCATCGTCGTCGTCGTACTCCTGTTTCCGCTTCTTAGACTTTTTGTCGTTCTCTGTCTTGACTTTTTTGGGCTTGTATTCAAACCTGTAAACAAATACAGTAAGGGCATACATTGGAAGAGTAATATCAAAGGTCTAAACCTGTAAAAAAAATACAGTAAGGGAAGGAGTATGGGTATATCGTCTCTGTCGGGTGTACTTTAGATACCTTTGTGTGACGCTGTAGTATGATCAAGTAGGGCGTTAATTTACGAAAACCCGCAAGAGTTAAAATATGGAGGTACCGGTAAGTGATTTCTGCCCCACAGCAATGATATCAAAGGTCAGATCTAGCAAACAGCTCAGGATCTAAGTTCATTTCCACGTCATCCATCTGTCTGAAAAATACTAATTTAATGTCAGGACGATCGGCTTGTGATCCAATGTTCATTTCAGTGATATATGAGGCTCATATACATACAGTACATATTTAGTAGCAGACCCCCATTTGAAAATGTAAATGTTGAATTTTCGAAAATGGACGATCTTCACGTTCACAATGTGATATTGAGCAATGCATTGTGAGCTCATTGTAGATCAAAAAGCCAAAGTATAAAATATGGTTGAACTGATTTTGACGTTATAATATAGAATCACATTTTGCCACATGGAACCCCGTCAAGGACCCCTGGGGGTCCCCGGACGCAACTTTGAGAACCACTTTTGGGGGCCACAGTGGTGGCCACCTCGCGTGACATACGGATACAGAAAATGAATCCAAGTTGTGGTGTCTCGGTTTCATCTAAAGTCTCTGATTATATCTTTCAAGACACTCACACCCTAATAATGACAGCACTGCGTGCAATGTAATTACCATAGCCATTAAACGGCAGGGCAGCCTGTGATTACCAGTTGTACATCATCCCTGCCGCCTTCAGCTCTCTCTCTCTCTCTCTGTCACACACATTCATTGTCTACCTCTCTCTCTCCATCTGATTGTGCCGTCATTCAAATGTCTCTGTAACACGCAAAGCCCTGTTTCAATTTATGCTTGAACCACTAGTCAATCAAAGGGTGTGATTTGAAATGTGTCGGTTATTAGCAGTCGATTAGCAAGTCCTTCACGAAGGGAAAGTGAGCAATACTCAGCTGAAAGGATAATATTGTTGCTGTCGGGCAGAAACCTCTCATTATCTCTCTATATTTGTTTGTGTTGTTAAGTAAATTAACAACCTCATCATACTACAGCATCACACAAAAGTATCAAACATAGCAGATGGCCCTACATCCTCCTGGTGGGAGCTCTTCACTGGAAGGTGAGTCAGTAAGATACGACAGGCAGCAGTGACAACACAGAAATGTGTGTGTGTGTGGGGGGGGGGGGGGGATCAATTGGAAAAAGGGGTAAAATTCTCTAAATTAAAATAAATAAATATATTAATAAGACTAATAAATAAGCCAATTAAATGAAAAAAGAAAATTACGTGTGACAACAATCCACATGAGATGGAGAAAGAGAGAGAACACAGAGATTGATTGATCAACCCATCATTGCATTACATTTTAATTCAGTGATGTCCAAATCAAATCAGCCAAAACATCAAGCATGCTAGTACATGTATTGTACACATGATAGCTATGATTTGAAGATGGTGCTATATTGGGCTGTATATTAGTTTTGGGGCATACAATAGAAAACATCAGCAGCACTATAATCTGAAGTCAAATGGGCTAAGACTGACTGAGTCGACACTCGACCAATTTGAAAGATATTCTGGAATTGAGGTACTTGGACTGCTGTCTGTCAGAGTGCACTATATATGACTCTAGCTGGCCTATAGTAGTTCGGAAGATTAGCAGCAGACCAATCTGAGAATCCCATCGTCAAATATTCGGGAAAACAGCGCCTCCGCTGAGGCAACAGTCTGTCTTGAGAGACTAGCAGCAGACAGACATTAAAACATGAATCTCCTGGTAGAGATGAATACAAATGAGACAACCAATGTTAAATGTTGCTACAGCAACGACACAGGTGGAACCATTGGAAAGACAATACTTGGAATCATCAGGAATGATACATACTCTTCATCGTCATATTCTCGCTTGGGGGGTTTGTGGTGTTTGGGAGAAGGGTAAAAGCCGTTGTCTTCGTCAGGTTCACTCTTAACAGCAGGAGGACTTGAAAAGAAGCAGAGAGCTTCATGTTAGGGGCACAGCACTGTGATGATAATAACAATAAATTACTACATTCTTGCCAGCGTTTCTTATTTGTGTAATATCTGACATGTAAGTACTTTGGACTATTGTCACACTTTTAAATACAGTCATATTTACTATAGTTTATAGTCACGCTTTACTTTGCATATCCATTTTCCTTCTCTTTTTTGGGCTTGTCGACATGGGACGATTTGATCTGTAAAAAAATAAGAAGGTATGACGCTTCAGCTAGGTTGCTTGAGCTGTGTCTGAAGTTTTGTCACCATAAGTCACGAGATTCCATTCAATCCAAATTTGAGCAGCTATTTAAAGTGAAGGCAGATGGTGAACCAACCTTGTCCTCTTTCCTCCTCTCCTTGTCTTCTCTGGGTTTGTCCCTGTGTTTGTCGGAGCTGCTGTCGCCGCTGTGTTTCACTTTCTCTCGCTCCTTGTCCTTGTGTTTCTTCTCAGAGTGCTCCCTGTGTTGACTGAAACACAGCAGAGGTCAGGGGTGAAAGGTCAAAGGCCAGACGGAGACCATGCAGACTCACAGACACAAAGGCTTTTGTTCCAAGATTGCAGGCAAGTCTGATTTGTTTCTCAGAGACAATCTTTAGGACTGAGCCGAGCGTCCACACGGGTTATTTGAAAGGGATCAAATCGGATTTGTTTCAGACATCAGACAACGTTGCCAAAAATAGTACCGACTCACAACACGTCACACCACGAAGTGTTGTGAGCTTGTAGATCTGCTATTTTCAGCGGGCGACACCGTTGTACGAGGGAGTATGAAGCAGGCGAGTGTCCAGACTGAGACATCTTTAGACATCAGATTTGAAACCATTTGAAACCACCTATAGGAACGCGGTTCAAATCTGATTTTCAAAAATGTGTTCATACTCAGTAAACCATTGAATGGACTATAAAAAGAACTTTCCCACATGATTTAGGCTGCCAGTCTATACATAAAAATGTTATGTTTCTTAAGACATTAATGTCTTATTTAAGTAACAAATCTCCAACTACAGAAACAACCTCAGTTTAGAGACCAGGATTACTGCATGTTTTTGTGAGGGTACCTACCCTAGGGGACACGGGGAGAACATGCAAACTCCACACAGAAAGGCCCTTTCGCCAACCCTGCCTTCGGGTATGGGCACTGATGACGCGGAGGAGGAAACACGCCGCCAGCACCCACAGTGCCCCGAGCGGGAATCGAACCCAGGACCTTCTAGCTGTGAGGCGACAGCACTACCAACTGTGCCACCGTGCCCTGCATTGGCATTATTAACAGTAATAAATATACACTAATATAATATGTATTGTATACTTTGCCAGGTGTGAAACAAACAATGAGTTCCATCAAACAACTAATGATATTTATACAAGAGCTTTCCACATCATCCTTGAAATGTGATTGACCATCTGATTGTCTGTGATGACAGTTTTGCTTTTGTGTCAAGCAAATAATAGGATTTTAAACAATACCACAATAATAATAAACTTAAATAAAGATCTTGTGAGATTTATTCTGTTTGCTGCTCGGTTCTCTTAGACAAAATACGGTATAATAAGGTGCATTCAAAGGCATCATATATAAATATTGACCAATAAAATATTAGACTATAATCGCCCCAAAGGAGGAATTCCTTTACACAGCACTGCACATATCAGTGAGCAACAAACAATAAAAAAGTAATAACAATAAAGGTTGAAGTGGTGCAGACTGCAGAGATAATGAGCGTCATAATACTGCATTCATTTTGACCAGACCTGATACACACAGCACTAATGACACTGTGGAGGATTGTTAGCCTTACGGCAGTGAAGTTTAACAACAAGCCATAAATAAATAGGATACTTCAAAGTGCTGATCATTAAAGTCAGTTCAGACAGAGATGAACAGTGATTGATTTGAGTCATTTATTTCTGTCCCTCAGGTGGGCTGTATCGTAGTTGCAGAAATATGGTGTTTGATCTACACTCATACATAGAATGTTTTAGAAATAGAGGAATGGAAGCGCTGCAGGGATCTGTTAGTGGCTCTTAGATGGGTGCTCTTTGGTGATACAGGTAAAACCATATAGACAAAAGGTATCCTTCCTCCAAGTAGTACTGCTTGTCAAAATGTGAATTGCAGACTTAGTTTATTTGATGATGAGCAAGGCAAATAAATAACAGGACCTACGCGTTTCGACCAAAAGGTCAGCTTGGCCGATTAGTCACCCTTAAATACAACCAGGTGGTGGGTGTGATCCAATCATATCATTACATCGTTATTATTTCATTGTCATATATACATTATTTCATTTTAGTTACATTATAAGATAGAATGTTTGGTTGCAGTAGGAAAAAAAGGAAAGGTCCAAGTAGAGACCCCTGGGGACCCCGGTCAACAAAGCATACAGGGTTTAAGCTGTCAATTACGTGATTGCCCCTGTCGTGGAATTCTGGATCAATCAGTAACTGGCAATGGGAGTCAAGATGATGCTTTAATTTAATGTACATGATATCATGGGGAGAAGTACAGTACGCTAGACACAGATCTGTGGCAAGTTGGTTCTGCTGACGAGCACAGGGCCCATGCAGACTATATAGTTATACTAGCTGCTACAAGGACAAGCCCGATAGGGGAAAGCCCGATAGGGGAATCAGTACCAGAGCCACCACTCGAGGAGACTGCGAAGTGCCGCACCGGCAAACAACATTCGGCCAAAATGTCCTCGGAGTACAGGGTTGTGTAGCATGGAATGGCCTTCCTCTGCGTATAAGGGATTGTGCTATACATTTCCATATTTGAAATACAATCTGAAAAAATGGTTGCTTTAAAACCAAAGCTGCAACCATTCATGATTATTTTAGGTGTATTTATTTTTTTATGCTGTGTTCCCTATATGTAATGTATTGTAATGTATATGTAATGTAACTGTATTCCACTGTTTGACTGTCTGTTTTTCCGTTTTGTGTTTCCTGTGAGGACTGCGGATGAAAATTAGCAACTGTGCTATATCCTATAAAAGTACTAGGTAGTAGGTACTAGGTAGGTGGTGGTCAAATATAAATGTAACTTAGTCTTAGTCACCCCTGACCAATCAAATGGCGTTGATCTTGGCGGGTTCAGAGACAGCTGAATATCCACCCACCCACCAAACAACAAAAACAACAACAATGACAAAGCCATAGGAGGGGTTCGAGTGCCATCCATATTATGGTATAGTTGTTACCTGTTGCCGCTGTGCTTGGATTTCTCTCTCTCTTTGTCTTTCTTGTGGTCTTTGTGCCGGTGCTCCTTGTCTTTATGCTTGTGAGAGTCTATGGAAACAAACAAATGAAACAGCACACGTCTTGGACCAGGTTTAATATTAAGAGCACTCTTCTTCATCTATAGATGCTGTAGTTTATGAATATATCGTTGTTGTCCGGCAGTTTTGGCAGTTGTTTTTTTTACTTACTTTCTACTCTTTTTTGTAAATTATTAATATGCACAGTATATGCCTGCATCATTATCAGACATACATTTATTTATGCCCAACATTCTTAGTAATTGTAGAAATATACCTTCATTGTTTAATTTTCAATCATGTTCTATATAGGGATTCTAGGCTACTTTAAATTACTTACACTCTTCCTAGCAGCCAATTTTTTTATCAAATAATTTAGTGACCAAATGTCTTTAAACGAAAACAAATGGGCGAGATCTGCCAACTAAAAAAAAGGCAGCATTTCGAGCTCTCACTGTAGACTGATTCAAATTGTAACCAAATCAAATCAAAAAAGTTAACTCTGAAGCGTCAAGCGTCATTCCAATGCTGCTGCAAGTCTATCAGCACGAGAGACAGATGCTGACACTTGATCGTCACCTGGTGGCGTCCCGCTGTCATGACAGGTCAATAATTGACAGGATAGGATGCTATTGTCAAGGGAAACAATAACACGCATCCATTCATCATGTGCAGAACTATTGGGAGTCTCGCTGTCTTGGGACGCCGTAGGCTATATTTCCCCCACGGGACTTAATTCACCAAGAAAATGTGCTCTGAACTTTAAATTAGTTGGGAAGTCGGAATCCTCCAATAATGTATATAGGACTATTGTCTTCCACAATATTATTCATGTCAGATCATATAGTTTTATCTTATGTCACAATAGAACAAGCCTCCTATAGGTCTACGATAATGTCTGCAAGATTGTGTCAGAACAACCATATGGTTCTAATAATGCAGCCCTAAACTTTCTTTTCAATTATTTCAAGTTTACAACAAAAAAATAAGCCCTAAATCCCAACCCTGCTACTCAGTGGAAGATGTTTTCATAAATGAAACGTAAGCAGATATGCAGATGGTATTTGTGACATTATGACGGTATGTGTGTGTGCGGGCTGTGGATCAGTGATAACCTCCCCAGCTCTCTCCTCCATATCAAGGCAGACAGTTCTCCCACTGATCGGCGCACCCTGGCTGGTTAGATAGAGAAAAAGAAAATGGCGCAGAGACTAAGTCCTCAGCCCCAATTCGGCCACTTTCGGCTCCAAAATTAGCCGTATATGCACACGCATATCGCGCGTGCGGTGGGTGCATAAAAAACACGACGCCAAGCCCTGCACAAATGTGCCCTCGGTTTAGAATACGGACGGGCGCAAGTGTCATTTTGAGGGCCTCTTTTTGAACAATAGCCGCAAGAGAGTGGAGGAGAAGGGACTTAGTCTCTGGGACGCCATTTCTGGTCCCTTTAAAAAACTATCAGCTGCCTAGAGCCAGACGAGTCACGATTGCGAGTGCAAAGAGAACATAACATGGAACAAGATGATGATCAGAGGACGTACCGATTGCTTTCGATCCGGAATTGACCTGCGGATTGTGAAAACAAAGACATTAAATATTTGCATTTTCTAAATGCCGGTAAGCATTAGTTATTTGATCCAAGTTTCAAGTAGCATGGTATACAGCTGAACGTGTCCACAATGAACTGCAATAACGAATCCACATATCCAAGTTCACACAGAAATGACAAGTAGCTTAAACTTATTTAGCGATGCGTTATTACGCCTTCATTATACACATTTTATCAAACATTCCATGTCACTATTATTTGTCAGATATATAGCAGCTGACCCTGTGACACCCGAAAAGCATTCGAGTGTGACAGTAACAGAGGGCTACCTTACCTGAGAGTCCTTGTGGCCATGATCTCCACTCATTGTCCAAGTTTGTGTCCGCTTGTCCAGCAGGCCCGGGAGACCGATGGGTGTCCGGGAAGGATGCGAGGCAGGCAGGCAGCAGAGCTAGGCTGCTTGTTCTGGGAAGAGCCTTCTAGTATACTCTGGAATGGAGTCCGTTCGTTGCGCATTCGGCTAAGTCCCAATATTGACCGACTGCGCATGCTCACATCAATTTGAACAATGTGAAAGAGAGCTAGAAGACTCTGCATGGGTCCCTCCCTGACCCAAAATAAAATAGATCCTTATGCTTATAAACTAGTGATTTCTCTCAACCCAAGGCCCCCCAGTTTGATTTGCAATGTGCCATGGACCCCCAGTCCCCCACATAACGCTTGAGTGTTCAAAATGGATCAATTTGTGCACCGAGTTACAGATCTACAGTATATGGGTCGACTTATTTCTCAACTTTCATCCGGTCGACCGACCCACGGACCCCCAATTGATGCCATTTGCAGTTGCACATTGGGAACAAGAGTTGCATTACGCTTTAATTTATATTGAGATTTTACTTGTGCATCTTTTACCGAAATCTAAATCGATCATTCAATATTGCCATCTCTGGGACCTCAATCAATGCTGTAAAATCCTCTGTATTAATTTACCTCCGACTTTAAATGCAACTAGACCCATACAGGTCCAGCTCTCCAACTTACAGATCCGCAAAGGTCCATTTGGACCCCTGGCGATCCCTGGACCAGGCGTTGATAACCAGTGCACTGCTAAACAAATGAGCATACTTGTTTTGCAAATGAATGTTTAATTATGCTACAGACAGTTGGGTGACGTCAGATCAATATCTTAGTAGTTAGCCTGTCATTTGATCTGTATTTAACAAGCAAAGTGTGGATGTCGGACTCTGTTGACAAAAAAAAGAGCTAATCACTTGATCTATTAATTACTTGATCAATATTCTTGTAGCAATCCAACACATCTGGCGAGGTTTAGTCGGATGTGAACAAACTATAGTAGACAGATCTCGACTGCCAGGAATTAATTTAACCATTTCACAGGAAAAGCAGTAGCAGTAGAAAATTTAATTCAGTTTTAACAACATAATTATACAATCATGACAAAGCTCCATTATCAGTCTTAGACATGATTAATCCAGCATTAAAAAAAAAAAAAAAAACATTCACACAATTCCATACACAGTCTAGCTACAATCTCACATGATAGCAGGGACAAAACAATAAGATAATTATTTTATAACAGTTAATCTGTACATGGTCGCTTCCTCAATTGAAATGTCATAATCCAGGAGAGAGAGAGAACCAATATCAAATGATTCACAAAGAAAATAAAAATACATTTACAGTACAAGTTCACAGGTTGCCACGACGAGTGTGGTGAGGGCTATTTAGACTTCCTTCGTTTGGCCTGGGTGGGACTGGCTCCAGTTTCTGGTGGAGAGAGAACGTGTCTGTTAAAATATGAATTTCATCATGGTTTTGATGGTCACAAAACTGTGTTTTGACCCTTTGTCTATTGATGGGGGCCATTCTGACCTGAGATCAGATTCCAAAAAAGTCCTGACAGTTTTCTGAAAAAGCCGTTTCTATGTCAGTCGTTCTTTTCGATTTTTCAAAAATAGCAGACCTACAAGCTCGTAGCTCGCCACTCGGTGGCGTGCCATGAGCTTGTAGATCTGCTATTTTTGAGTGGTGCAACCACTCCCAAGGAACAGCAATGTCCGTGTGCCTATGTGACGTTAACCCACCTCTATGTGACTATGAGCACCAGTATGACTATTAGTACCAGTAGGGGCGCTGTTGTGCCAGAAACAGAGAGAGAGATAGTGCTGCACTGTTGCCTGCTAATGAGTGAGAGAGAGAGAGAGAGAGAGAGAGAGAGAGAGAGAGAGAGAGAGAGAGAGGAGTTGCACCACTCAGTTCACACAGGTGTTATTTTCAACACCAAAAGGGGTTCCCGCCCCAAAATGGGTATAAATACTTACTAAATACTAGATGGATAATATAGTTTTTCTCCATCTTGTCTAATTGATGTTTGGGATAATTACTTGCTCCTCCTCTGTATGCATGGATGAAAGCAAAATAAAAGCTTGTATTCACTATTGTGTGACTGACAGGGCAGTGACCCCACACTATAGCGACGTTTCCAATATGTTAAAATTACTACATTTTATTTTAGTAATATTGTTTCTGCACAGATTGACGCTTTAACCATTGCTTTTCATGAAATAACAGACTATTAGGGTTTTATGGACATTTCTTCTAAACAAATTGCTATTGGATCACTTCAAATGCTTTCATCTTTAAAAAGATAACAGTAAATATGGATCTCAATGCGTCACACACATTGAGATCAATGTGTGTGTGTGTGTGTGTGTGTGGGGATCTGATTGAGAACAACCTCCCTGTAACAACATGCCAGTATATAGTTTGCATCTCTCTTTCATACTCTGAAGACTTTGAACTGCATCAATGCTACCAGTGCACGTCTGCTTCAATCTGTTAAAATGTTATCTTTTCATCGTTGCACCTTCACAACACTGATTGACAATGGTCTTTAAAGGGTTATTTCACTTTCAAAAGAACTTTGTCATTTCTAATATTCATTAGCTACCCCGCCCCCTTCATATGGGTTACAAACCCATTGTAACGTCAAACTCCATTTTCACCATGCTAGATTAATCGAAAACATTCTTTAGTCTTCTTCGTCACCCAGGTGTCCTCATTCTTTTCCAAAAATAAATGAAAACAGTACATGAAAATGAGTTTGAAGTTACTTGTGTAGCTCTGTTGTAGAGATTAAACTTGGATTTTAGATCTGCGATGCTTTATAGCGCAAGTAGGCCTTCCTTAATCCTTAGCGAGATTCAGGGCAATCTTTTTTTCCTTTTTTAATGTTTTATCCCACGATTTTGCAACCCATTTTTTCACCCGGTGTGAATTATCTAATGTAATCCTGGGCGCTACACTTCCTCTGCCAACCTGGGGGGGGGGGGGGCGGACTGACCTCATGCTTCCTTCTATGCATGAGGAGTCCAAGCTGCTTCTTTTCACCTGACAGGGGAGTTTCCCTGGCCGGACGTAGCGCGTGGAAGGAACACGTTATTCCGACCAGTTCCTTTGCACCCTCCATCAGGCGCCCCGGCTGGCCAGGGTCCAGATTCAGGGCAATCTGACAATTAGATCCTTGAGATATAATGTTGTGCAACTGGAAAAGGATCAACTGATATCACCACGACAGCTAATATGACAAAGATTTAAATAAAGATTGTATTTGTCAGAATTGTCACATGTTTATAATAAGCAGTACGCAGTCAAATGATGGTGTGGCACAGGGCACCTTCAAGCACCTCAAGGGAACACAATATGGAGAATAAATAAAACGGGGGGAAAATAAATTATTAAGCTAAGCTACCTTATTTGCATCTTTTTTTTTTACATCCCTTTGTGAAGATTATTTGTTTTGAACTTTTTACCTTCACCAGGTTACGTTTATCTAATGTGTATCCATCTACTGTTATCCTGGGTAGGGTGCACACAACCACATGCCTCCTCTCTACATGCCGACAACAAAGGACTTTTCAACAAAAAACCCAAAACGTTGGAATTATGGAGATACAAGGTTTCTGCCCGACACTGGGGGACAATAATCGTATCGCAGAGATTTAAATTGATCATGAAATTGTCCTCTGTCATACACTAAGAATAAGCTTTTGTTGAGCTGCAAATTCAGTACCACTTAAACCCTCTTAGCTATACTTGGATAAAACGGACCTGTAAAGAGCGTACACTCTTATTCTAATTATACTACGCAAATCGATTCGGCAAAATTTGCAGATCACAACACAACAATTAACGCTCATCTTTTACTTTCTCTAATAACAACCTAAAATATGAACCTGGTTGAAAGAAAAAAAAAGAAACTGACATTTTAAGTTATAAGCATATTTTGATCATGGCGATACTATTGTTAATCTCAATTATTATTGCACAATAACCGTTCACGGCATGTAATCTTCATATCGCCCCATACATCCCTACCTGACAGCGAGGAGAGACGGTTGGTTACCTTTTGCAGCCGTGCTGGCGCCTGGCCTGGCTGATCTCTTCCTCGTCCCACTGTCGGCGACCGGCTCCTCCTCCACTTCCTTCTCTGCCCGGGAGCTCCGCCTGCTCGGGCCCTTGGGCTTCTCCAGCGCGCCCCTGGGAGCAGCACACACACACACAAACACACAGCATGCACGTACGCAGCACACAGACAAACACACAGCGTGCACGTACGCAGCACACAGACAAACACACAGCGTGCAGACAAGAGGGAGGGGAAGGAGGGTTGTGTTACTGCACGATGCAACGACGCAGGTAGCTCTGCTCTACTCAGAGAGAAAGATGGAATACCGCATTTGTGACGGGGCTGTTTTTCCTCCTCTACCACAGATACTGTCCGGTGTCTTCCTTTCCGACAGCACCCACCACTACATAAAGGGTCCACATGGTCGCTGCTCGTGTCTTTGGCAGCGCCAAATGCACGTTAAATACATACCTTGGGACTAAGTTGATGGGCGTCTTTCTTTTCTTTACCCATCTGTGATAGAAGTGGAAAAACAGCGGTAAACTAAAAAACTGGAGCTGAACAAAACATACGACAATCCCCCAGGAAAACAAAAGATAAGGAAAGGCCCAAAATCACAAAAAGCCTGCAGATAGCTTTTGCTTTATCGGTGTACGGGTACTAGGCATGTAACGATACACTTAACTCACGATACGTATCACGATATGAGGTTCACTGTGCGATTTCTCACAATATTTTAAATTATTTTCCAGACAAATTCTTTTTTTCAATGATTTTTGTGGTAGATAAATATCACAATTTTATTTGACCCAAAACGTGTGCTGATAATATATTGTGATATAGATATTTAAAAATAATAATTAAATAGTAGTCCTACAATCCATCAACAAGTATCGTAATGCAACACGTTGTGAGCTTGTAGATAAGCTACTTTTGAAAAAATAATAACATAAAATGTGGACGAGATTAAAACCAGGTCAAGACAACACTGGCATATCATGATATCACAACATCCAAAGTCCCAGAATATCCAATGTCGTGCATTTGTAAATGTTTTCATATTTGATGCATGCCAAGCATACATACCAAGTGCTGAGGCAAACGTGGCTCATTGTTTTCACCGCGTACCCTCAGGGCCAACCAAACACCAACACCCAGAGTTTCAGTAAGGTTAGAAATGTCTAAGCCTTCAACAACAATTTAGTCGGACAAGTTTCACGACTCTTTGATACACCTCATTAAATCCCAGTGCAAGAAAATAAGGGCGACAACACTGTTTAAAAAAAAAGAATCCTGAATACCATCGTTCAATTGTGAGGACATTTGACATTGTTTCTCGAGAATTCACCCTCAAAAACTGCCATTAAAAACCAGAAGGGAAGTATGTATGTATACTTTTCTTACCAACCTATCTTTCAGATTGTTAGCACGCTTATTATGTGATTGGTAGACTAATGTGTAATGTATTGCATAATACAATTGATTGACCTCTACGGAGGAGATAAAGATTTTGATGTTAGGAGACTAGTATCCTATCCACTTTTGTGTCTCAGAATATGCCATTCCATCCACACACAGAGAGTCAGTCTGTGTGTGTGTGTGTGTGTGTGTGCGCGCGTGTCAGTTAATCTCATCAACCGGCTGGTCTGATCAGTGCCACATTTCTTGTGCCAGTACGCCAAATAAGCACATGTTTCATGGGCTCTGATCAGAGTTGAAACTAAGCCCAAATTTGGAGTCGGACGTCATAGACGAGTGACGGCAGAGGCTGGCCATATCAAGTCCCAGATCCACGGGGAGGCACATCCTAAGGTCTACTATTAGATTTGCATATATAGCTTAAACCCTTGCCTAAAAACATTACATTGCTTGTCTTTTCATATTCAACTCCGTACTGCAAATGATCTTTAGTCTAAAAAAGATTGTCTCTCTGTGTACATTAAAAATAATTCACCTAAAAACCTTTGAGGGCCAGCTCTCGAGACAGAAATCAAAGTTTTATGCCGATTTTTCCCCACACATAAATCACAAAACAAACGACAGCTTTCTGGTAAAAAAAATTGGCAAAAGTTACTCGTTAATGATACACTCATTTAAAAAAGGGTTATATAAACAATCTTACCCCTGCTCTGAAACGGCTGACATGTCCTCCGCTGCTGCAGAAGAACAACAAAGAAAAAGTAAGCCCCCAAACAGCTAGATTCTACAACATGTTTTACAGCAGTGATTCTCAACGGTTATAGTTTCCAGGACCACAAGTTTGATATGCATCTCTGGGACCCAAAACACCACAGTGAAATACTGTGTACTGTAGTTGAACCAAACAGACCCATTAGTTCCATTTGGTTCCCAACTATCAATCATTTAGCTAAGGACCTCCTGGAACTCGCTCAAGGGCCACTATGGGGGTTCCTGGAGCCCACGTTGAGAACCACCGTTTTACACGAATGGTCTGTGTTCTCTTAACCCATTCTGAGCTGAGATCAGATTCACACGAGGTTTCCACTGGACACACACTGGTCTGATTAACCCATTCTGACCCGAGATCAGATTCTAAAAATCAGTCAGTCGTTCTTTCGATTTTTCAAAAATAGCAGACCTACAAGCTCGTAGCGCGCCACTCGGTGGCGCGCTATGAGCTTGTAGATCTGCTGTTTTTCAATAGCTAAAGCATAACATGATGCCAACACCGAAATGGGTTCCCGGTCAGAATGGGTTAAAACACATATTGGTGCTGCCATGCCAATGTCAACAGCAAGTTCAACAATACTCACTCGTCTTTTCACCGGAAACGAGCTCCTCTGGTTCAACTGGTGCTAGGAAATAAAAGGATGAAAACATCCAACAGTTTTAAACACCATGTACAGTCGCATACATGACTAGTAGTGGTAAATAGCTGCACACTATACAAGCACACATACAACACCATTTTGAAAGTCACAGCATCAGACAGGGGTCCATTAGAACAGTGGTTCTCAACCTGTGAGATTATTAACGTGCAACATTGTTTTCTCACTTCAACAACAGCAAAACAAACCAACATACAGAGTATCTGCACATTTCTAAAGTCTCAATTAAATAACTAAATTGGGAGCCCTTGCATTAAGAAGACGGTTGTACCTGGATTGGTTTCAGAGGGCGCCGAGAGCACTGGCTGTCTGGAAGGCTCCGCCGCTGGAGGCTCAGCCTGGGCTGGTGGTGGAGCTCCGTCGGGGTTGGTGGTGACGGGAGCGGAAACAGCAGCTGCAGGGGGTACTTCTGAACTAGGCCCGGGGACGGCAACGATGGCAGGGACGGGACTATGTACAGGAGCAGGGGCAGACATTGAGGTAGCAGCAACAGGAGCAGCAGCAGAGACAACGGTGGGAGCAGGCTTAATTACCACCACAGGAGCCTGGGTTTGGGCCACCACCACCACCGGAGGAGGCGGTGCTGGGGCAGCAGCGGCAGGAACTTGGGCAGAAGCTACTGTTGGTGAGGGGACTGGAGGAGGAGGAGGAGGTGGAGGAGGAGAGGTGACACCGGGAGGAGCAGCAGTAGTCTGAGGAGGCGCAGGCGCCTCTGTGTGAGCCATGGGGGTGACGGGAGGAGGAAGGGAGACCTGGAGAGTCACAGCCCCTCCCCCTGGCTGCCCACCCCTCTCTTCGGGGCTCAGCTGGGAGTCAGCTGGACCGGGCACGACAGGCTTATTCTTAGCCTGGGCAACGACAGACGCTGGGGACATGGGGTTCTTTCGAATAGCGGCTACGGCTCCTGGACTTGAACAGGAGGGGGGAGGCGACGCCAGGGGATGCTGGAAGGGAGGCGACGCCGAGGAGGGAGGGCTGGGATGGCCAGGAGGAGGCTGACCCAGAGGAGGACCAGGCTTCTGAACGGACACTACCTCGTCTGTATCCGCTTTGAACATCCCTGCTTGTTGTGGCAGCTGGGAGGCAGAGGAGGAGGGCATGCTAGTGGCCATTTGGACCTGCCCAATGACTGTCCTGGCAGGCTGAGGGCCGGTCAGATTAGCGTGGGTGGAACTGGAGACACCGGGGGCCGGAGAGAGCTGGATGTTTGCGGCGGACACTTGGATGGGCCCCACCATGACCGGTTGTGACACCATGGTGCTGGTGGGGGGCGCCCCGGACGCGCCACCGGGTACCTGGAAAATGGTGGTAATGAATTGAGGTGGAGGGCGAGAGATAGGGGTCTGCTGCCGGACGTCCTGCGGCCTCATGTTCTTGTTCGGGACAGTCACCATGGTGGAGACCATGGCCGGGGGAGGTGCCTGGGGGGCGGAAGCAGAGGTGATTGGATTGGAGGTGACGTACACGGTGATCTGACTGGGGGCGATGGTGTTGGACGAGGCAGGGATCTGTAGCACAGAGTGAACGCCGGCAGAGGGTTTAGGGCTAGGACTCTGTTTAGAACCGACGACAGAGCTGTGGTTTGGACCGGTGCCGACAGTCGCTGCTGGATTGTGCTGACTCAAAGTGGCTGGGTTGGGGCTCGCGCTGCGGGCGGCGTTAGTGTTGGGTGTGGCGAGGGCCGGGCTGGTCATTGTATTTACATTCGTATAGGTAGGGTTGACACTGGGACCGACGGTGGGGTTGGGGGTAAGGCTTGCTGTAGTATTGGGGTTCAAGTTAGTGTTGGGGCTGAAGTTTGAGATTCCTGCACGCTGTGGGTTGGGAGTGCTGGTGGGGACAGGGATGGTGGGCTTGGGCTTAGCTTCTTGTTCCCTTAGAACATCAGCGGTAACAAGGGCTGCCATGTCTGACCTCTGAGTGACCCCGGGGACCGGTCTCTCTGGGTCTCCAGGAGGCTTAGGGCTCTCCTTCCCCCCGACATCCCTCGCAGGGACAGTCTGTGTGGGGCGCAGAGACATGGTGGGATTACCCGCATTATCCAACAGCTGATTAAGAGAGGTCGGGGCCTCCCTTGCTGCTGGTAAAGCCTCAGAAACAGAGTCCTGCAGTGGGGCCTGGTGGGTCGAATGTCTCTCCACTAAACCGGCCTGCAGCTCCACTGCGGGTTTAGGCTCCTGGGGCATCATGGGGACACGAGGACTGCTCATTCTAGGGGCTGTTAACTCCCTCAAAGGCTGAGGCTGGCCTTGAGGCGGGTGCTGAAGCACGTGCCGCTGTTCTGCCGTGATCACAGCTTGCCCTTCCCTGATAGCCTCAGCAGAGTTGCCCTGCATACCGTGGAAGGGACTCTGGGTCTGCTGAGCCTCCATGCCCATACTGACCTGTGAGGGCATAGATACCGGGTTGGGGGGCATCGGAGTGGGGCTCAACATCATGGTCTGACCCTGAGGGTTGACCATCTGCTGCTGCTGGTGTGGACCAAGACCAAGCTTTGTCCCCTTCTGCCTCCCTGGACTCGGGGTGGCGGATTTGTTGCGACTAGAGGCCGGACTGGATCGCCGACTATTGCTGGGACTTGCTCTCTTACCCTGCGCTCCGGGCTGCTTGTCTTGTTTAGCGCCTACGGATGCCGCTCCGCCGGCAGGGAAAGGCTGACCATTGTTAGCATTTCCACCGCCGCCGCCATTGTTGTTTGCACCCGATAGAGTTAAGTTTGGAGGTGCCTGCCCTATGGCTTTCAGAGTAGTGGGATTGAGACCCTGTTGGTCGAAGCCCCTGTTAAGGTTAGGCTGTCTGGGTGGCAGAGGAATGTTGATTTTAGGTGGGAACAGACCCGCGATGGAGGCGTTGAGCCTCTCGGGCGAGAGGTTGATCTCCGAGGGTTCGGTGCTAGGCGGACGATTGGTCGGGGTGAGGGGGTGGTGATAGGGCCTGGGACTGGCTCGGTTGGGGGTTTTGGGTCTGGAACTCTGGGAAGTGGTGGGGACATTGGGGAAGTGAAGGCCAGGCATGGGACCTCCCTGCTGGGACTGGGGAGGCAGCTGCTGTTGGGGACTGGCCCCGGGATGCTGGGATATGTTGGGTGAAGGGCCGGGGCCCTGCTTCATCATGTGTGCGTTGGGACCCTGGTTGGGCCCCATCATCTGCTGCTGGCCCCCATTACCACCCATGTCTGGGCCCCCCCCGCCCGGCCTGTCCTGCAAGGAGGGGTGGGCTCCTCCTCCGGAAGGATCCTCTGGACCCTGGGATCCTGGACCTGCCTCGGGATGGGACATCCTCCGTGTTGGTCCAGTGAGCTGGAAAGGAGAATGTTATTTTAACAATTTGGGTGCCGGGGGAACTTTTCAGAATAAAAAGGCTCTAGAGTGCCAAGCAGATGAGGGAGTTTACTCTGAAAACCACCTAAACTGGGAGGTGAAATGTTCCTTTACTACATCGCCTTCTTTAGAAGCGTTAATATTCTAAACGAGATGCACGATGAAATCAGAAATTAGGACAGAACATCAGGCATCGGCGTTATGATAAATCTGCGCAATAATGTAGCACAGTTGTTAACTTAATTACAATAAGTACAATGCATTACAATGCGGCACAGTGTGAGCTTGTAGATTGCAAGCTCACATTGTCGTACGATGACGTGTACATTTACCTTACGCTTTTAAAGTGATGGTACACAATTAACAGTTCCCTCTGTCTGTTAGAAAAGTACTGTATTTCAAGGCCCTAGTCAAATGTAGCGCAAGGGAAGATTATAGAAAAAATGTGTGTGTGTGTGTGTGTGTGTGTCATGGCATACAAACTCTCACAACTGGGTTGAACTGGCCAATAAAAATAAGGTTCCGTTCAGAATTAATTGTCTCCCAGCTTTCCACAAAATAATAGCAAATGCTCGATAGTGGGGACCAATAAGCATGCTCGATAAGGTGATCGTTATCAATAAAAACTTAACGAGCACCATCCCTAGTTTTATATCCCATCATCATCATCATCATCATCATTGCCCTCACCTGTGGGTTGACCATGTGGGGGGGCATGGCTCTGACTTTGTCAGGGGAAGGCGGCACTCCTCCGTGCCCCTGGAGGCTGATCATGACGGGCATGCTGCCCTGCTGGGCGCCGCCCTGCGGCAGCCTCTGGCCGTCCGCGGGGTTAACCATGCCCCCCCTGGGAGGGAGCTGCCCTCCTGGGGGGAGGGGCATGCGGCTCTTGGCCTGCTCCTGCTGCATCTTCAGCATCATCATCTGCATCTGCTGCTGCTGCTGTTGCTGAAATGTTAACACGAAGGGTTGAAACACGAGTACCACCGACACAGATTAATAAAGTCTTTGCCGTGCACAGAATTGCAGTCATCGTTTCAATTCACGCTTTTTTTGACCGTCATCCGGTGGACAAAAGTGGTAGAGCTTGGGTGCCACGTGAGGCAAATTTACTATGACGCACGTCCGGTTTGTCACCATCTCAATAAGTTAATATATATATATTAAATTACTTTATTTTATATTCTGCTCTTTCAGAATATAAACTTTAGTTTAGTTACAAACTAAGATTATTATTCTTAGTCTGAGCATTTAGATTAAGAATTGCATCATTTCAAGTGCCATCGTTTTTTTTATAGGATTTCTCATTTCAACTAGCACTTTTGGTGTTTTAAAGTGAATAAAGAGAAGTTATCCAAGTAAGTAAGTAATCCATCTACAGTATGTCACCTGTTGTTGCTGTTGAAGGTGAGGTTGCTGAGCCTGCTGCTGCTGTTGTTGTTGTTGTTGCAACTGGTGAGGATGCATTTGAGGCTGACCCTGCCCTGGAGTCTGCTGCGGCCCCGTCATCCCCTGCTGCCCTGGAGCACCCTGGAGCCCTTGCATCTGCTGCATCTGTTGCATCTGCTGCTGTTGCTGCAACTGCTGCTGTTGCAACTGCTGCTGCTGCAGCTGTTGCTGTTGCATTTGCTGCTGCATTTGTTGTTGCTGCTGCATTTGCTGCTGTTGCATCTGTTGCTGCTGCTGAATGTGCTGCATTTGTTGTTGTTGGTGTTGTTGATGTTGCTGCTGTGGTTGCTGCTGCTGCTGTTGCTGCTGCTGCTGCATGAACTGCATGGGTACCTGCTGCAATACTCTCTGGTCTCCAGGCTGGCCAGGGAAGCCTAGGAAAAAAGTGTAAGTATGTTCAAAATGAATTCTGTAGAAATACTATATGACAGGAGTGCCCACGCTTTTTTTGACTTGAGAGCTACTACAGCTCAACAAGATCTACCCACCGAATACCATTGCTGAAAATAGTCTAAATATGTCATGGAATAGGTAGGGTTTTTTGTATTTCATTTGCAATGCTACCGACGTTTGTGCACACTGCACAGCAACACTCTTGGTTGACTCTAGATTGCATTGTTGAGTTTGAGCTGAAAGGCCCTTTTTATGTCAATCAATCAAGTAATTTTAATTCAAGTGGCAGATTTTATATTTAAAATAAATATTCATTAGTGGCATGACATGTGATCTAGCTGCACAGCCTTTGTGATCTACTGGTAGAGAACATTTGGGCACTGCTGCTATATGACAACCTCATCAAAAGAACTGTTAAAATGTTGAAAATCACCTGCAGGCCTGTTGGAGCCCGGGTTATCCAAGCCCAAACTCTGCTCTCCACCCAGCCCTGGCAGCTCAGAGTCCTCCAGGCCAGTAGCAACATCCAGACCCCTGTAGCAGCGAATAAGACATGTAAGAATTGAATTCATGTCACCAAGATGACTTAAAACATCAAATTGAACAATAAAGCACAAATACAAAATCTGTACCCGAGTCCTTGCCCTTGTCCCTCCTCCACTTTGGGTTTCTTCTTTCGCGGCGGTTTCTTTTTCTTGGGTTTGGCCTGGCCCGGCCCGCCCGGTCCTTGCTTTCCTCCCGGACCGAACTGGCTGGCGGAGATGTCGCTCTGCAGCAGGTTGACCAGCAGCGGGCTGGTCAGCGTCACGTCCTTGTTGACCGGGAAGCCGGCCTGCTGTCCGCACGGCCCGCCCATGGGCATCTGACCGGCGAACTGCGGGTTGAAGTTCATGCCGTGACCCTGGAAGTGCCCGTTGCCCACCTGCATGTGCTGTTGCGGGCCCCCCATCATGCCCTGCTGCTGCTGAGCCTGCATGTCGGGGAGTATCCCTTGGACCCCCATGTCCCCTCCCGCTCCGCTGGGGTCTCCTAAACCAAGCTGGTGCTGCTGAGCCGCCTGTTGTTGTTGCTGCTGCTGCTGCTGCAGGAGGGCCTGTTGCTTCTGCTGCTGCTGCTGCAGCTGCTGCTGTTGTAGCTGTTGTTGGACCAGCGGGTGACCGGCAGGGAGCCTCATCTGCTGCCCGTGCATGCCCTGCATGGCCTGGTTAGGGTTCCCCCCACCCATGGGACCAACCTGCTGGGGCTGCTGCTGCTGCTGTTGTCCCATCTGCTGTTGGTGTTGCTGCTGTAGTTGTTGCTGTTGCAACTGGTGCTGCTGTTGCTGCTGCTGTAACTGCTGTTGCTGGAGTTGAGCCATTTGTTGCTGCTGTTGGGGGGTCATCTGCTGCTGCTGCTGCTGGCCACCTTGGCCCTGCTGGAACTGAACCATGTTCCCCGGAGAGGGGCCCCGCATCATCTGGCCCTGCTGCATCACCCCGGCTGGAACCTTACCCGCAAACGCCTGCTTGTTGCCTTGCTGCATCTGATTGGCGACCATTTGTTCCATCATGGAGTTCTGTTGCTGCTGCTGCTGCAGGAGCATGGCCTGCTGGTGCCCTTGGCCTCCAACCATCTGACCCTGCCCATGCATCACCCCCTGGCCTTGTTGAGGCATCATCTGCTTGGGTGGGGTCATTCCTCCCCTCTGCCCCTGACTGAGGGGCCGTGAGAGGACGGTTTGACCCCCGCCCTGGCCTTGAACCATCTGGCTGGGGGACGAGGACACGGGCTGGGCCTGATGCTGGAGGCCCATCATGTGGGCCTGGCCCATGCTGGGCCCGGCAGCCGTTCCGGGAGACTGACCCGCCATGCTACTCTGAACACCCATGACGTTGGGCTGGACATGGGGCGGGCCCTGCAGCGTGTTGGAAGTGGAAACCGATGGCTGGGCTCCTGTTGCAAGACAAAAAAAAAATAACCAGTGAACCATGTCATAAGGAAACCGTTAGATTTGCAAAGCAGCTCTGAAGAAGGCCGTTTGCTGAACCATCTCAGCGTTCTCAAATAAACAAGATAAATTGCATCCGAGCCAGTCTTGCATCTTCTATTTTGGAGCGCCCGCTTTTTCCACTTAGTTGGTTTATGACTTATTTTCAAAGCTGAGCCCCCCACTGCTGTAACCAAGGGCAATATCCAGAGGAAGCTCACCTGCTTTTTTTTAAGCAGGTGCTGAATTTAGATAACATGTTATGTACAGTAGTAGAGGTCTCATTGTGCCTGAAAATGAAAGCCCTACCCTAACTGGCTCGGCCCGACCCTTACAATTACCATAATGTTAGGCTCGAAAGAGAGAGAGAGAAAAAAAGCCACTATATGGCCATTGGCCGAGGCGCCCGGCGAGTGAGTGAGTGAGTGAGAGAGAGAACAGACTTATAGTCGCCGCAGCCGAAATTCATTTGTCTTATTGGTCCCTGCAGATCCGTCAGCACAGCCATTGGTGGGGAGCGTTCCCACACACTCCATCATTGGTCGACTGAGTCTCCTACTGCGGCATCCAATGGGCTCCTCCACCTGTCAGCATAAAGCCACCCTGAAGACTTCCCTCCTGGCCGCTGTCATTCAGTCCGGACTCTGGTTGGAGTAGTGACAGCGTGCCCTCCGTGCCGGGAAGAATAGTGTCTTAACCCATTCATTTCTTCAGTAAACCCTCACTTGTGTTTTGTTATGTCCACTTAAAGTGCTTATTGTATTTGTGATCCAGAGCAGTAGTATTATTAATTCTTCTATAGTATATTCCACTGTTAGTTTCACCAGGTAGTTAAAAGCAGGTTCCTCACTTTGTTTGTTTGTTTGAGTAAAAGAATAGAGTAGTCAGATAGTCAGGTTTTCTTTCATTGCTAATTAGAGTATTAGTTAGGTAGTCAGATTCAGGAGGGTTTTTGTTAGGATAAAGTATTAGGTAAACTTTTGATTTGTTCTTTGCTTCAGGTCCTGCTCAGCCCTGCTCACTTAGTTGCACTTGAATAAAACTTACATTTTGGCATTAAACATCCTTGCCTTATTCATATAACCACCCTAGACTCAGAGTCGTTACATGTCGACAGCTTACAGATCTGTTATTTGGGACACATAACAATGAGGTGTGAATGAAACTAAGCATTTTGGGAAATAAACAACTTGTACAGTGGACTGTAACATTGCATGGTCATCATGTAACTTGCTGTATCTTACGTGTAGACAGTGAACATTGACGTTTGCGTCATATGGAGCGTTTACCGCGCTGACGTTGATTGATTAGGTCAGGAGGACATTAGGTTATTAATATTCACCGCAACCAGCTGGGTTAACGAGATGATCTGATATGATCTGATAGAACATGTTTGCATGGTGTGCAAACCAGAGCCACAGCAACAAGTTAGCATGTAGCAACAACCACCACCACCAGAGCAGCAGCATGAAACAGACACTTTTTGGGCCCAGCTCGGCCAGGTTGGGTTCAGGCAGACTATTATATAGACAGATGTCAGGTTAATTTGTTGACTTTGGCATCCCTTAGTTTGTATAGTTTCAATGTACATATTTATTATTTTGATATTATTATAATGTTTAAACTGATGATAGGTTATTGGTTTATCTGTGATCACAGATTACAATTTCTATGCATTTGATGTATTAGTTAATGCTTACCTTTCTTACTGTAAATCGCTCTGGATTAAAAGCGTCTAGGTACTGTAAATGCCTAAATTGTCGTTAATTGACTCTTACCTGTGTGAGTCATAGCTTGGCTGCTCTGCAGCTGCTGATTGGCTCCTACTCCAGGTGTTCCAGGTCCACTGGCAGTCACCTGACCCTGGACAAAGTTCTGGTTCCCTGCCATGTTTGGAAAGCCCATTGGACGCTTAGCCATGCCTAGCAATAAACAATTAGACATCCCACACATAAGGAGTTAATTTAGGAAAACATCCATAGCAGCTGCCTTAAGAGATTAAATAAGGAAATGCAATCATGCAGATCTTGTAATCCACAAAGCCATGCCGTAAACAAACCTGCCATTCCACCTGGATGTAAGGGTGCAACAGTTCATTTAAGCAGTTATGAAAAGTCAAATAGCAGATCTACAAGCTCAACACGCCACCATGCGAAGTGTTATACCATTGTAGGAGTAGGGCATTCATTTACAGACAAACACAAAGAGTAAACGTATGGAGACGAGCAACAACATATAAATGTATTTTTTTTTAATCACACCCGTGTGAAGTGAGGTGTGCCCTTATCTCATCATACATCATCTCATTCTGGCCAATCACAATTTGCGTCCTCACTTTTGTCTTCAATGTTTGTTTTGTCTTCAACACTCAAAGCTGGACATAGGAGGGACTAGCGTCCCTAATAAAATAAAATAAAACGAATGGATAATTGATGTTCGCAGCCGCGTTCCCGTATTTCCTACCCGATTTCGCACCAGTGAGGGGTGGGAGGGCGAGACCCCTGTATGCAGATTCAAACACACTGCCTTTTTTTTACTACAGCAAACAACCTTTACAATTGTTTTAGTTGCCTGAGGTTCAAGATTCATAACTTTTGGCTGGCTGAGTAGCCTATTCTTTTTGGAAAAATAGAAATAGATACTCATGGAAAGGGCGGCTATATTATTTTACTTATATTGACCCTATAAACAATTTAGTATATGTAAGGTTTTGCCCACTCAAATGGTACCTCGTCAGATAATCCCCACATAGCGTACAACAACTTCCGTGAACCGACTTCACTGTAGTAGCCTTTTCATAAATTATATCTGTACTCCGCTGTCGTGAAAGTTTACTTTCAACGCCAAACTAGTAGTAGTGAATTAGCAAACTGGACATTTGTACTGAATGTTTCCTTTATTCTCGTGTTGCGCTTCGCTTCTGTTTTTGTCCCGACGGACGATCCCGTTGTCAAGTTCAAGTTCCACAGTGGCCTGCCGTCCAGACAGCCCCCAGCCCCTCCCACCCCTCACTGGTGTGAAATGGGGTAGGACAATCGGGGGCAGGTCTCAGCCCTACCTGGATGCACTTGGCCCCCTGGTTGTCCATGCTGGGGCATGCCCATGAACCCCGGCTGTCCCATGGCGCCCTGTGGTCCCAGGACCGCCCTCCCCGGGGAGCCCACGCCCTGGGGGAAGTTCTGCGGGGTGGTGGGGCGCTGAGCCATCATGGGAGGAGTTCCTGGAGAACCCTGCTGGAAAGGAGACGAGGACGACCCGGGGGACTTGGCCGTCAGGTTGCCCTGTATTATGGAAAACATCATTTATTTATTGAAGAAGATTCTAGCATAAAGAAAACACCATAGCCCGGACGTATTGCTGGATCAGCCAAAAGAGAATAGTGTAGTAGAAACGGACCTTGAAACAGTTTACTAGATTCTAATGACAGCAACTGTTACTGTGGGAAAAAAGCCCTGCTTTGATTGTTCAGATACAATTAGATAGAACAGAAATTATTATTAACAGATTGGCATTCTATACCTGCTGTCCGGGGGTGGGTGGGAGGGGCGGAGGGGGACGGGGCTGTCCTGCAATCACACCACCAGGACCGGCCTGTAGGCCCTTAGGCTGGGGGGCCGCGAACTGTCCCATCCCAGCCTGCTGCTGCTGTAACTGTCCCGGTCCCATGACGTTGAAAACCTGCCCGGCTTGCTGGCTGCCGAACGGGTACGGGGGCGGAGGGTGGTTGGGAGTCTGAACCGTGGCGAGGGAAGGTGGGCGCTGCTGACCCATGGGGCCGACGCCTTGGGGCGGGGGCTTCCGCCAGGCTCCGGGTCCTCCCTGCGCGGCCTGCGGAGGCTGGAGCACGCCGGAGGGCAGCTGGTTCCAGCCGGGAGGCACGGCCATCTGGCCGGAGGGGTTGAACCCCGGGGGTCTGGGTCCAAGCTGGGAGAGCTGGGCCTGCTGCTGAGCCTGTTCACGGATACAAAATAAAATCAGTCCTATTATGCCATTTCTGATGAGCTGGACAGATAGATTGTTCCTACGTACTACCATGTGAAGAAATCACAGACTGAGGCTTTACCTTTTGCTTTTATGAAATATCATAGAAAATGCTTCTAAACATATTGATAGTTTGACCACTTCAAATGTGACGACTGAGAACGTGAACCCGTGCCTGTTGCTGTTGGTGCTGCTGCTGCTGAAGCTGCTGCAGGGCGGCTGGGTTGAGGGGCCTCCCGGCCTGGAGGGCCTGCATGTGATGGGCCCCGGGCCCCTGCTGGGGCATGGGCCCCCCTGGGCCATGCGGGACGGGCTGTTGTTGGTGCTGGAGTTGCTGCTGCTGCTGCTGCTGTTGCACTGACATACCTGACATCATAGGGTCCATCACATCTAAAAGATAGTAGAAACAAGTTTTTTTTGTTAACACAAAGACTGCTAACCATTCTGATTAACTGCATGGCCCTCACAGCTACGATGATAGCATTGGACGAACAAACTTTTCCTAGGCCGACAGTAAATGTTCTCTTATAGCGAGAATCACACAGCATACCTCAAAAGAAAGCGTAACTTGTCCACAAAAAAAAGAAAACCATCTTCCATTCTGGAGATATGTACCTTTATGTAACACCTGCTTTTGTAGTAATGTACTCTTCTTGAACAGAAAGCCTAATTACGAGCAGTAATCTTCACTGGCCTCATGATTAGATAAGATTAGGTGATTCTAGAATGCATCTAATTTTCTAAATTACTGCACATGGCTCTCATCAATATTAATACATATCATCAAACAACCACTGTCAGTGAAGATAATGAAGCACGGCAGACTTCCAAAATCGATCGAAACGATGCACTCTGTGATGGTTTTCTAAATCCAATAAAAAGGAAAAAGGGGGTGACTCAAACCTGTCTGTGACAACGGTCTCTGAACTCGGGGGTGCATCTGGCCACTGCTGCCAGGGATCATGCCAGCCTGACCCACTGCCATGCTGGGCCCAGGGGGAACCATCGACGGGCCGGCCATTCTCATCCCTCCTGGCAGAAATGTGAGGAAACAGTCAAATATGAAAAGGAAAAGGTAGCTCTACCACATAGATGTGTTGGAAAGCGTCCGTTGCAAAGATATCTGCTGTTGAATGGAATGAGGGTACAGTCGCGTCGGGTCGCAATTTGTAGGGAAGCGTCAACCGAGCTTGCTTGGCTTTCGACCCCCCGGATAGCATCAGGCTTGTGGTTGAAAAAGACATCAAGCCACAGGCTATGTTTATTGTTTAGCGCCATATTAGCCGACTGTTGGTGTTGCTTTTAAGGGGAATTCAGCAACTTCAATTCAAACCTTCCAACTGATCTCCCGGCTTCAATTTGTAGTAATCTGTAGTAGTCTGTTTGGTGTAGACTAGAGCTACCTTTAGAAAATAAGTCCAAGTATGCCCCAAAAAGCACAACAAAACGAGTATAATACCTGGACCAGGCTGACCTGGAAAGCCCACATCCATCCTCATCTGTCCGGGAGCTCCGATTGGTCCGTTCACCCTGACCTCCTGGCCACGGTTCTGTCCCATCATGGTCACTACATTAATGGCCCCTTCGCCTGTGTACAGCGAACAGTAACGTGACATATTAGAAGAGCCCAATAAAGGGCGTTACATTTAATTGTCAAAATACGGTAATGAAGCATTCACACTTTCAGTGATGTGAGTAGGTTTTCAATGTAATGAGTCCCGGGATGCAGGGGTGGTCTTTTAGATGAGTCCCAGGGACATTTTAAGAGTCCCACTTCAACGACGTTAGGAGACATATTTTTGCCATTTTTACAAATTGCAGCATTTAACTCCCATTTAATTTTATATGGTGGTTATAATCTGGTTATATTCATGTAGAAAACAGAAGAAAATTATTATTATAACTAAAGCTAGCAAAATAAACTAGAATAAAAAAAAAACAGTACAGTAGAGCATCCCGTAGATGCAGAGGTCGTTGTTTTATTGCGTCCCTTAACTATAAACTGCGTTTTGGGATGCAAAATGTACCCTATTTTAATCTCTGCAGTGTTTTGTTTTTTTGCAAATAAACTACAAATATTACCAGGCATGCCCGGATACACTAACCTGACGCTGCCAGATCCAAAAAGCTTGCTACACAAATTTGTTTCACAGCTTATTTGGATCTGGGATCGCGGAAGCAAATTCGATGACGGGACTGTTCCTTTTTTTCAAGATACATGGTAGATGATTGGATGGGAGCGTCTGTCTATCACCGTGTGGGCGTGCAAACACAACCAATCATATCGACGTGTCTATATACCGTCACATCCGCATCCCGCCTTTAGCTCACGCTGATTGGTTCGGTACGAAGCAGATCTGACTCAGGGCTCAACTCCGTCAGAGATCCCAGATGAGTGTTGTGTTGGGGAATATGTTTCCGCAATACCGCCCTCATCTGGCAGCGTCAGGTTACGGATACACTACATTACGACCAAATCATTGTAAAATGTGTTGCTCAAGCCACACTGTGTAATGATTAAATGGCTACATAGCACAGGGAACTGATTAATGGCAAGAATGAATTTCTCTTTTTGCAGAATAGAGCAGGAATTGTGGAGAAAAGATAAATAAACATGGCGATTGACACTTGACAAAAAACGTCACTGTAGTGCTGAAATAATAAACGTGCTTTCGTGTATAAAATGTCACAACGCTGAAAGAATGCTGCTGAAAAAGTGTTGGCGTCAGTTTATACTTATAGCTTCATGTCGCTGGCTTCTAAGGAAAAGTCTGTCACTGTGTCACTGCTAGTGTGAAAACGGCTTCGAAGTTGATAGTGTACTGTACACCACCAGCGGGTCTTCAACCTTTTCAGCAGAAGGACCCCCTAGCTGAGAGAGATGAAGCAGGGACCCCCCACTACAGTACATATTGTACAAAATCATGTTGCACTTTAAACTTTTTCATAGATACCTTCAATGGCTATCTTCAGTCTTAGTTTCTTTCGGGCATTTAACCACTTCATAATTGACATTTGGCTCTGTACTTGGTTTTCTCCTTTTTACCCTCAACAAACCAGACCTTTATGCCACAAATAGCTGAGCTTGTAGATCTGCCATTTTAAACTTATGTTCCATCCAGAATAGGGATGCTAGGGTTCAACTGGTTAATTGAAAATCATATCCAATCACACAAAAATGTGATTGGAGCAACTCCGAGAAACCTCTGTTGAAGCCCCTACCTACAACATTTCATGTAAATGACAAGAAGGGCCCCCCCTTCTTGTCATTTACATGAGGCCATCTCACTGAGGCCAGAGGACGAACGTACGTACGTACGTACCTTCTATTTGCACAGAGAGAATCCCTAGGTCTCTGAGCTGCTGCTGGTTGTTCTGAGCCAGCTGTCTGAGACGCTCCGCAGCGTCCCTGGGAATGTTGAAGGTGACCCGCACGCTGTTCCACGGCTCCACGCGCTGCGGCCGCAGCCTCTCGGAGCCTAACAGAAAAGGAGATGGTGGATTTTAGAACACTGTCTGGTTCCCCAAACGTTTTGGTTGGAGACCCAAGAGAGAAATGTGATGTCTCCCCCACGGACCCAGACTAGTGAAAATAAATAACAGACCTTCAAGCTCATAAGTCACAACGTATTGCGAGCTTGTAGATCTTCTTTTTTCCACTAATTCCACGTTTTTCCCCCCCTAATTTATGGAATTTCTTTGATATTTATTTAATTATTTCGAAAGGAAAGTTTGAATTTTCTTTTGTTTATCCATTTTAACCCATGTTGGACTGAGGCCAATTCTAAAAACGCCTTCTAAATCCTGAAATACTTTTTATATAGCAGATTTTTTTTTTTTTTAATACTGTACATACTGTACAGAACCCCAAGATGGGGTACCTGTCCAGAAGGGTTATAACACCAAAAGGGGTTCTCGCCCAAAATGGGTTAAATAATAATTAAAAACATAATGTCGGAAGCAAAGAATATGAATATGTACTCATGACCACAATATGAGTTTGGGTCCTGACTCGGGCCACCAAAGGTAAAGCGTATTAACCTACCTGTGGTGGCCGAATGAGTTCGTGATTGAATTAAAAATGATTACAAAGCAAGCTGTGATTAGAGGAAGGTGTCCGTTATCTTCAAACCTGTTTCAAACCGTGGGTTTTAATACTACTAACCTAAATCAAGCATGCTTGGTATGCCATTAAGGATTGTGTTGAGCTTTTCGGGAAAGTCTTCATCCTCCATGTTTCCTCGAAACGAAACAAAGATGGTAAAATCCTCCCCGTTATGTGGTGCTTCTTCTTCATCATCATCATCTTCCTCACAAAGCTTCTCCTCCTCGTGGCAGGCAGCCGCTCCGCTCCCCAAGTAGCCCTCAGCATCCTCTCCCGCCTCGTCTCCAACCCCCGAGTCCCTGTCGGAGTCATTATCGTCTTCTGCCCCCTGGGACAGTTGAGGTGGATTATCTAGGTGTGCCATACTCCTTCTCGCTAGGAGTGGCCTGGCAAAGATCTCGACTGTTTATGCTGCAAAATTAAATACACAGGAGAGAAATACAACTGTAACAAAAAGTTCAATATATTTAAAGGGCCTAGAGATGCAGGCGTTTACCATTAAACCCATATATTTAGTTGACTGGGGAAGTCACCCAGGGCTCTATGCTAGGTCTGGTCCTTTTTTCTTCCCTCTACACAAAATAGGGACGCTAGGGTTCAAGTGTGATGTCCTCAAGACCTGAGGTTTTCCAAATTCACTTACTATCCGATTACTCAAGAGGAACTGAATCTAGTGATTCTTTCCTCAAACCAAGATTCAGATTCACACCAACCAAAACAAAAGGAAATTTACATTTATACAGATTCTACTTTTAAAAAGAAATCCAGTTGAATCACAAAACACACGACAACACCAGACCAGAGTCGCAAGAATAACGTCATTATCCCTCAAGATGTTTTGATTTACATTAGCTGCAACATAATGACTCACTTGCATCACTGAGCAGGCAATTAAGACAGTTTACTGTAAATTCATTGAAATACTCCATGGTGCAACTGCGTCGCTTGCAGACAAGTTCTTATTGGGAAGCGACAACCTTGCGTGAAGGAGTATAAATAATTTGATGCCAACAAATAGTCTAGTACTAGTCGCTATTTAGCTTCAGTTTTTTTTGATTGATTTACGTTAGCTTCCTAGCTACCACATCATCGGCCCCTAACAAACCAACACAGGCCCGTTGGCTTCAATGTTAGCATCGGTAGACGGGGAAAAAAAAGGAAAAAAAGATTCCACTCAGGACAACGCACTGAACGCAGATAAAACGGAACCGTATTTCACCAAATTTTGGTGCCATCGTTCAGAATGCTATCAGATATGGAATATTCCCGATACAATTATTTATAACGGACACTGCACTGTGCAAATAAAGGTAATATCGATTTCAAGGCTGACTTGGTCTTAGCTGCTTAAGCTATTCCGTTAGCACGTCATAATAACAATAACGCAATGAACATTACAGCGCTTGTTATGAAACACATTTAGTTATCTTGCAATGGTTTAGCATGCTAGTTTATATTCGACAAGAAATGGCACAAAGGCCAGAACAAAACGGTGGCTTTATTTACCAAACATGTTCATCGTCTGCAGGTATTAAGTGCAAACAGTCGAGCCGACATCAGTATGATCATTCAGCGCTAGCTGGGTTAGCTTAGCTAACATAACATGAATGAAGGGGTGCGTCACCGTACAAAGCAACGTACGGTCGCAGCAGCTACAGCAGCGTTTGGTTCCTAGGCGTTTTCTGTGGACAAACATCCATTCCACTCCTCATGACCGATTGAGAATGTTTCATAATTCATTCATAAATGTCAAAAATATATTAATATATTAACTTAATAATCCATACTTTGTAGCCATTTGTTTTATAAGGCCAAAATGTTTCATAATTGACATAAATCAATAAAAAGATATGCAATTAACTTCTGCAAACAAAAAACCCATACTTTGTAGCCATTTGTTTTATAAGGCCTCGACAATTCTCAAATCTAAAATAAGCCACATTTTATGGGGTATTCAATCACAGCTTCAGATAAAACAAAACTGTAAATTGTACTATGATTTAAACTTTTACATAGGGGGCTGGGGCATGCAAAAGTAGCAGATAAGACAAGCTCAAAATGTTGATCTGATACTTGTGTGACACTATGATCAATTGATTTACAAAAAGATAAACATGGAGATAAGCTTAATTCCGCCTGACAGAATTTACGGCAAAACCTAATTGAAGCCACAGGTACTAAACAATTAGAATTCATTCACATTTTTCTACCATAAATGAACACGCAAATCTGTTCTCAAATGATCAGTCTCTACATCAATTGTTTTGTGACCCGTCAAAGATCAAATAAACACAAACCCATCTCCAATCTTAACAGTGAAAACATTTTATTTCTGTAGTGTGTACAATGATCGTTATGGTTCAAATCAAATACAAATATAATCTATAAATAATGCACATGAAATCATTGGGTGCAGTGCACAGCCTTAAGACAAATTCTACTTCTACTACTTCAAAAAAAAAGGCAACGAGTTATCACCAGTAGCATCATTATCAACAATCAGCACATTGGAGGTTATGGCCTTATAAGGGTATAGTCAGTGTTTAGTTAGTAAGCATTGGCCAATGAAAGCCTGTGGAATGATGCTTTACAAAAGCAAAAAAAAAAAAAAGACAGCCCCCCATATGCATTTTAAAACAATCTTTCTGGGCTAATCATAAACCAACTACGATAAAAGAGCTGCCACAAACAAATGCATTGTGTGCTGCAACAGTACAAATGAACATTAATAGTCATATAAAAATACATAATATACATTGCACTCAAGCCATCATTGAACATTTTAATAGCTCTTAAATGTTCAGTTCATTCTAAAAAAAAGAAAGAAAAAAACATCCCGTTTCTAGATCAAGACCACACATTTTTAAAAAAAGTTAATAAAATCATACAATACAGGCAATTTTAAATAAAAATAAATACTACATTTAGCCTATCATAACATTCAATGCTTATTTAGCTGAAGCAAACCCCTCATTCATTTCAGGGAACTCAATGAGTTATTGACATATAGAATCTAACAATTTCAGGAAAATAATGTGTAAATATTAACAGGTTCTCAAGGAAGCATTTTCTCTTCTCAGGATATTAGTTGCACCAAAACAACATCAGGAAATAGCCAGTCACCAGTGCCACCATACACAAACATGTACACAAACATGAGTAAAGTGGCTTAGATTTTGGCATGTGTCGCACGGTGCATGACATAAATACATCTGTAACTGCTATACCTATAGCGTGTTCATCTTTCCATGTGATTTTGTTCAAGGCTAAACGATATTTTATTGGTAAAACCTGAAAAGCAGACCACTAGTTTGGGTGCCCTAAAGACCATGTGCATTTAAATGGCAGTGTCCTGGTTTGGCGTCACATTTTATATAAACACACCTCTTTGGTGCAAAACTGAAGTTTTGGATTAAAAAAAACGGAGCCTTCTCTTTGACCAAACTGGACCGTTGATGAATTTAGAGCTTCTTCCAATGTCAATGAGAGGTAGACGTTTCGTTTAGCTTGAATTGAACTTTGAACGTTTAATTTACATGCTTAGCAAAGTTCAATCTTTTGTCACATGGAACTCGCTATGATTTTGGTAAACAAGAGGCTCAGATTGAGTGATTGACGGCATCCAGGAGACTTCCGGAACCTTTACAATGTGGCGCCTTTACGTCATGTCTAAGACAAAACTTAATATATAGATTGTCTTTCCTCCCCATTTTGTACTTTTTCAAATTGGCAGACTAGCCTTTCTAGCAGCAGTTCTCACTACCTCCCCACCACATAAATAATGCCCTTCTTTCATCTCTACTCTCCAAGGATAGGTAATACTTCATTTCCGTTTCCTAGTTCCCTACTACCACCACTCCTACTTCCCTTACACCTGACTTAAGGTCCTTGCAAATTGCTGTGTTTTCGCCCTTAAAATAAAAATAAAAGCAGCAGTCTGCAAGGACCTTTAGACTGAATCACACACACTGGAGTCTCACACCAAAAATAGCCAATTCTATCTCTTCAAGGTCACAGACGTTGTGAGCTTGTAAGATTGGCTATTTTCAGTGCAGAGACACGATGCCCAATTAAGTATATAAATCAGGTTTTACCAACCATCATCCTGGTAAGACTAGGGCACGCTTGAGTACATGGTCACACAGAGGCCTTCAGGGACATGGTCAGGGCCGAGGCGTCGGCACTTCGCGGGTCATGCACTCCTATGATGAGGTCATTGGTTCTCCTGGTTCCCTCCACCAGCGAGAGGACGTCTATTCTTTCCACTTTGTGACCCCTGGCCTGCAGCATCTCCACGTCCTGTTCTAGAAATTCAGCTGGAGTGGAGGACAGGGAAGAGAGGTGTGGAAGTGGATAACTTGAGTTGGTGGTAAAAAAAATACTTCACAATGGATATACAAGAGGGATGCACGATTAATCAGTCACCTATATCAATATCAGCAATATCGACCCAAATATTACATTCGTAGTATGGTGCCAAACACTCATATCGGTAGGTGTAGATGCCTGTGCCACCCGAGGCCACCCCCTAGCCCCCTTTTTTAAATCTAGGTCCTTGCCACTCATCTTACACACTTCCACTTGGTTTGAGCATAGATATATAAATAATAGAGATGGCACTGGATGGGAGGGGAATCCTGGTGCCGTCTCCATTATTTATACATCTATACTCAAACCGAGTGGAAGTGTGTAGGGCGAGTGGCGAGGAGCTAGTTTCAAAAAGGGCCTAGCACTGCCTCTGGGTGTAAGGTAAAACCTACTGGAAACGTGTATTGCAATGTCGGTATCGATCAATTTGACTATGCAATCAACCAGTAATCGGATATCAGCCAAAAGTTTCAATAGCGTGCATGCCTAATATACAATGAATGGACCAAACTCTACAGCAGAGTCTGTAGGAGATACTTACAGTCTACTAGGAGTGTGTTGGGCTGCAGCTGTGGGTGGAGTCGACCATACGCTAAACTGTCGCTCAGGTTCTTGCGAGAAGACAGGACGTTCATCAGCACCTGTGAGACATCGCAGAGCAGACAGATTAATCACTATGAAATTACATTTAGGAGAAACAGACAGACGAGAAAAGATTTGATTCATTTTAAATTACCTGGGTGATGCCACTCAGCGATCGATCTCCATTGGATGAACCCAGGGCAGCGTATGTGCCACACACGCCCACGGCGGGCCTAACCGCTGTGGGCATCAGAAAAGACAAGGGCCTCTTCCCTCCCTGGAGGTTGTTATGCTACAGAGACCAAGAAGGAAACCAAGGAAATGTGTGAATCTTGTGTGAAATCTCATCTGCATCACAAAAGCAAAGAAACAAACACAAACAACAAAACGCAAAAGAAAAAAGCTTTCTTTACTGGATTAGACGGAGAAGCATCTTGCGTTTTATTGGGCCATGAGAAGTCCAGAATCTGGCTGTTCAACAACACCCCGGATGGGGTCACTATCCCACTGCCAAAGGGCTGATTTAAAGAGCTAGAAATATGAAGAAAGAAAAACCATAAGACAGTGTCAAAAAAAAAAAAAAAACACTGCCACAGTAATTTCCCAAAAGAATCTCGGCTGCCTTTGGGATTTGTATATTATGAACTGAAAATGATAGACCAATAAACGTTCCCTGTAGCATACATACCTCATGACGGACACTATAAAGTCATCCGGTCCCATGACCATGACCTGGCTGGCCGTTGAGCCGGCCTCGAGGGCGAAGGATTCAGTGTAGTGACTGGCAGGAAACGCCTGAGTGTCATCGATCATCTGACGGAGCAGGGAGGCTCTCGATTTACTGTGGGATTGAACAAAAGCAGCTTCATTATGACGGATGGCCATTTAGACCCGTTACACACCCGTATACGTTGTTATACCATTCAAGCTGGGAACTCCTCCGTGTCATTTTAGTTGATATAAATTGTTGTTGTCGGACAGAAACCTCTCCATGTTTTAACTTTTTTCCTAAATCAACTTGATCACACAAAAAGCATCACAATTTGCTCGTTTTCCACAAGCTCGAAACACGCATTTTCAAGCTCGACGATCTGCTACTTTTACTATTTTGTATTGGAATCCTGTTGAAACTTTTCAGAAACGTAGGTAGGATTTAGAAGATGATGTTTTTAGAATCGGCCTCAGGTCAAAATGGGTTGAATGAGCAGTGACCATTTTACATTGTAGATTGGGGTCCACAAAATTGCATCAAATGGGAGTCCGTCTGTGGACTCTAGTACAATGGTTCAGAAACTGGGGAACCATCTCCAATTGTCCCTAAATTATTTTTGGCCGGTCCCCAGATGATTTGCTTAATGTGCAACATATTGTTTTCCCACTCAACAGTAAACAAACCAACATACAGTATACAGTAAGTGTATACATGGTATTTGCACATTTCTAAAATGACCATTTAATGACCTTTAAGACCTTTTTTAAACTAAATTGTTCAAATTGTCAAATATTACAAGGAAGAGCCAAATATTGTGAAAATAGCCGCTCTACAAGCTCGCAGATCTGCGAAACCGAGACAAACGAAATGCCTAATTCCAAGTGCTTGTCAGGGTGGGGGGGTCCGCCGTTCAAATATGATAATCTTTGAATGGTTTGGGAAGCCTTGGTCTAGTGCAGATTAAACTGCGGGTCCTTGAACTGAAAAAGGTTGAGAACAGAATAAATAATAGAGCATACCTCAGCATCTGAGTGACTGTCTCTGACACAGACGTTTCATACAGGGGGTCTCCTAGGCCACTAGCCAGGGCCAGAGCTATCTTCACAGACTGAGAGAGAGAGAGAGAGAGAGAGAGAGCGCACAACAAAAACATTACATTCATGTGTGGTCCTAGCCTGAAAAACCAGACAAATCTGCCACAGGAAAAACAAATCCAGTAATATTAGTCTGACCAAATCAGGCTAGTGTGGTCCAAACGACAGCCAACGGTTGTGTGTGTGTGTGTATATACAGTACACCGTATGAACTCGTAAAGCTGAATGCGTCCCGCCGGGCATATTAATGCGGGGTACCTCGACATGAAAATGTTTGAGAATTCACTGCATTGCAGTACCTCTGCAATCCAGTGGTAGGTGCTGTTGCGTGGCATTTCCCTGGTGATGTTGTAGCCTTCAAGGATGTTGAGAGCCGTGATGAGGGCGACACCCGCATGAGGTGCTGGCGCTGCCATCACATGGTGACCTGCACAACCAAGAGCAGCGATATGTTCACGTAATGGCAAAAGAAAATGCCACACTGGCACAGGTCACTTTCACTTAACAGGTTTTTCACTCTCTGCCTTGACAATAGGCAGTGTCCAAACAATTCCAAAAGCACATTTCCTCCGTCAGGTGGAAATCTCATATGTCCAGAACTGTTACTTTTCAGGATTTAACTTCAAAAACAGCAAAGGTAGCAGATCAATAAGCTCAAAAGGCGGCGATTCCAACCACATTTCGAGCTTGAAGATCTGCTACTTTTGATGCTTGTGTGATGCTGTAATATGATCAAGTTGGGCATTCATTTACAAAAAGAAATAAAACAAAAAGTAAAAATATGGACAGTGATACACCCAAATCACTGAATTCTCCTTTAAGTCTCTCGTTTACCAAAATGAGCTTCCTACTCTAGTTGAACTTTGTAAAGAAAAGCCTCTGGCTATAAAAAAGCACTGGTTCACACCGACTGCAGTGGCTTATATCATGTCCACGTCACATGCAGAGCGAGATGCCTCTGCTCTGCGCAATGATTGTTATCACTCCAAACAAGTGAAATTGATGACTCTCCTCCAAAAGCTAAGTATTTTCTACTCGGGGGTGCTCTGCCAAAAAAAAAGACCAGGGCACACAGAGCACTTTAAAGCAATGCAGAAATACGTGGCAGACAAATGCTGGCAGTTAAAAAAAACTAAAAAACACTTTCTGCACAGCCCCTAAAAGTCAAGTCAATGTATCCGTTGCGTGCCAAAGGCAATAAAAGTTATCTTGTACGGTACCTTGATAGATGATCTCTGCTGGCTGCTGTAAGATAGTGCTGTAGTTTTTAAAGTCCTCTTCCGTCAGCACTCCTCCTCTGGCTTGTACCTGTTCACAAATGCATGGGGTTAGATGTGTAGTTCTACCGTTTTTAAAGTCCGCTTCCATCAGCACTCCCCATCTCTGGCCTGCACCTTTAAAAAATGCATGGTATTTGGAGACAAACAGACGAGCCCCGTCCTGACGACATAGCAAAGAAATGTTAGTTTAAAAGTGTAAATAATATTTTAAATTGCTATAGGCTATATGTTGCGTTTGTTCAGTAACATGGGTGCACCCAATAAACACGAGATACATTTTGTGGTTGGAACAACAATTTCATCCAATCAGGAGAGAGAACTCATACAGGATAAACAGGTGAAACTGGAAATGATCGGGAGGGGAAGAAAAAAAAATGGGCAGACAAAAAAGGAACAGTTAGAAAATGCAATCCCGTAAATGGGTTCTCTCGCCTAATTGGATGAAATTGGTGACTCACTTTTCGTGAGTTTCGTCAATGGACTTCTGTGAGCAAAAGAACCCAATCTAGTGAGCGTACATAGTACTGAAACTGAACACCCGTGTAGGTTTTGAACAATAGACGTTCCTGTAATGTCACACCTCCAAGTGGCACAATTACAGCATACTGCTGTGACAGACAAAAACATGGAGCACAAAGCACTTTGCTTGAGGCAAACACAACTAGGCAGCTATCTCAGATGAAGTTGGCAACTAGACTAGTCAGTTACAGACACTCGAGTCATCATTTTGACAGATCATTTAGCTAAACCATGTCAAAGACATTGCAGAAACACCAAGCATCTTGATAGCAGTAAAGTTGCATAACATGTTAATCTTTTTCTCCTTACAATACAAGAGTACACAAGAGTGTCATGCAAACATAGGGAAAATAGCCGACCTACAAACTATGCAATGTGTTGTGAGCTACAGGGTTTCCCGGTTAGAGCCGGTGTTTCACATCTGTAGGATATCATCTCTGTCGGGTGGAAACCAAAAACGGTAATAGCAACGAAGAACCGTAAAAGTTGCAGATCTACAAGCTCAAAATGCATCACACCGAGCTTCGAACTTGTAGATCTGCTATGCTTTTGTGTGATCAAATATAAAGTATCATTTATGAAAAAGAGGTTTATGCCTGAGAGCAATAGTAGTATACAGTATTCATGACTGCTGGCTTTATATAATCACAGAGGACGACAGTGAGGTTCTTACAGCTGCAGCCATTTCTTGTGTCAGGTTCCCGCTGTAGAAGTCAGCGATCCCACTGGCTGCGACGGTATCCAAGATGGCCGCCAGGTCGAGGCGCCTGCTGAACAGGCCGGGGAGGGGAGCTTGGCCGTTGGGGAGGAACAGGTCCCGGAACGCGTCCGACACATTCTGGTCCTTAACTCTAGCTAGAGCCTCAGCTAGAGACAGAGGGGAAGAGACACATTCTGGTCCTTAAAAAACCCATTTTGGGCCGGAACCCCTTTTGGTGTTAGCATTATGTTATGCTTTAGCTATTGAAAAATAGCAGATCTACAAGCTCATAGCGCGCCACCGAGTGGCGCGCTACGAGCTTGTAGGTCTGCTATTTTTGAAAAATCGAAGAACGACTGACATAGAAACATAGCTTTTTCAGAAAACGGTCAGGATGTAAAAGACATTTTTAGAATCTGATCTCAGGTCAAACTGGGTTAACTCTATAGCTACAGCCTCAGCTAGAGACAGAGAGGAAGAGGGACAGCACGCACAATGAGCTCACGCCTTGACTGCATAAATCATACATGTTTATTTATATAACACTAGGGGCATCCGGGACAATGCTCCACTCGTCCCAGACTCCCTGGCTCCCAAACTGTGGAATGAACTTTCCATTGCAACTAGATGGACTTATGTGCCCCGTGTGCTTTTAAAACCTGTAAGCCGTGTATAGGCGACCACTGATCGGAATGCATTCAATTGTTTTTATTCTTATTATCTTAGTCCTGTTCAATATTTCTGCTATTTATCCTCGATTATAAAACTACAATTTGTTCAGAATTCTTATTTTACTACTTACCCAGATCATGAGTCACATTAAATCCATTTCTGGCCACATCGGCTGCCATGGTAACCACATCTTTCCACGGCATCCTGTGTGGGACGCAAAACGTTCATGCACAAAGTTCTGATTCGTCAAAGCCTTCAGAAAACTATGACCTTCACAGCTCAATACTTTAAATCGAGAGACCTCCTCCAGAAGAGAAAGTTTATGTAAAAAAGTGGTTCAACATTTTCAATATTAAAAAAATCAAATAAGTAGCACCCCGACACGAATCACTGGATTAAGCTATTCCACAATTGTGACTCAGCACTCTCAACAGTCATTGTTGCTGCTGGGACAGAAACCTTGCATTTCCATCTTTCCTAAATCAATGCCCTTACTTTGTCATACAAGAGTGACGCGTAAACGTAGCTGAAATAGGCGATGTAGAAATTGTTAGATTGGCTATTTTCACCATTATTTAAAAAAAAAGAGAGAACAGGAGCTTGAGGTTATTTTTCCTTATTTTCTGAAAATGGACATACAAGGTTTCCACCCGACCGACAATGACGTCATTTCAGGCATCTGGCCAAGAGTGTTAAATAGCAGCTGTGAACCGTGGAGACATGATAATTATGGAGCATGTGATTAATAATTGCGTCAACGTTGAACAGGCAAGGGAACAAAGAGTGGTACTTAGTGTTTCTTAAGTTGGAACACATGCAGCTGATAATATATCGTCTTTGGAAATAGATCCACAGTCCTTTTAACACTGAGAACGTCTTTCGTTTTAACTAACAACATGACAGCATACCATCTTGTCCCAACGAGATTCTGTTGGATGAAGCTGTAGGGATTTTAAAACTTAATCGATTAATCATAATTAATTGAAAATTCTGCGGTTCCATCATTGGGTGATTTTCTGTGAATATAATGCCGTCTGCGTGTGCGTGTGGCAGAGGAACGCACATGTGTGGGCCAGTTGAAAAAATGTTGAATTAACATACTCTTGAGTCTACCGTACAGATTGGTCATAAATTAATAACAGTTACAGGGGTACAATACCTGCCATAAAGCTGGTGTGCCTGCTGCATGCCACTTAGCATGCCCGGTACTCCAACCAGAAGCCCAGGCTGAAACACAACAGTAAATAATAATGATAATAATAATATACCCACATCACAATGTAGCAGCTTTTACAAAGGGAGACATATTTCAGAAGCAAGGCCTTACCTTAAGGTCAAGGTTTGCCTGGACCATGTCCTCGTCGATGGCAGAGGGCGCCGTCTCCCTGAAGTCAATGACCTTGGTTGTGTTCATACGGATGTCATGCACCAACATGACCCCTCCGCTGTAAACATATGAAACCCATTGTAAACAGGGACCAATGCAGGCTACGTGTGTATTCCATTTGATAGAAACCATGTCCAGAAATCGTTACTTTTCGGGAAATTAAAAATCCTGTGTTCCACTGGATGTACAATTTAAGCCTTTTTAACGCTCTTAATCCAGAGCGATTTACAGTAAGCCAAGAACACCATAAGGTAATTGAATACCGGTACATAGAAAGTCATCAAGGATCATAAGCTAAGAATCTAACATCAGTCTAACGGTAGAATATTTATATAGCCCCTGCAAGCGCATGAAAAAGGCAAAAAACCCTCCCATGGGTCGAGTACTTTCACAACTCGATTATGCAAAGGCTAAAGTAGACAGCAACATTGTTTAATATAATCTTTATATCAAGATTTCTTTTTTGGGGGGCAGCAGCAGCAGCAGCGACCTAAAGGTTGGAGAAGCACACTTGTTACCGGGATGGTTCCCGGTTCGATTCCCTGAACTGGCAGGAAACATCTGGATGGGGCACTGAGCACCCCCCCCCCCCCCCCCCGCCCCGCCCAGACTACTCAGTGGCCAACAGTGTGAGACTGTGGTTGTACTGGTCAGCTCCCATGTTTGTGTTGTACTGGTCAGCTCCCATGTTTGTGTGTCTCTATGTGTGCAAGGCGTTGCTCAAAATGAGCCCTTGTGCTCCGCTACTAGCCTGTGTAAATACTGAAAATTCATGATATGATGATGTGTATGACTGTATGTGCTTCCCGTTACTCACCCTCCGATCCCAGAGGTGTGCGGGTGGATGATGCCCAGACAGAGGGCAGCGGCGATGGCAGCATCCACACTGGAGCCTTGCATCTCCAGGACGTCGAAGCCCAGAGACGTACACTTGGCTACGTCGGTCACCACTGCTCCCTGCTTGAAGATCTGCAAATGGGATGCAAGGGAAATAGATGGCGATGTCGTTACTTAATAATATGAACTCTATTGCTATTTATTGTAGAGCATAAACAGGACAGTAGCTAATATAGAGACCCGGAGGGCACAGTATAACGTTGCAGTCGGGGCAGAAACCTCGCCATATTCTAACTATGTGTACTATTTTCATAAATGGAAACACTCACACACAATGATCATACTATACATACAGGCCCTAATAGTTTTGGACATATGAGCATTTGCGCCTGTCGTAGACATGCGCAGAGCAAGTTCAGTCAGGGAACCTCAGTCAGCGCGCCGGCCGTTAATTGGGCCACCGCAGCATCATCATCCACAATGATTCACTCAGCCAATCACAGCTCACCCCATCTCTCATACCGGCTACTTTAACTGAAGGCTTTGCATTCATCCTCCTGCTTGCTGCTTGCTTGCTGCTGCTTTATTGTATACTGTGCGCTGCTGTATGCAAAGTGCTCACCCACCTCCACCCCAGCTACCACCTGTCGTTTTGGATCTACTGTTTTAGGTACGGGGGGGATTCAGAGTCCCTATGGTCGGGACTGATGCGCTTGACCCGAGTACCTAAAAAGCAGATCCAATATCGCCAAACCATAATAAATATATTGCATTGATTATCTTATATTCAATAAATATATATATATTACATCCTCCTTGAGTTGTCTGACTGAAATGAGGTTTCCACCCGACAGACTATTCTTAATTCCTGGCTAAAAATAAATATATCAATCTAAATAAATAAAATCTAAAATCCCCAAACTAGAATTAAAAATAAAAATAAATCACACCCGTGTGAAGTAAGTGGTGCAACTCCGTGTGGGCGTCCCCAGGGGGTCCCCGAAACGTCCAGACGCTCAGGAACACGCCCAGGGTGCCGGCCTGGGGGGGGGGGGGTCCCTCTACACAGTACTGTCACACCCGAAATCATCATATATACAGTTAGTGTGTGTGTGTGTGTGTGTGTGTGTGTGTGTGTGTGTGTGTGTGTGTGTGTGTGTGTGTGTGTCTGCGCATCAGTGACACTTGGTTGTGAAAACCAACCAAACTCTATTTTCGTGCTCGGAAACAAATCATCTGCATAATTGCCAATACCGATGTAATAAAATAATTAAAAAAGTCAAATAATGAATGAGAGACCAGACCTGTGGGTCTCCAAAGTAGATCTGCACAATGAGAGCCACAGTGACGGCCATGGCGAAGGTGAAACAGGCCGTGATGATGACCGTCATCCCGTCTCGCTGGCAGGCACAGTTCCCCGCCAACGGGTCTCTGGTGGTCTCCTGCAGGGGCGAGATGTCATGGCTGGCCAGGTCCGAGGCGGAGGACGGGAGACGCTGCAGACGGCCAGGCGTAGAGTTCATGAACAGATCAGGGTCTGGAACAAACACACACACACACACACACAGGCCAAAGGTCACCATGGAATGACCATGAAGCAGGGCCAGGTAGCGTTCATGGACAGATCAGGGTCTGGAACAAACACAGGTGTAGAGTTCATGAACAGACACACAGGCCAAAGGTCACTGGAATGACAACGAAGCAGGGCAATAAACAGCGTCAAATACTAAATAGAGAAACTTCAATCTTAGCGCAGGCCCTTTAACTACAGTGCTTAACTGGTCAACAATGCTAAGCTCTGGCTGCATTCCACAAACAAAATAGCCAATCTTCAAATTCACAATGCATATTGAAATTGTTCCGGTGTTTGAAAACTGAAACTAGACAGTAGACCAAGGAAAACAGTCAAACCTCAAACCATTTCCAAAAATCGGCCTTGTACCGGCTGAATTAGGTTTTGGCCTATAAATCTTGAACCGTAGGTCGTACAATTAAAACGTACATTTTGTTGACCGACAGATGTTGTCCCCAAGCTCACAATTTGCCACACATTATCTCTGGAAGTCATGTGATATACATCAGGCTACAACTGCCTTCTAAAATGTGCATGTGGGGGGGGGCATTATAGAAAACATAACAGAAATCATTAATACATCGTCCAATCGACCCCACACACGGAAGGGCCACGTTGAAGTGTCAAAAGCTATTTCACGTAGGCCGCAACTTCGCAAGTACACAATATAAAAAGTATTCTATGGAATGGAACAGTTACTCACATTTAGCCTGGACTTTTTTGCTGTGACGTTGGAATCTGTTAGTAACTGTTGAGTTGGAAATAAAACGTCCACACAGGGGTAGACATTAATGGAAATTTGCCACTGACCCGGTGTGGAATTCACCATCACTGTCCCCACCATTATAACCACATTTGTTTTGTTTTTGTTTTTCAGTCTCGCCTCTGAAGCAAGCGGCGTGCGCTCCACAGGAGCGACAGAGCCGTGAACTGCTTGCAGACCAGCCTATAGTATAGCCTACACTGTTCCACGCAGGCTGACAGTCCGGTAATTACAGAGATGATTTCACAGAAATAATTACAAAACGGTACTACAGGGGATTAATGTGAAATTAGACTTTATTATTATCATTTCATTTTCAAGGCATTTATTCCACTGGCCAAACCTAACCTCGCCTCACCAGGCTTTCCACCACCTCGGAGGAAAGCCATGGTCTCTGTATTTTATTGAGGGAAAAGGAAGGTTCCTTTCTTTTCCAGGAAGGAACCTTCCTTTTCCCTCAATAAAGTTGCCGCCTGTTGTTCCTGCCTGTCGACTACAAAACAACACTACAACATGACGTAACGATATCATCCGCTCCCGACTGGATCATATACCGAAATGAAATGGTGCCCAGGCTAGGCCAAACCAGACCAGACCAGAGCGACATTTACTGGCCCGGACGATCTGAAAAGTACTTCCGGGCCACCGGGCCATTTATAATGTCGACCCCTGGTCCACACCCAAGTTAATGGATATGGAGATTAGTCTGGCCATGCCAGACTAACTGACATTTAAATCTCAATTATATATTTATAATATTTAACAGTACATGATATTGTTTTTGTTAAATAGCTCTATATATAGTAATTAGTATAGCGCTATAGCGTTTCACTGCATTTATTTATTGCTATAGACTTGACTGCATTTGAAAGCTCAGCTTTCCAGTGCAGAAGTCTCTCCCTGCTACTAAATTCCGTTATATAACGTGTATGTCAATAATTGATATCGTCTCTGATACAATATGCAACGTTCAGCACCATGGATAGCATCAGGGTCAGCGTTGTCTAATCGATTTGACCGACTCCAGCTATGCAATGCAACAATATCACACAGAAGAAAACATTCTCAGTTTAAAAGGAGTCTCATGTCTCGCCCGACTGTTTTGATGAATTGAACAAGGTGGACCGGACCCTCTTGTAAACAAGTGTAATGCTTTATTGGGTCGTCCACTCACAGTTAACAGTCTTTGTATTGAGTTGTGCTTGAATTGTACTGTAATTCTGCAAACTGTTAATAAATATTTCAATCAATCAAAACTGATCGACTTCAAAACTCGGCTATTGGGAAGTCTGTCGAGTCGGCGCTTGTCCAAAAACAATATGGTATCTCTATCTGCCTTGTGTTCCTTTTATGACCATATGAAGAACTGACCTCCTCCAAGTGCTATGATAACACTGCACTGTTCTGACAAGACAACAGTTACAAATGAAATGCTACTCCGACAACAGATACGAGTGACACATAAGTGGAGGGGCGTGCGTTGGCACGGGGCACGGGGGCTGGCATTGATTGTTTGATCGTTTAGGCTAGTTATAAAGAAAAGGGAAAAAAATGGAACTAAGAAGAACATACGAAAATGAAATCAATTAATTCAATAAGACCACACAGGCAATCAACCCAGCCTCAAATTGACTAATTCAGTCGGTGAGATTTGACAACAGTTCATCGTCATTACTGCCATTCTTCTATTATAATACTTCCATATTATGGATTTTTACTATATCTGTTCCATAACATAATAATGTATTGTGACGATAACATTTTCTTTTTTCTAAAATAGCAGACATAGCCTACAAGCTCAAATGTTATGACCAATTTGCACTGTGTTTGATAAACTAGTCTCAAACATCTCAAAAGATCGTTATTAAGCTACATCTACTAGTCAAGATACATGACTGAAATTAAAGGACCACCGTCACCACTTTTCAACCCATCTTCATATACTAACTAGGCCCTCAATAATCATGATAAAAATGGCACAATTCTTTTCTATACTCAGTCTGTGTCTCATAGGAGGGCTGTGGGCAGTTCAGAAACCCGTCAACCAGTGACATCGATGGGGAATCCAAGCCAATAGAAACTGCAGGCTTTCTAGTCCTGAAAAGTTATGCGAAAATGGAAGCCATCGTTCTCACGGTAATACAAATCTAAACATTTTTTGTAAAAACATTGTTTAAAAAAATCTGCCTATGTCACTGTTGGATGGGTTTCTGAACTGCCCACAGCACTCCTATGAGACACAGACTGAGTAGGGCCTTTTATCATGATTATTATAGTGAGGACCCATTATATGAATTAGGTTGAAAAGTGGTCCTTTAATTACCGTATATGACAGGTGACCGTCGCCCAGCCCTACCGTGCCTCCACGTCAACAACAAACAGCACTATACATAATGTGTCATCCTAGAACTCTGACCTGTATCCTGCTCGCTCAGAAAGTGGTCCTCGTTTGCGCGAGATCTGTTGAGCGTGTTGTTCTCCGAGGAGGACAGCCCGTTGTTGTCGTCCTGGCCCGGAGAGGCGGGCAGCCTGGGGAAGCTGGTGATGCTCATGTAGTCAACAGGAAAGTAGCCAGCTCCCAGGATGGCATCTGGGTGGTGGGCATCCTTCTCCGCCATGGACCCCCCTCCTCCTCCGCCGCCACCGCCACCGCCGCCACCCGAATGCCCCTCAGCACCAGAGTCCGCGGTGGGACTGAACATGACCGCGTATCCGTCCGTCGTCATGCACGGAGCAGGACTATTACGCAATGAAATGAATGAAAAGGACAGATCAGACCTTGCAGGGCGTGACGTGGCGAAGGACAAGATTCGAGTTATGCGACGAATCCCATGTCGTTTCTTTTTTTAGAACCTTGTTAACGCTTCGTTTAATAAGATGTCATGGAGTTCGTTTCTCCGACAGTCGAGATGTCGCATTTCGCAGCCTCCTCAAGGCTGGGATCGTGACACCTGCAGAGGAGAGGACACCGACAACACGTCAGACAGTCTCCCAACGAAACGACACCGAACCTAGAATATAAACCCCCTGTTGTTATCAGCCAGCCAATACATAGATAGATAGATATGACAACGCTCTATGCGGCAGCTTGGAAAATGGCAAATCTAATCTAGATATATGTAAGTAACATTGACGCAACATCGTTTCCATCTTAACTATTATTTGAACCCGCAACAGTTTGACTGAGCCGCGGACACGTTGACAACGATACGACCACCAAGGAAGACCTAAGTCTGAGCGTATTTATTTACAGAGGTTGTTTCAGTCGCGTCGTGTTATGAATTTATCGTCTCTCTCTCTAGTCTACACGAACCTGCGGCCTCGCCCGTAGTTAAACAGCTAAAACATGCGCACCGCCATCGCATTATAGTCTCTCCTTACTTACCGCCTCGGACGTGAGTCACTGTGCGTAAATGTATATCCTGACCCGAGCTAGAATGTAACAGAGCAGGTGAGGCGACCCGTCACCCAGGTGAAGAATCTCTCTCTCTCTCTCTCTCTCTCTCTCTCTCTGTTTCATCAACACAACACCATCCATCCCACCGCGACGTCACCAAATGTCAACGTTTTAAAGGAACAGTTCACATATTTAACATCATCATAGATAGGTCAGTGATTGATTGATTGATTGATTGATTGATTGATTGATTGATTGATTGCAATCCACTGCAGAATAGTTACAGTTCAAGGAAAGTACAGGTCAATACAAAAACTAAGAGGATAAAACCAGAAAAAAGCACTAAGACTTGTTTACATAAGGGCCCTCCATTTTCAATTAATCAACCTGTGGGCCTGAGCCCAGTGGGGTCTGGGATCCTTGAGGGGGACTTCCAGGGGGTCCCCAGCTACATTATTGATATAGTTATAGCCTTGCTATCATAAACAATTGTCAGACTCGATAAAATACTATCTATGATAGTAGGCTAGTCTTACTGTTGATCCAAGGCTATGATAGTTAGGAACCAAATTGGAGCCCTTACAGGTCTGTTACTGCAAGAGCGAACAAATGGAACCAAATGGACCGTTTGGTTTCCAGAATGACAGGGGTCCTCATGGCCCGAGGGTCCTTGAAATTAACCACTGCTTTGGGGGATCCCAATAAACAGTCCACGTGTAGTATCTGGGAACCCCAATACACATTTATCACGTAGCCTATATCATGTCATGTGGAACCAGGTACGATGGTAACTCCAGACAGCCTGAGCAAGGCTATAGGAATCACCCCTTCTCTCTCTCCCCCTGGTGAGATAATGCTATACTGTGATGTATATCATATTGTAATGTTGTTCACATACTACATGCAAATAGTGCCATAAATGGTTTGATACTGAGATACACAACGTTATATTGGTCATATACAGTAGTAGGTCATGCAGTTCAGGACCTGCAGGGTAACTTCTATCTAAGGTCTATCAATGGAAGGCCTAGTCAGGTTGGCAAACAAGACAGCACACATACAGTACACAGGTTTATCTCGTGACTTTACACACACGTTACAACGCATGGTCTACAATGTTGACACACACATCCACACACACCTGCATACAACATACACATACAAGCATGCACACACACATTTCACTATCACACAAACCCTAAGGAACTGGATCAAAACTGGTTAAACATCAGCCAAATAATATTAGAAAAAAAGAAAAAAGAAAGCCAATCTATACAATCTCACAACGTTGCGAGTTTGTAGATCTGCTATTTTCACAATATTCTCTCTGTGTAACCGAGTCTAACAACATGTAATGCCTCAACTTCCAAGTGCTTGTCAGGGTGGTGGTGAAGTTCAAATCTGATATGTTGTGGGTCACGGTCTGAAAAGGTTGAGTGCACCAAGTAGGGTTTGAGTGGTTGTTAAAGATGGGGTGTCATAGTTTTGTACTTTGTGTCTATAGCCTAGACTTAACATTACTCTAATAATACATTGGTGTAGGCCTACTACCACCTCAGAGAGTATTTGGCTCTCCAAGTACCACCATAACTGATACAGGAGCGTATATACCTGCCCTTTTTGTTCCATTCCTATAAACCAATAATGCTGCTGCTCTGACAAAACTGTCTAATCACTAATCAGCACAACTGTGATGTAATGCTATGTGATTAATCTGTTCTCAAATCTTCTATCAACAGCTAGGTGTGCTGTCATGCTCATTTCAGCACAACTGGATAGCCTATAGTAGGCCTAATATAAATATTTCATTCCTTTTTTGGGCAACTCCTCTGTGTAAGCACCAGAGGGGGTGCTCAAGTACCACCAGTGGGAACCTCTCTGCTCTAATACACCCCTGGGTGTGGTTATAATATGCCAGCATGTCTTCCCTGTGTATTTTTGGTTTCTTCCTGAAAGCCGATATAGCCTTTGATTAGAAAGCGAAAGGTTGAGTCGAGTGCACAAAGCAGGGTTTGAGTGGTTGTTATAAGAACCACACAGAAGGAGGAAGAACTCAAACCTCTCTGTGACGCCGATTGTCTTGGAAGTCGGTGGAGAATTTGGGCACTGCTGCTGCCATTGGCCTGACCGCCTGCCATCTGCACTTCCAGGCTGGGACCGTGGTGAACCGCCGACGTGCCATATATTCTCATCCCTCCCGACACTATAAGAAACATCATGACAACAATTGATTTGTGAAAACAATCAAATATCATTTATTATCTACTGTATATCCATCAACATTTAGCTGCAAACAACTCTTCAGGTCCTATTTTCTTATATCTGGAATGATCTAGATTCTAGAGTTGCAATAGCAACCCTTGACAGCCCCATACATCCAAACAGAAAAGTCCCATCTGATTGTTAAACTCAAACATTTATAATGTATCTGTAAAGTGTGTGTGTTTCATAAAAATCCACCTATACACGTTATGAGCCATGTTGTCAATAAATTAAGTGATGATTATTTTGTATTATTTATTATTTTAGTTGCATGTTGTACTCCCAAGTGTTCGTTTCCAATAATGCAACGCACTGCAGCCTCCTGCATTATATGCTATTTCAAAACAGGTGGTACGCACTGACCACCGAGTGATTTCCAACACTCCAACACTGCACAGAATTTATTGACAGAAAGTAGCTCATAACATTTTTATGAAAAACCTTGCAGATAGAAAGAGGATAATTCAAGCTTCCTGTACAGCTGCAATGTCAATCCTATGGTTAATATCTGGAACTCTAGATTCCAGATATTAAAGATGGAATTGCTTGTGGCTATATCACATTGTAGCCCCTTTTGGGACCCTCGGCTACCTCTGTATTTTGGACGGCGGTATAACGGACCTGAGGGCCCCCCATGGGTTATAGTTATTATACCAAGTCTGTAACTCTTGACAGTATACAAATCCATTCATTTCCATGTGTAAATACTGTCAGAGTTAAGGGGACACCTTGAAATGTTAATGTTTGAGAACCATTGGGTTGTTATACCATCTTACCTGACTCCATGGCTGGCCGATCCATTGATGTGTGTGGAGAAGTAAGTGCACAGGCTAAAGATCCAGCAATAAACCTGTTTTCGTGGCAGCCACACTTGACATAAACAGTAGCAACAGGCAGCCTTGGGTAATGTTACTTCCTGTACAGGTGTTGTCAATTACAGGTGTTACTAATTAAGGCCCAGGTCAGACACAGGGTGCTGCTTGTGCGTGTTCACTCACTGGAAAGGTCTCTGGTTAGAGAGAGAGTTCCCTTCCCTAGAGTTAGGTTGAGGTTTGAGAGAACCAAGGCCAAGAGATGAGGGATAGGGCTGAGTATAGATCAGTGGTTCTCAACCTTTTCACACCAAAATAATCATATTTGAACTGGTCCATAGCTCTAAATGCCTTCATCATTAGAGTTATGGAACTGTTCTTTTCCTACACTCGCATAAATGCAGACCAGCCTCTCGTCTGTAGCGTAAATATAAAAAATGCTTTACCTACTCAACAAAACAGTGGACGCACTCTGAGCCCCCACTTTTGCACTTTTTGGCCAGAAAGGGATTTCTTTTCTCTGGAGGGAAAGTCTTGTCTATGAGATCTTTCTCTTGGCAATATCGGTAGAGGGCACAGTGGAGTAAATAAAAGTATTTTTTTCCCGAAACAATCCCTTTCTGGCCAAAAAGTGCATTTTAAACATAGTGGGGGGCTCAGAGTAAGTCCACTAAAGGAAAGAGTAGGCTTTCTAATGACACAAACCGCCTTTGTTTTGGTGAGTTGGTAAAGAAATATATATATTTACGCTACAGAGGAGAGGCTGGTCTGCGTTTCATGCGAGGGCTAGAAGCAAAGAGTGGCAGAGCCTTAATGCAACGTAACAGCAAGAGCTGTAGGGCTATATGGACCAGAGCTAGGGGACCCCTAGGGGACCCCCGACTCTGACGAGCACTTAGGAGTTGTAGGAGTAGAGGCATCATAAGTATTTGACTCAGTTCCACAGATAAATATTGTGAAAATAGGCCATCTGTAAGCTATTTTCAAAATCTTTGTCCGTTTCTTGGGTAATATATTAAAAATGTTTGACCATTTTTCATGATATAGCTTTCTTTTGACGCAATATTTAACATTTTAGAGGCATTGATGAGGCCTTAAACATCCTTTACATTGTCCCCTTGAAGTGGTTAAAGTGTCAAGTGTGTCCCATGGGGACATGGAAGTTGAGGAACAGGTTTTAGTATCCTAGGACCTAGGTTATACTCTCTATACGCTTTCCCGTAGGCTATGTTATGTTCTTCCTCTTTTATAATCTCGGGTAACCACAACATCCTCACCGACTGGTTATACGTAGGTAGAGATAGACAAATGCAGTGGTGGAAGAAGTATGTGTATAGGTAAATAATATAGCAATACCACAATGTAGAAAGAAATACTCTATGTTACAAATATGCAAGTGCTGCCTGCCTGTGTTTGAGTAAAAGTATTGGCATTAAAATATACGTACGGTACCACTACAATAACTCATTATACTACCGTGTTAAAAAGCCCTATATTGTGATAGTACTCATTGCTATTTGCTATAGAGTGTTTGTTTAGTAACAGGAGTCTCCAAGAAAATGCAATTTCAGGTCAGGATACCAATTTTATCCAATAGAGAACGCAGTCAGGATGATACATATTAAACAAGTTGAATTGTAAGTGATGACACAAACAAATGAGCAGACAAATTTGGAACTGGAACACTATAAAAATTAGCTGGAGAGACAGGCAGACTCTAGTTAACGAACACATAGCAATGATTACTATCAAAATATAGTGATTTAAACCTTTTAACAAAAACCCTTTTGTTTTAGCCAAACCATATCACTTTCACTTGGACTTTCCACCTGACAGAGACTATACCTGTGTGTCTGTCTGTCTGTCTGCTTAACACCATGCTTTCACTGCACCCCACACATGTAAATGACGAGACAAGATTCAGGTGTCCACCTGAGTGTTTATTATTGTTGTTGTTTTTTTTTGTTGGGTACCTGTATGTTCTGAATGGATGCTGTAAAAACCCATCCGTTTCTTTTTGCATAGGTCTTGCCTGTCAATGGACCACATACTGTCCATTTTGGGGGACGGGAAAAAAATCAATACATCACAAAAACCATGCAAAAATAGTGAAAGGCACGATCACCATACTGATATTCCATACAGATACACCCAATGTTTGTTTTTTTAATATGTCCATATATTTATTTTTTTATGGGGGATGGGGCATTTTCATTGAGATGTAATATGGGAGAAGCCCAAAGTGTTTTTTTTTAAGCTGCCATCATTTCAGGGCACAACATAAATATATAAAACTCCCCATGTGTCCCCCAGACATTCAACCCCTTTCATTTTTAATCATTATTGTACTAGATGAACAATTTCTCTAATAACTAATGGGGGAAAAAAATACCGATATACTCTATTGTTATCAATCTGCTGATACATTTCTTTTTTGTTTGTTTCTTCTTTTAAATTCATAATCTGTTTCCTTTCTCGTCCTTTATGTTTAACCCTCTCTCGCATCTCATTGGCTATAGACACGCCTCGTGGCCCCGCCCTCTCTCTATCATTACTGATAGGTTGCTGGCTGCCACGCTTGAAGCCACACACACACACACACACACACACACACACACACACGCACACACGTCACATTAATAGTAATCATCACACACTACATACCCATATCACAACAATACCTTTTAGGTTACATTGGTAAGAAGAGTAAGGAGACCAAAATAAAATAGAAAAATAACGAAAAAAGGATGGGGAGAGAACAGAAGCGAACACGTTCAGCAGTGGATGGCCCTGTAGGGATATTAGTCCAACACCTTACATGTGTGCATATGTATAATGTGTACATAGGCCTATGTATAATGTAGCAGCAGTGGCTCAAATGACCAAAAGCCTAATATCTCCCCCAAGTCAAGGTCAACTTTAGCCTTTAGGCTACGTAGATGAGATGTTGGCTGTGGTACACTATACACTGGATAGATAAATAAACACCAGGGTTTTACTGTATGTGTACAATGGCATATTACTGTGTCAACTCTCACTCATATTCTCCTACTCATACATATTCTTCATCTTCTGAATAGTCTCTTAAAACAGTTTCCATCACAGGCATGTGTGTCATTCCCCGAGGTCTAATCAGTTACAAAGGTAACCCCTGCTGTGTGCGTGTGTGTGTGTGTGTGTGTGTGTGTGTGTGTGTGTGTGTGTGTGTGTGTGTGTGGTGTGGACTAGTCACCTCGGATCCATCCACTGCTTTGTTCAGAGGATACAACAACAGCCATTACATAGCCATCTTAAAAATAAAAAAACAGAATAGGAGAAATATATGATATTTTATAATTATATCGTAAGGTATATTAATTATATTCTGAATTAAAACAATCATTAATAGAATTGGCGATGAAGGGAGAAAATGATGTGTAATTCCAACAGGAAAGAAAATAAACATAACTATCTATAGCCTATTGTATAATTGAAGGAAAGAACATTTTCAAAATAATCTGCAATCTTTCGCCATCATCTTGTCCCTCCACTGGACAATTTCCACTCATTTATAACACACTGCCAATCAAAGCATCCTCACAAGCATGTAATCATCAGCAAATGCTTTGCTCTGTTTGCCCACTAGAGGGCTGTGTTGGCCTATGGCACATGAATGTTGCTGTATTATAGTGCCGAGGATCCCACAGAAAACAACAATGCAGGATCCTAATGCAATGTGAAGAAAGATACTACATTTTGGCTATCGAAATGACCCACTGATGTGCTCTTTAAGCCGTGAGGCGAGGCAGAGAAACCATTCCCACATCACATTGGTCAGTAAAGCCTGATTTTATTCTTAGTTGCGTGCCTGCGTTGCCGCTCGCGGAAATAGCAGATCTACAAAGACTGGCTGTATTCACCACGCGCGACACTGGCAAGCGAACTAATCAGGCTAAAGCCACTCTGAGAGGACTCAAGTTCTACTCAGAGTGGCTTTGACATCTAATGCAGCGATACAAATGTACTGTCATATATACAAGAGGAATACATTACCATTTTTTCATGTTTTAAAATAGTTTTAGTATTTTTTTTGTTTTTTTTTAGCTATCACGTGTCATTAAACATTCTCTCACACACACACACACAGATGTGTTTGATTCAGAACCAAAAATCCCAAACAAAATAAAAACAAATGAAATTAAAGAGCACACGGCACACAGTTAAAACTTTGACTCACAAATTGTATGACAGTGCAAACTTACATCCATGTCTCAAATAATTTACAAACATTTGTATATTATACGTATTATAAGCCTATGCTTCAGCACCATTTTTGAATATTATTGTTTAATACATATATAGTGTAACGATAAGCTAGATCTTTAAGTGGACGCTGTTAGGGGCTGGATGTGCGAGGGAGAGAGAGAGAGAGAGTAAATACTAAAGAAGGTAACAATGCAAAGGGTTGCGTGTCTACGAGCGAGTCTAAAGAAACAGAATACCAGCACTCACGGATCAATAGTCTTCTATTTATATTAACGGCAACAAGAATGGCGTTTCAGCTGAAAAAGCCATCCTCAACGACAGCGTAGTCAAGTGAACCAGTCTATACAGATAACAGACATCTATATGTCTATAAGAGAGTGTGTGTGTGTGTGTGTGTGTGTGTGTGTGTGTGTGTGTGTGTGTGTGTGTGTGTGTGTGTGTGTGTGTACGTACATGTTTGGACGGCAAAGTAGAGAGAAAGAGAGAGGTGTTTTCTGGCTCTATTCGAATATAAGGGGTTAAACCCAGAACCTTCCCGAAACCCAAAACTTTCCAGAACCAGTGCCGGTCTGACATAGTGTTGTTGTTTACGTCTCCGTTAGCCTATAAACAGGACAATCCCGGAAGGAAGAGGGATGTGAGTGTGACAAATTGCTTACAGAGAGGCTGTTTTAGTTATTCTAGGAGATTCTGTATAGTCTCCAAAAGAGTACTAGAAGTTCTAGTATTCTGGCCTCTTGAGCAGGGCCAGAATTAGGTTCTGAGAACCTTATCTGAAACCCAGACGTTATGGAAATATTTCCATAAATATCTATAAAGTCGGAAAAGAGACATTCCTCTGTTGCCTTCTTGAACTTAAAAACAAACAATAAAAGTAAAGGGAAAGAAAAGAAAAGAAAAGAAAAAAGAAAAAGGTTAAGTGCATCTTCCCATTTCTCTCATATTGTTCAAATGGGTGATGCTAGTTCACAGCACACACTGTGGTTGAATATGAACGTGGTGTGTGTGTGTGTGTGTGTGTGTGTGTGTGTGTGTGTGTGTGTTGATTCATGTGCCCAGCACGGGCACATGAATCTTAATTCTAGACTGATAGAGTGAGCCTCAGACTGTGTATTTCACAGTGATCTTTTTTTTTTCTTTCTTTCTTTTGTTTTGTTTTTGGGGGGAGGGAGGAGGGCATTTTTAATAGCCAGTGTATTTCCTCGTTATCTCTCAGGAACAGGCTTTTCTTGGCGTGTATATCAGGCAGGCGAACAGAGAAACTTTAGGCGTTCATCGGAAACAAAAGAATGGACAGAAAAAGTGTTGACAAAACATAATAAAGAAAGAAAGAATGAAGAAAGTAATAAAGTTACCATCTTATATATACCGCTCTGCATCCTACTCTTAACCTCTCATACCCTAGTGTAGCCCAAAAGCAAGCCATGAATCTCACATGAAATCAGCATTAACAGTCTTTGCCATCCTACCAATTATTTTATTTGTCCTAGTAGCAGTTCGCAATTTTCAGTGAAGATATTATCGCATAACAAAACAGAAAGCAAGCTTATTGATACTAAAGGTGCCTGCACACTGCTGCGTGTTTCGGATTCTTAGCAGCGGTTTCCCGTCGGTTTTCCAAAAAAACGCGTCCAGTCTGCAAGTACCTTTAGTGTGTCTTGCTATGCCTCCAAGGACCTATACCTAGACATGTGTTTGAAATGAAAAATAGTTTTTTATTTCTTGTCTCGTGTTCTGTGGAACTCTACTTTGATCTGTTTAGGAAGTGCATGTGCAAGTTTGTGCTGCGCTCTTTTAGCAAAAAATCAATTGGTATGCAAAAAAAAAGCTTAACAAGAATCTTGTTAAAAGTTCCTGCTGCATGATATTTGGTTTTACTACTATTTGTCAAATGCTGCATGTTTTCCAGGCTGACGCAGGCTAAAACTGTCTAGTCTAGCCTTTTGTGGTTGTCTTTATTTCATAATGTGTGAATGTATGCTTTTTTATTATTAATGGTGTTTTATTTATTTATAAGAAATATTGTTAATCAAGATAGGCCAACAATCCAGAGACAAAAGCTATAGTACGCATTCAAACGAGTTAAATTGAAGCTAAAACAGGCTGCTCAGAGGGCTACACTAATTACACTTCTCCATCTGCCTCCTTCTATATGCACCAACTTCCTTCCTTTTAATTGGTAATCTTTTATCCTTTACTCTTTAGTCTGTTTTGTCCAGCCTCTCACCATCCTCTACCTGCTTCAACCCCTCAGAAAGTGAGAGAAGAGAACCTCAGACATTGTTGCTTCCACTGATGAAAACAGACAGAGTGCCCCTTGTATTCACTCCTACTCCTGCTTTATGAGTGTCTGCTCAAATACTAGAGTAAATAGCCACAGTCTTGTGATCGTCTCCTCACACTCCTCAAACACACGGTATATAAACCCCTCCAACCAAAACATGTTTGATCTCCTGTAACTTAAAGCCTCAAGGATAATAATTAGATGTTTTCTCGTGATCAGTTTTGAGCCTAAAATGTCACCTTTCTGCCGCATTGTCCCGCCCAGAGAAGCCTGTTCCGTTGGACACAGAGAGGAGAGCACACTGTGTTTTGTTTTCTTCTCTAACTCTACTTAAATGATTAAAATGGTTACTATTTTAAGTAAATAAAAACATGCCTTAAGAAGGGACAGTGAAAGAGGCAATAATAGTTTACCTCTGAAAAGGTCAAAACAAGGAGATAAATGAGTGTTGTTTTGCACACATTATTATTATTATTATTATTATATAATTATTATATATAAGTTGATCAACATATTGTGGTCCATTTTAAATTGTATGGATACTGTCGTATTTCTGCCAATCAATACAATACGAGACGAGATATAAATAGAAGATAATTGACTTATTAGAGGATTTGGTTTACAATGGCGTGGGTAGATTTGCAAGAAAATATAGCAGGTGGGATTAGTTTAACTTTGATATACTAATAGGTACAAGCCAGCATGAGTAATTGCATGTTTTTGCAAATGTGTAGAATAAATTTTTTTAGTTTTAGTTTTTTTCTTTTGATGGATGAATATGCTAAATTACGTGTTTGTTTGTGTGTGTTTGACTGGGTTTGACTGTGTATACAACAACAACAAACAAAAAAAACGACAAAAATGCCCTCACAGAGTAAACAGCGTCCCCTTGAGGATGCAGGAAGCTTTCAGTGGCAGATGTTGCGCTGATTGGGCTGGTGCAGGAAGGTGCCCCTGGCGTGGCCGGCGCGGCGCGGCACCTGCTCCCGCGTGCGGTTCTGCCGCTGGATGCGGTTGCGGCCCAGATGGCGCCTCTCCACGCGGGCTTTGCCGCGCTGGACCCGAGCCACCTGGGTGACCTTGGCCAGGGACCCGGCCTGGGTGGCGGCGCCGCGGGTCACCCTGGTGGGCATGGTGCCGCGGGCGGCGGGGACGGCGGCCGGTTCCATCACCCTGCTGCAAAGGTCGAGAGAAGGACGTTAGCAGAGTGCCCCCAACGGTTAAAACAGGTTCCATCACCCTGCTGCAAAGGTTGAGAGAAGGACGTTAGCAGAGTGCCCCCAACGGTTAAAACAGGTTCCATCACCCTGCTGCAAAGGTGGAGAGAAGGACGTTAGCAGAGCCCCAACGGTTAAAACAGGTTCCATCACCCTGCTGCAAGGTTAAGAGAAGTACGTTAGCAGAGCGCCCCCAATGGTTAAAACAGGTTCCATCACCCTGCTGCAAAGGTTGAGAGAAGGACGTTAGCAGAGCGCCCCCAACGGTTAAAACAGGTTCCATCACCCTGCTGCAAAGGTTGAGAGAAGGACGTTAGCAGAGCGCCCCCAACGGTTAAAACAGGTTCCATCACCCTGCTGCAAAGGTTGAGAGAAGTACGTTAGCAGAGCGCCCCCAATGGTTAAAACAGGTTCCATCACCCTGCTGCAAGGTTAAGAGAAGGACGTTAGCAGAGCGCCCCCAACGGTTAAAACAGGTTCCATCACCCTGCTGCAAAGGTTGAGAGAAGGACGTTAGCAGAGCCCCAACGTTTAAAACAGGTTCCATCACCCTGCTGCATTGCTGCAAGGTTAAGAGAAGTACGTTAGCAGAGCGCCCCCAATGGTTAAAACAGGTTCCATCACCCTGCTGCAAGGTTAAGAGAAGGACGTTAGCAGAGCGCCCCCAGCGGTTAAAACAGGTTCCATCACCCTGCTGCAAAGGTCGAGAGAAGGACGTTAGCAGAGCCCCAACGGTTAAAACGCTTTACTCAGGTTCCATCACCCTGCTGCAAAGGTTGAGAGAAGGACGTTAGCAGAGCGCCCCCAACGGTTAAAACAGGTTCCATCACCCTGCTGCAAAGGTTGAGAGAAGTACGTTAGCAGAGCGCCCCCAACGGTTAAAACAGGTTCCATCACCCTGCTGCAAGGTTAAGAGAAGGACGTTAGCAGACCCGACGGTTACAACGCTTTACTATTAGTCAGACACTCTTAACCCATTTTGGGGGCGGGAACCCCTTTTGGTGTTTTAAACATTGTTATAATTTAGCTGTTGAAAAATAGAAGATCTATACAAGCTCATAGCACGCCACCGAGTGGCGCGCTACGAGCTTGGAGGTCTGCTATTTTTGAAGAATATATATTTTTGTAACGTTTTTAACTCAAATCTTTGCTTCTGGGGGGGGTCCCTGGAACAACATATTTTCAGATGGGGGTCGGAGGCCAAATACATATCATTTCTGGGGTCCGTGACATGAAATATCGAGCACCACTGATACAGAAACATGAGGTATTTCAGAATTTAATATATATTTTCTTCCGACCTAAATGTGTTAATCCAGAGCAACTGTATAAGCATGGCAAACAGAAGGTAATACATCAAATGTATAGACACTGCAGACAGTGTAGCAAATCAGTAAATGTATAGACACAGACAGTGTAGCGCCTCAGTAATCCTAATGTCCCTAACGGTAACAGACTATGGCAAATGCTACATCGGTTACATCGGATTGGCCAACACATCGGCAGTTATTTCACTGTTTTGATTTTCTTTTTTTGAATATATCACAATATCAGTATAGAGCACAGACGTCATGACGTGACTGTCTTATCCCCTGCATGTTCCCGGACGTATTGTCTCTCTATGGAGAATAACATTTAAGGGTTTCTTAAAATCTTCTGCAGTGCTTACACTGTAGTCCAAAAATAAACAAACAAACTGTCTCTGCGATATTGTCAGGGAGGTGTCTCTGTATCGTTTACGATAGTCAGTCAGTCAGTCAGTCAGTCAGTCAGTCAGTCAGTCAGTCATATTTGATACAGTCTGTTTCTAGTAAAGAATTTACAAATTCGACAGCAGTCACATTAGCGATTTCTCACATTTTCCATACAGTAAGTGAGTAAAACCGCCGGGATCATTTGTTTATTTTTGGAACACAGTTCTTATTTGACGCGATATAAGAAAGTTCTATGCGGGAATTCAGAATGGGGGAAAAAAAACACGACCCAGCAATTTTGCAGCCAGTGTCACCACTTTATACCTGGCGTCCATATATTAGGCATGATGTTATTACAGGCCAAAGTTTGACAAAATACCGGCACCCAATCTACAAGCTTACCTTTTTTTCCATTTGTTGTTTATAAGTTAAATGTTCTCAAATGGAAACTTCAATCTAAGTCTGACAAAATATCAGTAAAAACTTCCGGATTGTTGTCCGGATTGTTTTTTTTATATATATATATTTTTTTTTATCCCACGATTTTGTAACCCATTTTTCACCCCTGTGTCAATCATCTAATGTGATCCTGGACTCTACACACCCTCCGCCAACCTAGTCCCCATATATGGGGGACATGGGGAGAGCAACGGACTTGAACTCATGCTTCCTTCATGCCTGAGTGTCCAAGTTGCTCCTTTACACCTGACATGGGGGAGTTTCCCTGGTTGGACGTAGCGCGTGGAAGGAACACGTTATTCCAACCAACCAGTTCCTTTCCCCTCCTGTTGCCCGGATTGTTGACATTCGACCCAAAAATCTGTTGGTCTAGTCTAGTTAGCATTTACTGTATGATGACACACAGTGTGTCCAGGTGTGTGCGGATGGATGGATGTATGGATGGATGGATGGATGGATGGATGTATGAATGGATGGATGGATGGATGGATGGATGGATGGATGGATGGATGAATGGATGGATGGATGGGTGGATGGATGGATGGATGGATGGATGGAGGGATGGATGGATGGATGGATGGGTGGATGGATGGATGGGGGGGGGACAGGGACACTTGTCTCACCTCATGCTTCCGGACATGCTGCCGACGATGCTCTCCTCGCCCACCGTGGACAGGTGGTTTGCGTTGGACACGATGGAGGCCAGGCTGCCGGGCGACACGTAGACGGACATGCTGGGGTGCTCGATGAGGAGGTCCTCCATCGGGCTGGTCTCCGCCGTGGCGCCTTCTGCAGTGAAACAGGGGGGAGGGGTGACAAACCAGCTCTCATCCATGCAGCCCCTCTCTGAGCCCGAGCCCGCCCGACTGCCGCTACCCCCACACTCTCTCCCGGAGCCGGGGGGGGACACCGACGGGGTGGACGGCGTGGAGGAGAGCCGCCTGCAGGCGGCCCGTCTGGGAAGGGTCGCGCCGGCGCCCGGACAGGCCGAGGGGTGCGACGACATCAGCACGAGGCGCGCCGCCGCCCCCCGACCTTTGTTATTGGTCCTGCGGCGCTTGTGGGGTGGGTGGGGGCTGGGGGAGGGGCACTCAGTCCTCGACAGAGGTGTGCACTGATTGTTTGATTGGTCGGTGTCTGGGGGCGATGGCGATGGCGCGGGGAGGGGAGGAGCCTGCGTGTCGGCCTGCATCATGCAGTCAGTGTCTTCTGAGCGCATGGTTATAGGATCAGGCACAGGCGTATACAGGCGGTGCCCAGTAAAGCACGGATAGGATGGTATGATGGCGAGGAGGATATGATGCAGAGATTTCCATGCGGGTTTAGAGGGACATAGCGGTAAATGGTGTGGGGGGGGGGGCACACATACGCACGCGCACACATACCGGCATAGGGAATGTGAGGGTGGGTGTGTAAATAAACAAAATTTGGAAGGGGGAGGGCGGGGGAGGAGGAGGGGAGGTAAGGACACAACACAAAACATAAAAGTAAGAATCATATCATTAGTTTATGTTTGAGCCTCAGAGCTTTTTAGCTGTCAGTCCGGTCATGGCTAAATGGGACCCGACTTTTGTCAAAGCTGGCGATTAAATGCCTGACCTATACGTGGTTGCATGCCATGTCACACACGACCAATAGCCAATTTACAAGCTCACAAAATGCGTCATGCTGCGATGGGCTGTGAGCCTGTAGATCAGCTATTCTCGATATATGCGACACCGGCGTGTGCAAATACAGTACGTATAAATCAGACTTACCATTATAGATAGAGCACTGAAGTCTGACATCACTGCCGCTAGAGGGTGCTGTTCCCCTAAGTCACAGAGTTATCTTATTCTTTTCCATTATCACCCACAGAGAAATCTTAGATCCCAGATAAGAACTGTGTTAAAATAACCAAATCCTCCTAACAGACGTTATCAAATGTAACTAACTAGGTCACGGGGGCTACAGCTCAATATCATAAACGACACTACAGGGCTTGGGGGGTGCTAGCAAGGCAGCAACGCATAACTCTTCCATGGGCTATAGACCGTAAGGCTATGAAGCAATATAGAACTGGGCATAACGGGCAACGGATAAGGGATCTCTTAAAGGCAATGGCATGTGGCACGGTGATTGGTTTCATTATTGTAACGCCCAAACCACACCTATGCATAACGACGGGTAGCGGAGGTGTTTTAGGGATTTGGACAGGTGACCGAAATAGCCACTTTAATGCGGGAACGGCCCTTCCCTTCCCCTTAGAATGCTCGAACGAAAATATAGCCCACAGCAGTCAGTCACACCCCTAACAGAATCGCCCAGCTGATTTGTTTATTTTGGATCACAGTTCTTATGACGCAATCTAAGATTTCTCTTTGGGCATTTTCTAGAAAGAAATGCTTACATGACCCAGGGACAGATAGCGGCGGTGGCATCAGGACTTTGGTACTATTGGTGCAACATTAACTTGTCTGGTAACTGCCCTTGCCACATACTTTTATCACCATTTGTATTGCCCCGTTATCACGCGACATAACCAAATATTATGTCTGCAGTGCAACCTGAACCTATTGTAGTATGAAAGGTCAACAATCCCTTATTGTGCCCACACTATCATACTTTATGGTTGGCTTGGTTTAATTTCACATAATAATGTGACATTACATGTTCTGGCGCTCTCCACTCTATCGTGTTGTCTGCTTATTTACTGCAGTATGTATGTTCTACTTCTGCTCATGTGCTGTTTTGTTTTAGTTTTCTCTACAGTTGTCCTTTACAGACAGAGAGAGAGAGAGAGAGAGAGAGAGAGAGAGAGAGAGAGAGAGAGAGAGACTTCAAAGGGAGAATTATGTCAGTTTTGGTCATGTCCCATCTAGCCATACGTCACAGAATGTCTTGGTGTTTTTTCATTATGTAAAATATGTTTGTTTTTGTCATACAAAACATATTATTACAAAAACAAAGTGGAAGCAGATGCATGTTTATAGCGACACTGACTCCAGTGGTTGTTGACATTTATATGACAACACCCATGGTATGGAGGCCATAAGCTTTAGCACCTTAACTGTACCATACCCCCACTCTTATAACCACACCAACCCTCACAACCCTATTCCGGGGACAGACATTCAGTTAAAATAGCTGACCTATCTTGTACGTCTAGATAGTAGGTCAGCTATTTTCGGTAACGAGATTTGGTGTAGATGGAAAAAAGGATTGGGCCTAGTTTAGGGCCCTGTGGGACCAAGGGCAACTAAGTATATACCGGTAGTTGTTTTAAGTAGTTATAAAACATGATGTTCCATCCTCTCTCCTTCAACCAATCACATACATTATCATGCTAGCCATCATCAGTATGTTAGCCAACATAGATCCATTTGTCATGCAAGAAGGTGCCATAATTAAGAATGGACCTTCTCAGCAGCCTAGAGAGCAAGAAATGGGGTCTAGTATTGTGCACAGTTTATTTTTAATTTTTAACATGACTGTCAGTAGGGGGTTATACCAATAGATGTACTCAATTGTAAAACATATTTTAATAGAATTATAGATTAATGTCATGTGACACATGAACGTATGAAAATAATTGTTTTGATTTTCTGATATACAGTATAACGTCTCTGTTGGGGGGGGGAAACCTCGTACCGGTATGTTTACGTGTTACTTTTCAGGATTCAAATTCAGAAGTAGCAAAAGCAGCAGATCTACAAGCTCTAAACGCTCCTCGTTTTGAGCTTGCAGATCTGCTACGGAGCGTTTAGAGCTTGCAGATCTGCTACGGAGCGTTTAGAGCTTGCAGATCTGCTACGGAGCGTTTAGAGCTTGCAGATCTGCTACGGAGCGTTTAGAGCTTGCAGATCTGCTACGGAGCGTTTAGAGCTTGCAGATCTGCTACGGAGCGTTTAGAGCTTGCAGATCGGCTACTTTTGATGCTTTTGTGTGACGATGTAGTATGTATGATCAAGAAGTTAATTCACGGGGAACAACAGCAATGGTATTAGAGTATAAACAAATTAGCTGTAAAATTATTCTATTTATAGAAAAAGGTTGCCTATTGATGAAGACTAAGAAGATAATGGAATAGGTCTACGGTATGTGCACAGTTTGTCAGATGATAACTTGTTGCCGAAACGTTGGATTTTTTTATTTATTTGATGGCATCGTGACTACGAGCTGTGCGGCCTCTTTCCTTTTCTCAACCAGGCTCACTCTATAACATGGCTCTCAGTTGCATACACAGTATAACTCATCTCCTGCAACACCTTAAAGTGAGTGACTCACCAGGCAGGTTGACCAGCATCCATCCCTCCTCGTCAGCCTCCGTCACACAGGGGTTGGCTCCCTTCAGCTCGGCGGCCACCTCCTCCACCTCCCCAAAGAACAGGCTGCTCAGACGCTGAAACATGACTGCTTATTCTCCTCTGCTGGCGGTGTCTCGTCGGCGGTGTGTAGGATCAAAGGGGTGTCAGGTGTTTGTTTGATGACGCCGCCCGGTGCCGTGTGACGTCGTCTTTTGTCGTGCGAGTGCACAAAATAAAAAGCTGTAGCTGCCTTTGTTATGTTTTTTATTTTTTATTTGTTGCTTTATTCGCTTTATTCTTTTTGAGTGCTTTTTTTTTTGTTGTTGTTGCTGGTCCTCGTTAGTTGTTGGATGCTGCAGACGGTCACACACACACAGGACTGGACGAGCTTCGTAGTGCAAAATGTAAGGTTTCACTTGGTTTGGAGCAAAAGGCCTGGAGAGAGAGACAGACAAGGGGGAGAAATTGGAGTGTGGTCAGTATGGGAGAAGACTAGTAGAGGGTCAGGTGATCCATTGTCAGAAGCTTTCTCTGTGTCTGTAAGTGGACCTCATGCTATAGAAGACTCACAGCTGTGCTGCTATACTAGCCATGGCTAATAAGCCAGACCCAATCAGCCAGTTGGCAAAAGAAACAATTGCCTACCGGCGGACAGTGTGATTTGAGTTACGGCTGATACCACCTGATACTTGATCCCTGACCTCACATAAAACGGGTGAATTAAACCTGGGGAGGTGTACGGAAAGTTAACCACTGAATTAACATTCTAAACATGACTATCTAACATTACAACCAATGGGCATGTTGCTGATTATGTGCAGGCTGGACTTCAGCCCTCAGGCCTCATGAATTGAATTTGTCCCAAATTAACTGCAATCAGATGGACCTTAATTTTTCTTTCTTCCAACGTTTGACTACTTTCACCTTCTTTGGCTTTCATGTTAACACTGTTAGACAACCTGCATATTGGATTAGCTGGGAGCATAATATGCAACTCGGTATTGTGGAGTCATTACACGTTACAGTATGTCTCTGTCACGGCCGCTGCTGTGCACCGCATTGAGCAGGATAAGCAAATTGCTTTGGAAAATAATGTTTCAGCTCAGTGGTAACAAATCGTCGTCGGGCATAAACCTTGTATCTCCATATTTTTCTCTTTGTGTTTTTTCGTAAATTAACACTAATACTACAGCATCACACAAAAACATCAAAATTAAAAGAGGCTCAAGCTCAAAATGCGACTTTTTCGAGTTTATAGATCTGCTACTTGAATTGCTCATTTTGAATTTGAATCCTGAAAAGTAACAGTTTGAACATATGAGGTTTCCACCCGACAGAGACAATATAATATTAGGTTGAGGAAGCTGTAAGACTACTGTCACCCAACAAAGAGTTTTTCTGAACAATGCACAACCCCCCCAGCCCACAACTCCACTCCCTCTAGGTTTGCTGAGCCAATGAGAGGGGGGTCTGTCTCAGGACAGATGGACAGACAGATGAGGAAACAGATGAGAGACAGGAGATAGAAGACAGAAAGACAAAGCCTCTCACCAGCTCAAACAGATAAATGGAAGAGCACACAATGCTATAAATAAATAAAACGACAGACAAAAGAGGTGAATGTGGCTAACTAGAGAATGGCTGACCTCGTTCTCACTCTGACTGTGATTAAGTAGCGCAGCGTACAGATGTTTAAACAGCCATGTGTTATTACGAGTCACGACACACAGTTTATTTACAGGTGTCTGACCTCAACTGTCCCCTGTACGCTTTGTTAACACGGACACTTATGCTCGTCTCTTTTGGAAACAAAAAACATCAAACGTTTAGTTTTTTGAAAAATAACCATTGCTAGTGCACTTGCCTGGACATGCACTGTGCGTGCGTAAGTGAGTGAGTGAGTGAGTGAGTGAGTGAGTGAGTGAGTGCGTGTGTATCATCGAGCAAAGGGAGTCAGTGAGGAGATACTGGATATGGAGGAGAAGGTATCAAAGTCGTCCTCCAAGCCTGTGCTTTTCCACTGAGAAAAAGGCTGAGGCTGCTGGATGCTACTGAATGAATATCTGTACGATTAACATGTTGTGGATTTAGCTTTTTATTTATTTTTTTGCTCAATGTGTTAACAAGGCTAATCAATTTAGCGGATTTTTAATAGCGGCCTAAGCAGCCTTCAGTCTCGACCATGGCACAAGCACACTTGGATTGGATCAGGTGGTGCTGAGGGAACAGTACTTATTTGTGTGTCAGCCCAACACGTGATTTGAATGCACTGCCGTAAAGAATACATTAATTGTTATTTTGTTGATATACATTTTTTTATATATATATAAAAACGCAAATCTTCATTATTATCTGTTTAATACATTTTTTAAAGTAATCGATAGATTAACCACTAAGAAGATATCCTACAAAAAAGACACACTTAAGGACACTACAGTGACTTAACCAGTTGATCCTCAGCATCCCTATCCCCCCCCTCCTATTCTGGGGGAAACATTTGCTAAAAATAGAAGCTGACTGTGAGCCTGTAGATCAGATTTTTTTAACAAAGCGGTCCAAGACTTAAGTACTGTGCAAAGTGTGCATAGAGAATGGGAGGAGACTGCAGAGATGGGACTGACTGATAGATAGATAGGTATAGCCAATAGAAAAGTAGAGAATTAAGAGGGCCTTAAAATTAATCTGGGATGTACAGTATGTGTCGACAGAGAGCGAGAGCAAAGGGGATAGACATGCACGCATGGAAGGATGTTTGAAAGGTGAAACCTGCTTATTTGACCTGCTGACACCGACACCTCAAGCACAGGGCGAGGTGCTTTGTATAATTCTCAGGTCATTTCTTTGCCATGATGAATAACGAATAGATACTGAGAGAAATTTTACATTTGTAAGCGAGATTAGAAGGACTAGTGTAGACAAGGGAGATTCCAACTATTTCACGGTTACATCATGACATTCTTAAGAGCCAGGTCTTTGCTGAGCCCTATGATCTTGTGACGTTTTGAATGGCCCCCTAGTTGAGTTGTGTGCATTTTCTTTTGCACAACAAACAAATATGACCCCAATTCCCCCTGAGAGAAAGAGAGAGAGAGAGTAAATACTAAAGAAGGTATCATACTGTATATAGAGAAAAACTAAGAATGCAAAGGGTTGCGTGAATACGAGCAAGTCTAAAGAAACAGAATACCAGCACTCACGGATCAATAGTCTTCTATTTATTAACGGCAACAAGCGTAGTCAAGTGAACCAGTCTATACAGTTAGACATGTCTGTTATCATAACAGACATGTCTAAGAGAATGTAGGTGTGTCAAAAACATGACAAGATTTCACACCGTGAAAGACGTCGACGTCTCCAAAATACCAAATATTTCTGTGGGTCATTATTGGACCTATCAAAGGGTCCAATAAAGTTGTCTGACAAATGAACTTAAAAAAGGTGTGGCTCAGTACATAAATAGAACAACGTCAACAGCCGCTGGGCCAGTCATCACAAAACCTGCAGTTTGTATACTTTATGTCCACCACAGAACCTGAATCATACCCTGAACGTTGATTACATATTATGTTTCATAACACTGTTGAACCAATGCCATGTCTATGTGTATTTAAAGATCGCCCAATATGGCCTGGGCCGTGGCTTAGCGGTCTAGGCACCTTGGCTGGTAATCCAGTCTGGCAGTGTCCCATGGGTTCGACTCCCGATCCCGACGGCCTTTACTGCTTGTCATCTCCCCCATCTCTCTCCCCATTTCCTGTCAGCCTACTGTCTATCCCTCTATATAAAAAAAGATCGCCAAATATGGGGTGCCATCAGTTCCAAACACATGCATGAACCCGGTGTAAATTCCAGCAAACTCGAATTTTTATGAAGCTGTTGAAACATCCAAATGTCTCTATGTCTCCAAATGTTTTTGAAAATAACCAAAAGTGGGGTGTCCATATTGCTCAAAATGGAAGTGGCCTGAAACAAAATTTGTCGAAAAAAGGGTATGAAACCCCACAGTATATTCCAATTTTGTAGCTTGTTTTCGTGTACAGGTTAAAAACTACAGAACATGGCAGGCTGATCTTAAGCCAGGCATACACTGTGATGTAAGCAAGGCAGTGGCAGCTAATACAAAATTAATCATGGGTATGTTAGATTTTGGTGTGACTCATCATGGGTGCGGACTCAATGTGCAAGCATTTAAAGTAAGTAAACAGTATTGTCAATGCACAATGACGCATATGTTTTGTGCAGCTTTTAATCGTGATAAAACTTGTAAGTTATCTTTAACCCATTAAGACTCGGGGCAAATTCCTTCTAAATCAGTAGATTTCTTTCAAGATTTTCCAAAACTGTTCAAAAATAGCAGCGCGGCACAAAGTGATGTGCAGCGACTGTGTGCGCTTTTACATCTGCTTTCAATATGAATAGCCAATGCAAAAATCTAAAATGTCACAGATGCTGTCAGGAGCTTTTAAAGGGTATTCAACTTCTCCAAGACTCTGTGTTCATGGCTGGTACCCCCCAACTCACCGCCTTGCAACTATATTTGTATCTACATACAAATAATGTGCATGGCCTGGTGTGAGACCCCAAGGCCAGAGATGTGTTCAAATAGCGGAGGGCAAACTATCAATCACGTGATAATTAAGGAGGGAAGGAAAATGCACGAGGGATTGTTTGTTGTATGTATTGCATAGGAGATATGCATGGCTACATTTCTGAAAGGTGACACTTCCTGCTTATTTGACATGGCGACGGTGACGCCAGCCAAACGCACGGCGGGCGGACTGACAGCCACTACGAGCCTGACTCGCGCCACCTGCCACACTGTACACGCCCTCTCCACATGTATTACATAACGAGTGGTTTGTGTGTGTTTGTTTTGGTTTAGAACACATCCCATGAGAAACAAATGAATACCGACAGATTTAAATTAGGAAGGGAGAGTAGATGGAACGGATCCAATAGGGAGTAAAGCTTCCTGTTCTCAAGAGCATTTTGAGCCCTGGCGTCTCTACTGTAGTATTCCGTCTATACTGTAGTATTCCATCTCTACTGTAGTATTCCATCTCTACTGTAGTATTCCCTGGAGTCTCCACTGTAGTATAATTGCGGGGGCAAACATTAGTTAACATGCATCAAGTGGTTATTAGTACTTTGTCGTATGGCCATATCAAACGCGGCGAAAAACTGTCATCTACAACAAGCTCACAGACGTAATGCAATGTTCTAGTTGTAGAACTGCTATTAATTAACTTCACAATTTGTGGAACTTTTGTCTGCCTATAACGACAATGCCCAAAATAGGGGCGCTATAGGTCGACAGTGCATGGTAAACAGTTTCATTATCACGCATGCTTGTGCAATATTGTACTTTGATTAAAAATATATATACATATACAAATCGGTAGGTGATTTACTAATTACTGATGACTTTTAGTTCGATTTTGTTTTGCAGAGACCAACTTCCTATAGCCTCTGCACTATATTCTTTGGGCATTCCCAAAAGTCGTGAGCAGTTGAATCATAGGACCGTGGCTTATAAACAAAACACAATGTTTGCTGTTGCTCTGTCTGTCAGAGCTGTTTTGCATTTAGTTGCAGCCATAAACATAGGCATATAGGGCCTCTTGTTCACACACACAGTAAAAGCGAATTATGCTTTATCTGTCCGTTGTAAAGATAAGACACCAAACTAATAATAGTCACTGAACGTATAGCAAAATACACAAAGGGAAAGAGACAATTTAGCCTTGCATTGACAGTGACATTGTTACTTAGCCTACTAATGCCCATTGCCTGTGATATAACATTACTCAACATACAAGCTCCACATTGATTAGTTCTGCTTGTAAAACTGTACATTGGAAATCAATTATGTTGTGCCATATTAATGCTATAATAACATTTATATATATATATATATATATATATATATATATATATATATATATATGTTTTGCCTTTGAAAATATTTCTGGGAAATTCTGGTGTAAAGATTCAGTAATGTGATACGATTTGACCTGATAATAACCACTGACATGTAAGCCTTGCCAAGCCATGAGACCAATAGGGCAGGAGCCTATCTTCTTTTTTTTGAGGCAGCTTGATGTACAAGTACACCCCTTGGACATGATGTACAAGTACACCACCTGGACATGACACTAGTCTGTCACTGCCAAGCAGGGAGCATTATGTCCTATTTTTCCTTGGTATGACCCAGCCGGGGGTCGAACCCTGACCTCTCAGTCTCAGGGCAGAACACCAGTCAGTGGTTGGCCACTGACATACAGCGCAATAAATTCAGGCATAAATACACAGGCTAGTAGAGGGCGGCTACTGTAGGAAAGGGTGGATACTGTACTCTGAACTTGGCAGGCCTGCCCTATATTTTTATATTCCACATTCAAGACTCAAGAGTGCAGTTTATATTTCACAACTGCAGAGCCGAACAGAAAGAAAGCCCTGTCCACAGGCTACAGCACATCTCTTTGTAATGCACTGTTGTGGCTCTCTTGTTCACTACGTGTCCTATTTCAAGCTTCAAGATATTTATGACAGATCTTCCGCCAAATACATATCAATTGCATACATGTCTGTCGAACAACTGATATATAGACAGTGCATAGAAAAGTGCAATCCATTATTACTATTATATAATTCCTCTCCTGTTGGACGTTGGTCCTTTAAAAAGGGGCGGGGCGAATGGAGCTGGAGGTGGGGCTTGACAAAATAGAAACAAGACGCCTATGACGCGTCGAGCAGTTCTGTACGTCACGGACGCTGCGAAAGTCAACCCAGCCTCTCTCTCGGTCGTCCAGAGGAGGACAAAAAAAGAAGGGGGGAGAGGCGAGCCATCAATAACTAGGGATAAATTCAAACGTATATCCACTACAGCCCATAAATGTCATTAAAATGTCACTTCTTCTATGAAGAACACGGTTATAACGTATATCAAAGGAATGTGTTGCCTGCTGCAGTGTACGACCGTCTGCTTTGACTTCGTCAAAATCCCTGGACTCACTCACTCAAAAAAAGAAAGGGAACATTTTCCACCTAGCTTCTGAATCCGAGCAAAGCAAGCAGTGTTTATAAATAGGTTAAAAACGACCCCAGGATACTCGGGGGGAAAAATCAAAGCTCTTTTTTTTTTAGAAGACAACCCCAATGGAACACAAAGTCTTTGTGCAGATAGATTATTCAGGCTATGCATGAATTATCCGATCAGCTTCTCTACAAGCTGAAGGGGTCACAGCAATGACAGTCTGGCTCAACAACATATTGGAAGCTTTGAAAGCGGGCGACACAACATATAAGGATGTTTGTCAATAAAAAAGGACGTCTGAGTATAGCCTGTGCTACAGAAATAAACAACAATAAGTGACAGTGCTGTCCGTTATGAAACAATAGGACCAACGTCGTCCCACCGCCACGTAGATAAATATGCACAGTATCCTCCTCCGACCGTCGAGTCGACTGCATTCAGCAGCATCAACATGGTGAAAGACAATCGGGTCGCTCTGGTTAGAAGGGATGACGTTATTATTTTTTTAGGAGGTTGAAGAAAGCGAGCCAACATATCAGCTTAAATAAACTATACTAGACTGTGGCTTCAAATATCCCTGCGCCTGACGTCTGGGCTGCAGAAATACATGTAGGCTATGCACTGCACTATATAAAACACAGACAATGATATATAATTACGTCATGAAAATAGCCTATGTTGTCTCTGTTGTGTGGTGCATGCTATTAATAATGGCCTACGTCTGTATAGTGAAATCATATGCAGATTGGCCTATGTGGGGGTATTATAGCCTATGTGTGCACCAGATCCACTGGCGAAAGGATCTATGTCTGGACAACACTCACAACAACACTTAAAAAAAACCAAGTAAAGAAATCTTACCTGCCTTTGCAATAATAAAATTCAAGTTGTAAACGCGGATCTCTCTCTCATCAACACACACAGTAGTAGAAACGACAACAATGTTCTTAAAGCATAGCTTTAGGTTATTACGCCTTTATAATAATAAAGTGAGGTAGTTAAAACACCATTGACATGTAAAAAAAATAAAATAACAAAAAGGCTTTCTTCTCAGAAGAAGGAGCTTCGTGTAAAAAAAAATGTTTACACGAATGTTTCCGATCGAAACATCTGCAGGTTTTTTTTTGCAGATTTCTATTCCTCCTGGCCTGTGTGTGTTTGTTTATTGCTGCCGTCCTCCAGCTGATCCTCAGATCAGAATGTACGTAGAGCGCACAAAACAGCTGATTGTGAGATCACAATACTCCCGGAGACCGCGCCCACCCCAGCCTCGCGACAGCCAATCGGAATATTACACCAGCCACCAATACAAGCCGGCCTCTCTCTTGGTAACAGGGTGTGGGGGTTGGGGATATAGTGCTGTCCAGAGCCATAGCAAAGCCATAGGGTGCTGTCAACCTGCAACCCCACACAGATGGAAGAGTGTTGCCATATCTGCTTATTATAAGAGACGCTGAGCTTGTACATACCGTATTGTACATAAAAACGCAACCACCAATATGATGTGGGTACGTTTTTTGGATGTGGCTTGTTTCTAAAGTGTAATTGCTTATTTGGGCTTGTTTCCTAATGTTGTTTAAACCAGTGGTTCGCAATTATTTTCATGTCAAGGACCTCCAAATTAAAATGTATTTGCCCCGGGCCCGCATCATGAACACATTTTGTGCCATGCAGCCCAGTTGTTGTTTTTAAACTAGCAGATGCGTTATTGTTATATAGTTATATATAGTTGTGTTATTATTGCTCTTGTGGCCTATAGTTGCTCCTTTAGGGCTTTTTTGTATAGACCTGGTTGCTTATTTATCTCGCAAAATCTGGCAACAGTGAAACCAACACAGATGGAACAGAACATACATGGGCTCTGTCTGATCCAAGATCAGATTATTTATTCTGCTCTCCCATATTGCAGAGTGGAGGGCTGGGGGAGGGTAGGCTGATCCTGGGTCAGTGTTCTAGTATAGCTCAAACTACGGACTCTCTAAAACAAGGAGAGTTGAAGGTCTGTTGACAGAAACATTATGTATTGTGCCTCAACCTAATTAATCTGCTGGTAAAACTTTACAGAAGAAAATAATATTTGTTTGCACATTATTATTGTTTGTTTTTGTAATGGTTTAATTGAGGACCACAATGGAAACAAGTCTTCTTGTGGTATCCTTTTAGCTTTATAATGTACGTCTTACTGTACCACGTGCTGTTGACATGTCTGACTAATGCAATATTCAATCAATCAATCAAAATTTGCTTGTGTCACCTTTTGACTTTGACGTAGTGACTGTGTGTATAGTGAGTCAAATGGAATCTATACTAATCGTACACCTCTGTTAGCCTACTTTTTTTTTTATGTATTTTAAATATAACAGCCTTTTATGATATTACAGCACATATTTGTTGTATAAGTTACAATGTCGTAATAATAAGATAATTACGCTATTCTTATTTTTTAACAGAGATCCAAAGTTATTAATTTACCAGTGTGAATGGACAATGCCTTAAAATTACTTTCATAATGCAAGATGAGCTGTACGTCTCTCCCCCAGTCAGTCCAGCCAACATCAGTACTGTTGCTTTTAATTTAATAAATAAATAGTCCTCTTCCCTGTGCCATCCCATCCTCCTCGCTCCTCCTCAGCTGAGTGGACTTCCAAGTGTCACTCAGCACGGAGCAGCCAATGAGGTGTGCTACTTTCTGAATGCAGCATTTCAGGGGCCAATGAGCTGCCAAGAGATTTTGAAAGCCTCTTGGTGGCCACTCAGTTGGCACACAAAGTAATCTCATACGAGTAGCCACAGCTTATAGCCATTATTATCAGGATATACATGCAGTATAATACTAAACTGTTGGTTGTGGCCTGCTGAAAAGTCTGTTAACTGCAATATGCATGCATGCATGCATGCATCGAATGCTTATGGCTTCACGGTGCACTATAGCACGTACAGCCTGCAATTGCATGTGTGCATTAAGAGGCGCCTAGAACAGGCGACTCTTCCGGGTTTGTGTGGATGGAGATACAACCAACCCCCCCCCCCCCCCACAAAAAACCGGAAACGCAGAAGAGACGCCTGCTCTAGGTGCTTTCTTGACGCCTCTTTACGCTACTGTCTGGATGTACTATGTGTGTGTGCGTCTGTGCGTGTAGGCGCATGTGCGTGCGTCACGGTCATAGGTCATCATGAAAATGGCCTATACAGTATGGCCACCATTGACATCCTATTATAAGGCAATATTTTCTAAATTTCCTCATGCTTTAAGTAGCATGTGACATATCAAACTAGGGGGTTTTCATGATGCTGAAGCCATTCCAACTAAGCATTAGTAAGAACAGAAACAGCAACTTGCTCAAATGTGATGATGTCGGCACATTTGGATGTCAATTAGGATTAATTAGGATTAGGATTAATTAACAAATTAATTCATTAACTAATTAGGATTAGGATGTCAATGAGTTTTCTTCGACGGGTGGCTGGCATCTCCCTTAGAGATAGGGTGAGAAGTTCAGTCACACGAGAGAGACTCGGAGTAGAACCGCTGCTCCTTCGCCTGGAAAGGAGTCAGCTGAGGTGGTTCGGGCATCTGGTTAGGATGCCTCTCGGGCGTCTCCCTAGGGAGGTCCTCGATTCACGACGCACGTCCCACTGGGAGGAGACCCCGGGGCAGACCAAGGCGCAGTTGGAGGAAATACATCGACTCACTGGCCTTGGAACGTCTCGGAATCCCCCAGGAGGAAGTCACTAATGTTGCTTTCCCCTCAGACAATTCCAGGCAACTTCTTTTCTGTTATTCAGGATATATCGAAGATGCAAAATCAGCTGAGTTCGGGTTTTTTGCAATTAGATTGAGGTCAAATTACATTATTACTGGACTACTTCTGATTACAGCTTAGATGAGGAATCCCTTTCTAACCAGTGCTAAAATATCATCAGCTAGACTAGAGCAAATCATCTCACAGTTGTGAGGGGCCTTCAAATGGCTGGCCTCTCCAAAAGGAGGGCCATGCACTTAGCAAGATACTGCTCAGTATCAGCCATTATCGGAAGCCACTCAATTTGGAGGCTTTATCCATGATTGATGTCTGCTGTGTTTGACAAGTATATCAACAAACTCACCTGTATTGTATGCAACAATGTCCTGCCGTCTAAGCACTTTTAACAGTTTTCCTGTTGTCCTTTGTACATGGCATTCTTGTACGATATTTAAAATGTGTGTGTATTACTGCATTTTAATAATAACCAGACCTTTTTTATCCTGGCTTGGGTAAGTCAGTTTCTTGCTTCGCCTAGCTGATTGCTAGCCTGGTTCCAGATATAAAAATATAATATAATAAATATATTGTCTGGCTACGTGACGAGCCTAGGTGATTGCTGCCCAAGTGGTGCCTTGCCAAGGGACACCTAGACACATTACCAGGGCTGGGAATAGAACCTGGGACATGTCGTTCGTTTCCCAGGCGGGAAACGAACGACATGTCCCTCTACCTAAGTACCCATTCAGCTATGGCCACCCATGTCTGTCTGTGTGTGCTGTCTGTGTTGTAACGATAATATCCTCAGTGTTAAGTGTCAATTTGGTTCCATTTGTATACGCAGAGTTCAATGAAGCCTCAGGATTTTACAGTGTACTTACGGGGGGGGTATATTGCAGCATGTGGGTTAAAGTTATGTCAGAGGAGATGCTGACTGTTTCATATGCCAGAAATCACTGGACTCCTTCCTGGCAGAGTGCCACTAAGCCTCTCAATGAGCAGGGCCAATAATAAAGCCTCCAGTAGTCCTGAAAATAGAATGTGAATTATAACACATAGCCTACAGTACAAGGCTCCAGGAGTCTCTCCACATTTGTTTTGGTTTTTGTGTGGACCTGACCACACGTACAGCTCACATCGTTTGCTTCAAGTGAAGTTAAGTGTGTGCTTGTTCTCCCTGAAAGGCAAAAGGTGGATTTACACCGTTCTAATATGGATTGATGGCTTGCTTTCCCACCCTTCTGTGCCAAAAACTCTTTGCCAGAAAATAGACAATCTGTGATTGAAGACTGTTACTTTTGGCAAATCAAGGCAGATCATGTATTCATATCAAGTGCCATCACTCTTATTGTCATGATGCAGAGAGAGTTGAACCCATGCATATTATGCAGAGTCACAGCGAACAAGGGAAGATTTAACACGTATTTAATGAAGAAGTTGCAAAAACCTTACACTGAAGTTGAACTCGGGAAAAATCAAGGCAAAAAGCATACACTGGAGCAGAACGCAGGACTCAGGAATACATCTCATACTTCAGTAGAATCAGGAAACGTCGGAATGACAAGAAGTCAACACAGGAAAGATCATTGCATCGGCAACAACAAACTATGAACTGACAAATGCATGCTTGCTATGAGTCCAGTTTTATAGGGGGAAGGTTGATTGTAGAATAGTTCACAGGTGGGATGACGAGGGAGTTGGAGACAGGTGAGTAAATGGGACTGCAGTGTGGGAGTGGCCAGGGCTGACAGTCAGTCTGTGGAGAGCCAGACCCTGACACTTATATCACTATCGCTGTGAACATGTATTTACCGGTACTAAAGTTGAATAAAAACTCTAACCAAAGTTTCATACATTTTCAAAAATACAGAAAACTTCTGATCTAGAAGCTCACAATGCATCACATTGTGCACTCGTACAATCTGCTATGTCCCCCTCTACCTTTTTTTCCCCCTTTTATTTAATTATTTAATCATGAATAAATAAAGTTGATTATTGTTTTCAACACCACGTTGAAGCATACATTTAAGTTTGTATACCATAGCTGTATATATTGCAATAATAAAGTGCGGTTGTCACAAAATCCCAAGGAGCAGCTGGATTTGTCTCGCGGGACTGCAGACCTCACTATTTGGGAACCATGAACTGGGCAGTCTGGCCTACATATACTGTAGGTAGTAAATGTATCTATACATAGAGCAGTTACAGTACTGTTGGCAATGCAAACAGTACAGACAGCGTACAAACTTGGCGTCGAGACTGGGGTTTGCATTACGCTGTCTCACACAAATGCACCAACACCAAAGATCTGACCGTCATACCATAGTCACTGTTTATTTACTATCCATCCTTTGAAGTGATACTTGTGTCACCATTCATCAGTTTTATAGATCCCTATTCCTAGAGCAGGTTTTGAGGAAATTAGGAAATTACAGTGTTGACTATACCCTAAGGACAGTTCTGTTCTATTAGGTGTCTGTACAAACCTGTACCAACACACGCACACGCGCGCGCGCGCGCGCGCACACACACACACACACACACACACACACACACACACACACACACACACACACACACACACACACACACACACAGGAAGAGGAAGTGGAAGGGGGTGAGAGGGGTGGCAAACAGCTAGGGAGAGGCACCCTAGCTAAGAGAGACAGATGCAATCAGACATTTTACGACTGGGATGTTTTGAATGCAAATCCAGACAAAGTGAGCCACACCTAACCAGGTATTTGTCTACAGTGGCCTTCTGTATCCTGTCTGTGTAGGGTAGGCCAACCGGCTGCTTTTAGCAGTTTATCGTTATATCACAGGTTTAAAAAGTGGGTGGAATTCTTCGTCGTACAAGCTCTCCATCCAGGTGGAAAGAGATAAAATAGAAAAAACAAATATCAATGGGGAAGTGTGACTATATGTATATACTAAATACAGTGGTGCATGATATCATACATAAGATTGTTAAAAGGATCCCTGGCTAATAAGCCTTACATGTACAAATACATTGTAATTGCCCTCTATAACTAACGTTTTAAATTCAAAACACCTTAAATATTTTATTTATTTGAGAAAATAATAAGAATATATATGGTGCATGGTTTACCTAAAAATATCAATGAAATGATGCGATACAGCAGATATAATACCAACTGTGACAGACATACAAACATACCGTAGTCTCTTCAGGTGGAAACCTCATATGTCAAAAACTGTTACTTTTCAGGATTCACACTCAAAACAGTAGCAGATGCACAAGCTCAGTTTCTAGATTGTGGATCTCTTACTTTCAATGCTTTTGTGTGAGGCTGTAGTATGATCAAGTAAGTAAGGCGTTAATTTACGGGGGAAATAACACAAAATGGAGATCAGAGGTTTCTGCCCAACAGCAACGATATATATACAGAAACATTATCCTGTGTGGCCTGTATTTATTGTGAGGACAAGCTGGCTCAGCGCTTGTTCAACAGTCCGATGGAAGCCAGGTGGATCTGTTCAGTGTGGTGGTGGCGGCATGACTTTGGATACCTCGGTATATGGTATGGTTTGCCTGTCCGTGGCCAAGGTTGGGAAGTTGAACAGTACTGTATGGACAATTACAGGCCTATCCTGTCAAAAGTGAGTGATGATAGGACAGTCCTGACTCCTGTCCAATGGGCTGTGCACCAGCGTCATGTGAGCTTTACTGAACGCAAGAGACTAAGGTTTCGGGCCTATACAGTTACCAGGTGCTAAGCAACACACGCACGCGCACAGCCGCACGCACGCACACACGCACACACACAGACACACACACACACACACACACACACACACACACACACACACACACACACACACACACACGCGCGCGCGCGCCGTGCTGGTGACACAGATATCTCATTTTATCTAATTACATCTTGGAGCAAGATGTAACAGGCCTCGATCATTGACCTTGTGTCACTCCCAAAGCTTTCACACCAAATGGACCATTTGGGTTCCATTTGTATACACTCTCAGAGTTACAGACCATTCAATACTTCTGTACGGCACATTTTGAATACCAGACTTGTACTTGTAAGTAACAGAGTAGTTCTACATTGTAGTATTGATACTTTTACTTAAGTTAAGTAAAGCATGCAAATACTTTTTCCTTCAGGACAGGATCCGACCCTACCTATATACAGTAGTACCTACAACCCTTCCCTTCCTAGTTCCCTCTCACTAAGATCAACTACCACAGGAATGCTGTCCGAGTCTACTGTAGGTCTTCCTCTCCCTCCTCCAGACCGCGGGACAAACCCTCTCTTTTATGGTCAGAACTGCAACTGCTTTCTGAAGACTCACCTCGCCCTCTAGCACTCCTCTCTCTCGCCCTTCCTACGCTAGGTTTATTGATGTTTACCTGGTGGTATCCTAGTGTCTTTGAGGCAAAACATCCATTGTTCGCACCCGTAAATGTGACTTTTACCGTGTTACTTAATGTTTACTGACTATAGACAGCTGGTGCTTACTCTGATTATATTCTGATCTCACACTTGTTATTCTTTCTAGATAAGTCGAGTGTCTGCAAACTGTAACTTGCGTCAGCCGTAGGCCTATATTATTTTGGCACCTACTAGTGTGTTCCATACATAATCTGGAAGTTCAATTCATGGTATCCTGTGTAATATTGCTAACCACCTAAGCCCTATTTAAGTATTTGGCTATTAAAAGATAGAACTGCTATTTTCGAAAAATGATCTTCAACTACGTTATGAACCACGCAGGCGGCAGGCCCCTCAGGTCATCTGGAACCGGTCTGTTTTCAAAGCCCAAAGTCAGGACTAAACATGGAGAAAAGCGCATTCCGTTTTTTTATGCACCACATATCTGGAACTAACTAATTATAGTTTACAATACAAATAAGCTTGCTTTACCTCACCTTGTGATGAAAACAAACAGAGCATATAAGCCCACACATCAGTGCGACTTCAAGGCAGCACTCTCTAGAGGACAAGAGTGAGAAATTAATTCCTAGTTTTTTTTTTATGCCATTATCCAGGCAGATCAGTTCTGTTCACAACATGCTTGACTTCACAGGATTCCTGCAGTTTCCCAGGCTGACTGGAAAACTAGGTGAGAGGTCATAGGAATGCCTCTGTACGCCCCCACCTCTCTCTCTCTCTCTCAGCGTGCACGTGTGTGTGTGTGTGTGTGTGTGTGTGCGCACACACGTGCGTGCAAACTTAAACAGCTGATGTGCATGTGCAATGCCATACATGCCTTTGCCCAGGCTGACTGACCTAAGGGCATACGGCTGCAATCCAAACCAGACGAGGTTTGTAAACATTTGTATTTGTTGTGTGGGTGTGGCATCGAGCACATTGAATATTTCATATTCATATGTCGTACACCGGCGGCACATGACAAAAAAAGACACGTGAGCTTATACTGTATAGGTCTGCTATTTACCCAACACTTTGGTTCCAAACAATATATTGTCTCTGTCGGGTGGAAACTGCATACCATTTTATCTCCAAAACGGTTGGTTTAAGATGGTTTAAAATAAAAAGATAGCAAACGGAGCAGATCGCGCTTGATCTGCTACTTTTGATACTTTTGTGTGACACTTTTACACAAAAAGTCATGATGTGTAGGGCATACATTTACGAAATAAAACACAAAAAGTTAGAATATGGATAGGAGGTTTCTGCCATCTTGCACATGCCTAGATTGTCATGGAATTTGCTGTGCACCTTCATGACCCGGCCTGTACTGCCTTTTTGGTGACCCCATGACCTCACCTCTAGCGCCACCCTTTTCAGCTCAAATTTCCGGTAGGTGTGTAAGGATCAGTACGGCCCCTAGGGGCTGCTAGCGTGGACTTTAGACTGTATAGCCTTGTGAAAATCAAGCTCAAGATCACCATCGCCATCTGGGCACCTATAATGCTGCCAATCAACAATCAACAATGGCTATTTTTGGGAGGTCCTTGGCATAAAATAGAAATTGGGAACCCCTGTCTTAGAGCTTATGTTAGCCTGGTATGCCGTGACTCCATGCCATCTCCATAGCCTTTTTTTTTATTTTTGGTGCCTCAGACACTAATACCCTGTTCTGTCTGGCCTCTTGAGAGGCCTTAATGGCTGCAGGCACATGATAAGAGTTGCAGCAGGAGATAGTTATAGGCACCGCACAGCTCTCTGACTATATCTCCAGCAGACGTTTTCAAGTCTCTGCAAGCTGATTTTCATACCGTACTATAGAAATGGAACGGCATTCAATGGCCTTCATGGAAAATCGAAGAAAGCCCGCGGGACTCGGGAGCAATGCTTTGGAAAATGTCCGGTGGTAATAATGTGTCAAGTGTATACCGCTGGTTCTCAAGGTCGGCCCCAGGGACCACCGGGGGTCCAAACCACCATAATCAGTGGTTCAAGACCCAAAAGAGGACCTGTCTGCAATGTCCAACTGGACCTAGACAAGTCTTCTATAGTTTGCCAAAATAAAATTGTTTTCCTTATACTTTTACTGCTTCTAGTATTGATATTTTCTTGTATACCGGTAGTATTGTATGTCATGATGAATTGTATAGACCACAATGGAAACAAGTCCTCGTGGCTGTTTGTGTTGTCCTTTTAGCATTATTGTATAACTGTACCTCTGTACTTTTTGACGTTTGAAATAATATTTACAATATTAACTCGTGCCCCATACAAATGATCTGTGATCCAAACATGGGTCCCCACCCCAAGGACGACTTCACGGAGGCTTAGTCCCCCCGAAGCCCCCCCCCTCCATGTAAACCAAGATGCATTAGACCCCCTTTAAATAGCCAGCACCTCCATAGCACCCCCAGTCACAATTTTCTGCAGCCATCGCTGCCCCACCCAGCTAGGGACCCCTTCCGATAGATCTGCGATTTTATCTGAATGTTTGAACCCAGAATAGGTATATACGCTTGGGTGTCCAAGGAGTGCTCTGATAGCATGTTATGTATACGTAGCACTCCAGTGTATACTCATACTTCATTATATTATATAGGTATATCACTGTTAGATGTTAGGTTCTTAGCTTACTTTTAGATTCTTGATGACTATTTTTGCCAGGTGAAAACCTGGTATACAACCAGAGCCTTAGAAATATGGCTTTGACAACAACCTAGTCATGATTGGCTGCCCCTAGCCAATGGGACCCCATACTCTGAAATGCCGCCTAATCCAATGGGAGTCTCCTCCCATACTCTGAAACGCCGCCAGCCAATCGCGTAGTAGTGACCTAGTCATGATTGGCTGCCTCCTAAGCCCTGACACGACGGGGTCGCGGTTCGGAAATAGCGCACTGAGCGCAATGTGCAATGCAAACTAATAGGAGAGTGCATTCCGGTGTGGTATTTCCGAACGCACCCGACATAACAGGGAAGTCTGCTCCCACACTGCAACGCCGCAGCGAGGAGCCACTGTGACTGACAACAGCTAATGTTATGACTTATAGCTAACGTCTGGAGCTACAGGAAAGCCATAGCAAAACACAGTGATTGAACCAACAAAAGAACGTCGGAAACGAATGCAAACAACAGCCGCGAGGTTGTGACACAGAAACATGTACACGTTAAAAAAGGGGACGACGACAAATGCACAACAGAGACAGCACTTGTTTCACCTGGCAGTTAATGATACTCGTGCCATTCTTGTTTATGTACTAACTTTATACTATTTGATGTATTACCATGTGTTGTTCTTGCTTGCTGTAAATCGCTCTGGATTAACAGTAAATGGTCTTTGAGTTAGTCTAACACATCAGTATAGTTAGTATGTCAAACCCACAGATGTTATAGTTCATTTCCAAAGTGATCAAATTCTTTTGTGCAATTAAATAGTCAGCTAGAATCTAGATAATGATAAAAATTTGAGTATGTGAATACCAATGATACCACCAATGATATTTCAGGATATTGTTTACTAATGAATTACATTGTTTCGGTACTTTGGTGGTTAAACTTTCGGCCCTTAGACACTCACGACTTTACAGTGAGAAGATGAGACTGAGGCATGAGGAATGCTGGCTAGTGACTCAAACTTTAGGGTCAGAAGTGCAAAGGGGAGGTGGGGGTGTTCACCCCATGCAGTATAGGCATGTACATAATATGTTCAAAACAGTCGCAGCTTTTTGTTGTGTGGACCTTATTAAAAAATATCACACCTGTGTGAACTGAGTGGTGCAACTCCCCTCTCCCCCTGCCTCTCTCTCTCTCTCTCTCTCTCTCTCTCTCTCTCTCTCTGTAATTAGCACTAGGCAACACTATCTTTCTCTCTCTGTTTCTGGCACAACAGCGCCACTTTTTCCCCTACTGGTACTCACAGCCACATAGCCACACACATAGTCACATATGTTAACACGGACATTGCTGTTCCTTGGAGTGGTTGCGCCACTCAAAAAGGGAGTGTTGAGTCTCTCCCATTCTCTCTCTCTTATCCCCTGGTGTTTCCCTACAAGGCTAAAAGCACATGGCCTTCATGTAGGCTACACATGGTGTCCTTGGCTTGCATGGTGGGCCCACTGGGGCTGGCCAGCCGGCACAGTTTGGGGACATGCTGTACGGTCCACAGCCCGATCTGGAGCAGTTGAGCATATTATGAAATTTAACAAGTGGGCTATTTTTAATCCCCCTCAGGGATTAAGGTGGCTGATGACAATGCAATGTGTCTGTCTGTCTGTCTGTCCCTCCGTTCACCTCACAGATGCATATACTGTAACGTGTAACCTATATAATATTATATACATTCAGATATAGCATGTTAATTGTTGCAAGTTGTTGAGACAGATTCTTGCGACTAGATTATAGTTTATGCTTACTCTGATTTGCACTTTACTCTTGCACAGTCAGTCACTCAGATAAATGCCTAAACTGTTGTCAATACTTATCCTAGCTCTGTTTTCATTTAGGACTTTTACTCTCTCCCGCGTCTTCAGACAAGTTTAAGTTTCCTGTGAGGGAAGATGACTCCGCTGCTCAGCTGTGTGCCCTGTCTCTGAACCACAACATCACCTTAAGCTAAAGATAGCACCCATGTTATTTTCCTTTCATCATGACGTCAATGAAGTCATTAGAATGTTCTGTTTTAACCACTTTTTCCTTTCAGAGCACGTGTTTTTAATTTATTTTGTTTTCACAAAATATATTTTCGAACACGTTTTGTTGAATTGAACAGTGGTTCTCCAAGTGCGGTCCAGGGGCCCTCAGGGGTCCTTCAGTGGGTCCCCTGAACTAGACATTTTATTTCATATCACATAAAAATCAGTTGAAGCCAGCACTTTAACACCTATTTTGTACTTTGGCTATTTGGAGTTAGACAATCTACACAACGCGCCGCAAGCTTGTAGTATCTACTATTTCGGAATTTTTTAAATCTTGAAAAAACTGTGACATTTTGGGAATTATTTTTGAACATTTATAACACCACTATAAATCTCTTATGGTATATCCGGACTGGACACAACATCTTTTAAAATATGGGTCCCCCACCAAATGCATGTCAATTTGGGGATTCTTATGATTATGAAAATGTGTGATAACACTATCTAGAACACCCTAAGGGTAGTTCAAGTTTTGTCACAGGAGACTTTCATGCACAAATAAAGCAGTAGCACAATACACGTGTATGTGCTGGAAAGGATTAAGGAAAGGTTCAAGGGTTAACCTCGTCCCGTGCAGGCCAGGGTGAATTAAGTGTGGACCTCAGGTTACACACATTTGGCCCTTTCTCAATAATAACTCTTGAGATTACATAATAATTCCTCTTAACCAGACCACAAATAACCTGCTCGTGCTGGCGTGCTGCCTAATCATGTCAAAACACGTGCTAACATATTTTCTGTATAAACACATAAATCAGGGGTTTACAACAGGTGGTCCGTGGACCACTGTGGTCCGTGAATGTATTGCACGTGGTCCCTGACCATGCATTTACTAGTAATGTCGTAAAGACTATAGTGAAGATTTTGTGTCAATGTTGTCAGTTACTGGGAAGTCTGACGTTAAGACATTCCACAGAAAAGATAGTTAGACTCTCAAGAAGGGTAAGTGTATCGGTAACAAGACAACTCACCCCGTTTCTGTTTTCCTCCCAGAATTTTCCCCAGTGAGGGGTGGGAGAGGTTGGACAGCAGACGGCCGTTTACACAGTCATTTAATTACATACAGCCGTCTACGCGTCGCTGTCTAGTCTCTGTCTACTTGTCTATGCAACGGAATGATCTGATCTACAAGCCCACACTACTTTCACTAAATACGTCATTCACTACAGCGAGCGAACTCGATATATAGCCCAACGTCGTAGTGACTAAGTGTAACTGGGGATGTAGCTCAGTGGTAGAGCGCATGCTTTGCATGTATGAGGCCCCGGGTTCAATCCCCGGCATCTCCACTCGTTTTCGTTTTTTGTTTCTCTCGTTTTTCCGTCAGGTTTTCGGTTGCTTAGCCCATTTTTGGAGAACATTGCAACCTGGAACATGAAGAGTCTGTCATACTTTACATAACTACTGTCTCGTCGTCGTCAGCCATCTCTCCATCATTAACACCCCTGCAGGCGCCAGGTGCCAGCTGGCATAATCACCCCGCTGAAGGAGAAGATCTACAGACCTGTCAAGCTAGAATACAAGAACACTCGTTTTTCCGTTAGGCTTTCGGTTGGAATTAGTGATTGATTGATTGATTGATTGATTGATTGAAATATTTATTAACAGTTTGCAGAATTACAGTAGCCTACATTTCAAGCACAAACTCAATACAAAGACTGTTAACTGTGAGTGGACGACCCAATTAAGCATTACACTTGTTTACAAGAGGATCCAATTCAATTCAAAGGGCTTTATTGGCATGAGAAAACATACGTTTACGTTGCCAAAGCAGAAAGAACAATACAACAATACAGCAATACAATCAAAACAAAAATGATGTACTTTGAAGGTCAGAATCTTCAATAGATCAACTTCTGTGTACCAAGATCACTCGATGCAGGTATAGTGCAGGAATATACACAATGATTAGTCTTTAGGGTGGTTGTGTTCCATTTGATATCCTTCTCCTATCACAGATTTTATGGAGGCCAGTTTTGAATCGCAGCCGTCCATAGGTGCCCTTTGAGAGCGGTTTTGAAGGAATCAAGGGATTTGCATGTCTTAATGACTGTTGGTAGGGCGTTCCACATTTTGGTGGCATAGGAGCGAAAATAATTTAGTCCCTTGTTTGTGCAGAATCTGGGTTGTACATGGTTCCTCTGGTGTTGTGGGTGTGGACTTCATTAACATTAAGGAAGTATCTAGACAGGTACATGGGTATCTTGGTGGTGTATATCGAATCTTGTGGACCAGACCCATTGCAAGATGCTGTACTCTGTCGTCGACCCTAAGCCATTCCAGCCTGTCAAAGTGGGCAGGGGTGAGGTGGGTTCGGGGGGTGAGGCCAAGTAGGAGCCTGACCAGTTTGTTTTGGGAAGTCTGGAGCCTAGTTTTAAGGGCCTTTGTACCTACAATTCGTCCAAATTAATATATATTATTCTTACACAACGACGTCACGCCCTATTGTGTAATTGCGAATAGGAGAACTGAATCGACGTCAAAGAGTAGGCAACGGTGCATCAGTAGGCACATGCAGCCAGGCTGTTATTAACAACAAGATAAAATCACATTCAATCCTATGGTTCACGGACCATCCAAAAACAAACAAAAAAAGCCTAGCCTAGCTCTGGTCCATAGCGCTAATGGTAGGACTAGGCCTGCAGTATCAGGCTACTACTAGCTCAGCTCTGGTCCATAGCTCTAATGCAACGGCAGCCAGAGCAGTAAGGCTATGGACCTAGAGCTACTACTAGCCTATAGGTACATTGTCATGTGCACGATGAACATTGACATAGTAGTAGGGACTCCTTGGGAATGCAACTCAATGACTTGCATTGGTTTGGTTGTCTCGTCCAGTCTAGACCCTTTGGTGTGGTTTGCGCTTTAGGAATGAGGGATCATTTTAGTTTGAATCATAGTTTAGGATATAGTAGATCTAAATACCGCAATAACAATGTATAAGGCTACACAATCACCTGCTCCCGAGCTGTATCCAAGAGCTGTTCTGGCCCTAGAGAGAGCCACTACAACCTAAGAGGCACTGCCATATTCAAACAAACAAATGCTAGAATAAACATCAAAGAGAGGTGCATATCGGTCAGAGGGGTCAAGCTGTGGAATGGATTGGATGACGAACTAAAAAACTGTAGTACAATAAAAAAAATAAAAAACATTGTATAGATCAAAAATAGTAGATACATATAGAACATTGATATGATGTTTTTTTTTCTCGTTTTGTGTTTTGTTTTGTTGTTTTTTGTCTTGTTCCTGTTAACTGTATTGTCCTGTCTGTCTTTGTTTTATGTTTTGTTGTTTTGTTTTCTTGTTTTTTCCCTTCTGTTGTTTGCTTTGTTGTATTATTTTACCTATGAAAGCCATTTATTTGTTAGAAGGGTAGGCACTATAAGCTTAGGCTTCAGCCTACACCTTTTTGGTCAATGTTTCTTTTGCAAAAAAAAGCAGGCCCTGTATTGATTTGTTTTAATGACCAAAATAAATAAACTACTACTGAACTACTACTGGGTTACTTAGGGTAAGTGATTTTCTTGGTTAAAATAATTGTTAAATAGTTCTATATGATAGATTTGATAGCAGGTTACTCATTGCTGTAGCATGTTTGTTCAATAACAGGAGTCTCTCCAGCTCTTTATAAGCCTACAAAAACACCCTAAAGCAATGATTACTATCAGAATATATAGCTATAGTGCTTTAAGCTTTAATAATATTTGCAGCCTGAGTAAACCAAGTGAATAGCAGACTTTAGGCTTTAACAGTTAGTGACTGTAGGAGGACTTTGTAGATGAGATTCTGCTGTCGCAGCAGAGAGTTAGTGGGGGCAATGACCTTTTAGGCCAAAGAGCAATTTGCACACTCAAAACTTAGAACCTACTAAAATGAAGGCAACCATATCAATGTCCTCCCATTTTAAGCCAGTCATGGCCATGCAGTTGAGGGGGGAGCAGGACAGGAGACACTATCTGCCATGAAACCAGACCGGTCTTGGGGGTCAAGCCCTTGCATGCAACCACTGGGGCGCATGTCAATTGCTTAGCCCATTTTTGGAGAACATTGCAACCTGGAACATGAAGAGTCTGTCATAGTTTACATAACTACTGTCTCGTCAGCCATCTCTCCATCATTAACACCTCAGGCCCCAGGTGGCATAATCACAGACCTGTCAAGCTGGAATACATGAACACTCGCCCGCCAAAAACTATGCCTAAACGTAACCTCAGTAAAACGATACCTAAACCTGAACTGATTCCTAACCCTATCCTCAGTCAAAACAAATACAAGAACTGCTGGGGGAGAGCACTAGTCCACGAGGGTCAAGGCAAGTGTGTTTTTAGAAGAGTGTTCCGGTTACCTCAAGCTGTTAGACGACTCCTGTGGCCTACTGTAGGCTACTGTACTGTACTGTATGTACTGTACTGTAATAATCCTCCGGGATAATATAGGTTGTTTACACAACCCATACATAAACCACATAAAATGTGCCCCAGTTTTGACATTGATGTCGTGTCAGACAATGTGCACAAAGAACTAGGCTACATCAACGGTTCCAATCCAAACCTTTTCTGGATTCAGTGCCCACTTGCATTTTGATCAATAAAATCTTGTGTTTCACCAATTATTTGGGGACCCACTTGCGATGGCGTCACGGCCCACAGGTTGAGCTGAGCTACATTTACACACACACACACACACACACACACACACACACACACACACACACACACGCACACACACACACACACACACAATGTTCCATTCTATTCCAGTACAGGTCATCTTGACCACCTGAACCAGCATGACACACACACACACACACACACACACACACACACACACACACACACACACACACACACACACACAACAACAACAACAACACAGTGACAACAAAGTTATGACATAGACCAGTGTTTCTCGAAGTGAGGTCAGTGTACAAATGGAACCAAGTGAGCTATGGGTCATAGACATTAGCAGGCTGCGCTGAATGTGCACATATCAGCATTCACATTCTTTATCACAAACTGACAGACTGTCACCACAGGCCCTATTTTTGTTATGGTTAAGTGTAGTCTACTTGATATACATGACAGCATGTAGGCCTACTTTGTCGTGCACAGGCTATATTATTTTGATTGAAGAACAAAGAACACACTGTAACTATTCAGAACTTGTGCATTCTGTTTCTGATCATAAATAAAGTCTGTGTGTCAGTCAGTCAGTCAATCAATTTTCAATCAATCAATCAGAGATAGAGACTGTAGCGCCTAAACCCCATTATTAGGCGTTACTGGTTGCCAACAGCTCCAGAAAGTGATGTCCAAACATGTCCATTCAGTTGAAACATATTTATTAGCTGCCAAAGCCCTAGACTTTTACATATAAATAAACATATAAGTCAAAAGAATATACCGGTAGACAATGAGCCCTCCAGACACAGTCTAAAAACTGTTTGCCTCTGCATGTCAGCAACACCTGCACCTGATTAGGGCCAGGGTTAAAAACCCTCCCTGTAACCATGGTAACCAATGCCTTGATTGACAAGTCCTTCAATGACAGCACAGAATAGATGCATGGCTCAAATGGCTCTTACAGAGACATTTGGCAGTGTCAATAAGATCAGGGTCAAGACAGTACACAAATACCAGTGTTTTTCTTTTACTTGATTATGTAAATAAATATTATTTATGACACCTGTCTATGTGTATAATAATGTTCCTGTGATAGTTTTTCGATTCTGACGTCAGAATCAAAAAATACCTCTACGAGAGTCTAAATCTTAGGCTGTTCCTGTGAATATTTTGCCAGTCAAGATACTTCACTTGTCAAGCCAAGTCTTGGCTTGTCTTGATAAATGCAGTGGTGGTGGACAAAGTAGTATATGAGTCAAAGATACTCCTGGAGTGCTTCAATTCAAAAGTACAAATTATGATTGTATTTAAATGTAGACATCTTCACCCCAACATTTTTTTTAACAAATATCAATAATAGTGAAAATAGTACAGATACTCAAAAAAGTAGGCTACTTAAGTACAGTACTCAAGTACACTTACTGTCCACCACTGGTTAATGCCCATGTCATTGGTGGGTTTGTGACTTCAGTCATGCGACTCATTCCTGGTCTTTTATCGCCCCCTTCTGATACCTTGTCAGACTGATACGACTGTCAGAAAATCACCACCACAACTTGACAGTAGGTGGCGCCATTTCATTGTAAATGAGCGACCACAATAGTAGTCTGGTTTAAATATAGCAATGATTCCTGCATATTTTATTATTTGCTACTTATGTAGGCATATGTAATATACCAGTATATTGTGCCTGTATCATACAGGGGGAGACAGCTACAATATGCACTGCGCAATTTAAACTGAGTAAATGAGGCGTATACACAAATTGTCAGAGATAAAGGAAATATAACCCAAAAAAACACAAAACGAGTAAAAGTGTCACAATAGCCTTGATCAAAAATGGAATTTGTGTGTGTGTGTTCCTGTTCCATATTTCTTGTAAATTGATCACTTTGTAATTAGGTCAGTTATTATACTCTGTTACAGTGGTTCTCATGGGGCCAGGGACCCCCAGCGGGTCCTTCAAGGGTTCCAGGGGGTCCCCAGCTAATTGATTGATGGCTATAGGAACCAAATGTACTTTTCTTGTAACCACCATGCTCAGACTTCTGATGTGGTATCCACTCAAATCAACATCACAAAAAATAAAGGTAATGGATCGCATTCAGTGACAAGAGTGAATTAATTGTATTATCTCTACATTGACGTCGAAACATCTGTTGTTTTTTTAAATACATTATATTTCTTTCTTCCAGAAATAGGGGAGAGAGTTTTATTTTTATTTTTTATGTTTGTTTAGGCCTACCTCTGAGTCACCGATTCTTAAGAGTGGTCCAGGGGGTCCCCAGCTAAATGATAATTTGGAACCAAATGGACCCTTATGGGTCTGTAACAAATTAACATTGCTTTTGCAATATACAATGGGGTCTCAGAGATAGAAATGCCATTAAATAGGGGTCCATAGCCTGTTGCATATCAAACTGGGGGTCCTTGAAATGAAAATTGGTTGCAAATCACTACTGTAAAAATCTTCTGTTATGAGGGTCTTTGGCATATATTTTCAAATGGGGGTCTGCAGACTACGATGGACAGTGGCTGTGGTTTAAGATGGATATATATATATATATATATATATATATATATATATATATATTGTTGGTGGCCAGTCAATTTTTCCCCCCAACATATTAGATTCCTCTATACACGGTAAGGTTGAACACACTTCCAACACTACTTCTTAGTTTCATTTTTTTGTTTTTGTTTCCAAACAATTTTTTTGAATAGCCAAACATATAAATGGATGAAGTCTTTCAAATGATTGTGATGCTGAATTAACCCATTTTGCTACGCCCGAATCTTTCAGGTTTGACACGCAGGACAGCAGTTGTTGTTCTGTGGGATGTTATGTAAACTGCAACCTCACAGTGGAAAAACAGTTGTTATTAAATCCCTGTCATATGTTGTCGAGTGCTGGGGTCACATGCCAAAAATAGCAGATCTACAAGCTCACAAAATGTCACAGCGCAATGCATTGTGCAGCTTGTAGATCTGTTATTTTCTGCCCTCCTCACCACTGAAGCAATTTATGACCTCAAGCTGAACTTAAACGGTTGCATGGCACACTTCAAAGTATATGCCTGCAGGCCTGCTGTTGGGAGACTGGTTTCTAATCTAGAGTCCTGGTACATGCTGGGCCCTGTTAGGCCATTCAGATTTATAGGGTTTAACTTTAGAGTTAAAGCCTGATTTATACTTCGCTGCATGCTGTAAATAGAAGATATACAATCTCACAATGTGTCACATTCGTGACGTGTTGTGAGCTTGTAGATCTGCTTTTTTTTACTGAGCACAACACTGGCATGCAACCGAGTGTAACTAAAGCTTTCACCGTGGACAGAAGCCAGGGATGGATGGAGCTCAGTTGGCCAGACCAAAACAACCACAGCTGGTCTTTTTGAAGAAGGAGCTACATTTACAACGTCTTCCGTGCAGATATAGATGGAGCAGAGATGGGGGTCATTGGACATACCTAACCCTATACCTACCCCACCCCACCCCAACAGACCACATTCTGATTCATCTTATCTCTTCACCTCCACCTCGCTGGCCAGAAAGTGAAACTTCAAGGGCTTGTATAACCTAGCCATGCATGCAGCCGTACACATACAACATCTGTGTGTGTGTGTGTGTGTGCGTGCGTGCGTGCATGTGCGCGTGCATGCCGCGTGCGTGACTGCGTGTGTAGATTTTCTGTGGTCTGGGGTTTTATGAATAACTACCGGATGGTGATGTCATCAGAATCAAGATCTGGATCTATCCATTTAAGAAAATGTAATGAAAAGTATATTAACACTTTGATGCCAGGTGTATAATCAATGAGTTAATAATTTTCGTTGTTTTGAAATGCATGTTCTTAAATGGATAGATCCAGATCTTGATTCTGATCAAAGCTCAGGTTTTTTGGGGGTGCAATTGAGGTCAGAAAACCTCAAATGATAATAATAATAATAATGGAAGCACTTGTTTATAACACAACACAAACATCCTGCTGCCTCCTGCATTATTTGCAATTTAGAAACATGTGGTACGAAGGACTGTTTCCAGCAAGCGCTTCCAAACTCCAACGATCCATGCTGCAAAGTTTTGCCACTCAGTCTAGATGAGTATATTTGATGATGCATGCGCATACCCATATTGAGTCAGTGTGCACCAGTTATAATTTCTTAATTTTAAAAGGACCCATGCAGTTTGATATGCATTTAGGCATTCGTTTTCATCTCCGGGACCCTGATCTTATACACTGTAAAACGCAACAAATATGCCATTGTACCATTTGCACACTCTCAGAGGTATACTGACCCGTATAAGGGTCCATTTGGTTCCTACCGTAACTGTCAATCATTTAGCTTGGGACACCTCCAGGAGCCGTGGGGGTCCCCAGGGGTCCCCAGACCCCATGTTGAGAACCAGTTCATCTACAGTTGACACCTATCATCGCCTCCATCTATAAAAGAAAAAAAAGGGAATATTCTCTTTCCACCTGTGCTGGTGTTTGCTCAGTTATCATTACAGCAGTACAATGCTTCATCATACATCATCAACAGCACCAGTTCAACAAACTAATATCATGGGGAGTGGATAGATGAGCAAAGAGTGAAGGTGCACAATTAATCACACATGGACACATCTATACTGCACACACACGCGCGCACACACACACACACACACACACACACACACACACACACACACACACACACACACACACACACACACACACACACACACACACACACACACACACACACACACACACACACACACACACACACACACACACACACACACACACACACACACAATACAGATCTTAGGTGATTTTATTTTCAATTTCAACCATTGAAAGGTACCATGACCATGCAGTCCATGCAACACCATAAAGCAGACACAGTGGCCTAGCTGTAGGGATTTTGGTATAAAGACCTTCGTCAGGACACAAACAGTGTGAAGAAGTGACACAAACCAACTCTACTCCAGAGGGGAACCGGAATGCTCGCTGTAAAAACACCAAAATCGACCATGTGAAGTCTGATAAAAATGTATTAGAGGCCCATCTGACCAATGTGACAAAAGACAGGACTTATGTAAAGCAGGAAAACGATATGCACATCCCAGTTTCAGAATACGGTGCTGGATCGTTTCGCCAACCTCCGGGCTTTCTCAAGTTACATGCAGGGTATGGCCTTGAAAACCTTAAATAGGTGGAACATAACTGGGTGTCGTCATTCAATCAATCGATAAGCCAATAGGCTGTATATGTGAAGATCCACTCCAGATCTTAAAAAGACAGGACTTACCATGGAAGTGACCATTGCCTTATTCACATGCATATGATATTTCCACCTCTCTCTACACTCGCTTCACACTGCAAATGTAATACTGTGTTGATGTTGTTATTGATGAAGATAGAGCCCTATTATGTAGCTGTAGCAGACAATCAGCAGACAGACACGCCTGAGGAACGTGTTTTTAGGACTTAAGTGGCAGGAGAAACATACGTGTACATTGCCAAAGCAAGTGTTAAATAAAACAAATAAATGTATGTCCAAAAAGTGCCCCTCGGGGCACAGATCTCCACCAGGCCAGGTCAGGTTGTGGCCTCCTGGTGGCGCTATAATAGGCCAATGTGAAAATGGTGCCATTTCTTCTTACCTTTGGATGGCAATGGATGGCAACGATGATTTGAGGCATTTTGTTCCAAAAATGTGTTTTTCAAAAAACCCACCTGTTGGTGGCACTATAACAGGCCAATGTGAAAAGGGTGGGATGTATTCCTCAGAGTAGGAAAGTCTGTGAAAGATTTCACGTAAATTGTACACTGCGTTCATGATTTGAGGCTTTTTGTTCAAAATGGGCCAATCCTGCAAACTTTGAAAGCCAATGTTAGCCAATGAATATGAAATATCAGAGAGATCCGTCTTGAACACATGACTATAAAGATACTGTGTAATGATTTGTGGGATTTTTGGACAGAATCTGGATCTGGAGTAATTTGAGGCAGAGGTTCATCGTTGGCATTCAGGGAGTGTGTGTGTGCAAAAACACACACACACACACACACACACACACACACACACACACACACAGACGGACGGACAGAGTGCAAAACATTCGGCCTGGTGGAGACAATTAAACAGTGACATTGCAACTTTGCAATGAAATATATATGTGAATACATACATATACACATATAGGGCCTACAGACACAGCAAATGACTGCTATAATCATGTAACCACTTAAACCCTATATAATTAGAGGACTGGGGTCATGCATAGCGCAAACTTTAACATTTGCCATTTTTGCTTAATATTCTCCGTCAGAACAGGTATGAGGTATATTCATGTGGTTAAAAGTGAATAAATCAACAAATGAATACATACAAAGAAAACACCAGCCTCAAGCTCTCACAATGTGACAAAGTCTGGGGTCTCTCAGGGGTCCCTGAGGGGGTTCCAGGAAGTCCCCAGCTAAATGATTTATAGCTAGGAACCAAATGGACCCTTAAAGCGCTGTAACTCTGAGTGTAAATGGACCATTTGGTTATACATCTGTAAACATTGAGTGTAGATTAGTTTCCCTGAGATTTAGCAGCAAAAGCAGTTAAATATATATTACAAATATAAAATAAGCATACAAAATGTATATAACAAAAAAAAAAGACCAAGAACAGGTGTTTTCAATAAGTCTATCATGGTTAAAATGGACAAGTATAAACAAACGTGCACTGAAATATCTCTTTAAGCATCACAATCATTTTAGACTTTATCCATTTATATGTTGGCTATTCAAAAATAGCAGATATGCAAGCTCACGGCACGTCACTCTGTGCACGCTTGTCTTTTTTTTTTTTTTAAACATTGGAATAAATTTGAATTATTTGCACACAAATCTTCTCTTCTGGGGGTCCCTGGCACATTTACTGATGGGGGTCCGCGGCCAAATACACATTTGCTAATGGATTTTTTTTTTTTTAATACCGGTACATACCATAATTCCCTGCGACATACTAGCGTCATGTCCAGGGGGTGTACTTGTACATCAAGCTGCCTCACGCTACAGAAACAGGAGATAGGCTCGGCAAGGCTACTTACTTTTACATACCATAATATTCAGAATAATTGCGTCTGTGGTAAAGGCCTTTATGTGTGTTTACGTGTGATGCTGCTGATGATGATGGAGAGAGTAGCAGAGAGACAGAGAGCATGTGTGTGGGAGGGAGTGTGTCTCCATAGAGTAGCAGAGAGACAGAGAGCATGTGTGTGGGAGAGGGAGTGCGTCTCCATGAGGCCTGGCCTGCTCTGACTGCATTCCTCAGGGATAACTTATCTCACTCCTGCTGGGCCTGTGTGGACCTCTGGACGAGAGGGCAACACGAACACATACTCTGATGTCTAATGCATGCCAACACACAGTCACACATGCATGCACACACACACACACACACACACACACACACACACACACACACACACACACGCACGGTTGTTAGATCAAGTCACCCAGGACCTATTAATTACATAACACATCAGAAATAGTCTAAAATGGTGATAGCGTATGATATGTACCGGTATATCAAGTAGCAAATTCCAAACGTATACATGTTTTTTAAGACCGATATGTTTTTTTTAGCACTGCACAGTGTTTACAACATGGACATTTTGGACATGAAATAGTAGAGTTATTTGAGTTAAAACAAAGACCCACCTTCCCCCCTTAAAACCACATATTCTACTACAGAGGTTCTCACCCTGTGGGTCGGGACCACAGGAGGGGGTCCCCAAATGATGTTGGGGGGTCCACAGATGATGGTAGCTTAATGTGCCACATTGTTTTCTCACTCAACAGTAATCAAACAAACAAGCAAGTGTATACAGGGTATCTGCACTTTAAGGACTTTTTAACACAGCTGAAATGGATTCTATCATTGCGTCAAAAGTAATCAACTGTAGGCTACTATAAAAAAAATGGTCAAACATTGGTCAAATTGTCAAATATATTTAAATGATGTTGTGAGCATATAGATATAAAGCTATTTTCACAAATTGTATCTGTGGAACAGAGTCAAACAAAATGCAATGCCTCAACTTCTACAATTCCAAGTGCTTGTCAGGGTGTGTGTGGGTGGGGCAGTGTTGTTTTCGTCTAAGACTAAGACAAAAAATGTTCTTCGACTACCTTTTTTCACTGACTAAAACAAAAAAAAAACGAATATATGATGACTAAAACTAAGACTAAATATACTGACAATTTCGTCAACAAATAAAAACTAGACTAAAATGTTAGGAAGGGACTAGTGGACAAGAGATCCAGTTTTATGCTGGGTTGCATGCTGAAAATAGCAGATCTACAATCTCGCAACGCGTCGCGCTCACGCGAGATTGTAGATCTGCTATTTTCAGCATGCAACCAAAGTGTAAAGTATGTCATTACAACGACATCAAGGCCTGTCAAAACACATTTTAGTCGACTAAATCAACTGTAGATTTAGTCGACTAAACACTAGAACATTCCAGGTGACTATAACGACTAAAACTAAAATAAAAAACAACACTGGGGTGTTCTCAGTTCACATGATTATTTCGGGGAGTTTGAGTACCACTATTCTAGCAGGGGAGCAATGAACGGGCTCTGATTTGAAAACAATAGAGGGCGATGGCCTCTATAGCAGAGGCTAATCACGAGACATGTTCAACAACTCTTTCACATTCAAATGACCGATCGTTGCATCAAGCCATCCACTGACAAGAGGTGGAACGATGGACTCAGTGATCAGAGTCCATCCTTTGATCAACCAAATGTTGAGGGTGTAGCCGAGTCATCTGACTTCTGAATACACTGAATGCAAAGCAATGCACCTCATTGTTCACTGGCGATCAGAAATGGGGTTTAAAGTGTAAAACGGGACGGAATTAAAATGCACCACTCAATTCCTCTGTATAAAATAACCTAGCATTATTCGGCATCAGACTACTAGAATATATAATGTAGGCAATTCAAAACGTTCACCATCCATCATTCTACTTTTATTTATAAAATATAAAGTTTGATATATATCAAACCCTGATATAATAACCAGAATGAAATATTAATTTCTGCCTTTACATTTTATCTCTATTCTCTCTTTCCCTATTATTTCTATTTAATATTATTTCACACACTCATTTACACAATTTATTGATTCAGATTGAGTCTACCATAATATTGAGCCTCTGTTTTGATAACACTGGATGTATTGTATTTCACTACACAAATACACTTGTCTCAACCACTTAAACACATACATTATACTATAATTCTCGTCTCCACCAGGCCGAAGGCATGGGGAGAGAGCATGTTTTGCACCCCATCCGTCCGTGTGTCCGTGTGTCCGTTACCAGCTAATCTCCGGCACCAATCATGCCAAACTTTTGCACACACACTCTCTAGTTCACTATGAACTTCGGCCCCAAATGTTCCAGAACGGCCTGTTATAGCGCCACCAGGAGGCCGACTTTTTTAAAACACAGTCATGTGCTCAAGATCGATCTGTCCAATATTTCATATTCCATCCTACATTTTGGACCAAAATGCCTCAAATCATCCAATTGCCATCAAAGGCATAAGAACAAATGGAACCCTTTTCACATTGGCCTATTATAGCGCCACCTAGAGCCCACAACCTGACCTGCCCTGGTGGAGACTTGTGCCCCGAGGGGCACTTTTTCTAGTTTCCTCTTTTTTTTTTTACCTCTACCCTGAATCTCTTTGTTGAAAATAGCCGCAATGTGTCACAACACACTGAATGTGTTTGGCTATTATGACATGGGTTCAAAGATTGACATTTCAATTAAAGCCGGGACAAACAGTTAAGTGTTGCTCAGTCTCTGGCTTCCCCAACAGTCAGTCAGTGGGAACTATATGCATGCATTGCTGACTAATCCCTAAGGCCAGAGAGAACATCTGTTGTGAGCACTTTTCATGTTTTACATCCTCTTACATCTCTCTATGTTATGTGTCACGAGGCCATCCTAACTCACTGCCTGGCCCTGTCTGCAGCAAAAGAGACAGACAATCCACTTCACAATGGCTCATCCAACCATGATGTGTAATCTTTTCACTTGTGTATATCAGGTCAGGACAGGTGGATGTTGAATTTACTACTACTAATTTAGACACACCCCCCCCCCATGTGTGCATGTGTATCATGCACAGACACGCTTTCGGACTAATAAAGTACCGGTATTCAATTAAATACTGTTGCACTGTGTACCCTTACGTTTAAATATGTCATTACAAATATTCAATTCAATTCAGCAGTCAAAACGTTCCATTCATGTCAATAATATTCATGAACCCTATGAGTGGCAAAAAACTACTTTCTGTCCTCCACAGTCCATTCATCCAAACAGAAAAGTCCTGTCTGATTGCTTTAAACAATGTTAAACTCACCAACATTGCAGCTGTACGAAAAGCTTGAATTATCCTCTATCTGCAAAGTTTTTGTTTCATAAAAATCCACCATAGAAACGTTATGAGCTACTTTCTGTCAAGAAATGCCCTGCATTTGACACTTTGCAGCCTCCTGCATTATGTGACATTTAGAAACAGGTGGTAGGCAGGTCGGTTGAGTGATTTCACTGATTTCCAACAAGCGCTTCCACACTCCATGCTGCTCAATGTTTTGCCACTCAGTCTAGATGAGGGGGGCGTGTCCATATGGGAAAATGAATGGACCATGGATTGATGCCTGAGGGACAATTAATATATGGTGAAAGCGTTTACATAAAATAGGCCATCTGCTATTTTCAGCAAAAACGTTGATTAATTGAATACTTTATTAACAGTTTGCAAAAAGTTCAGATGTAGACTAAACTTGTATTTTAAAACGTATAACACAAAAGAACCCCGAGGGCTTGTTTCCATTCCTGTGTGTTCAATTAATCAAGACATAGGCGGCTATACGGACATACAATGTAGGCCTTTAACTAAAATAAATCATCACTAGGAGCCGACAAGTATATTTACATAAGTAGAAAAGTATATTTATATAGCCTAAGTAAAACTATATTTACAGAAAAACACCAGCATTCTATAGAGTATAGCTGTTCTTGCTGGTGTTTTGTCCATGTAAATATACTTAGCCCTGAGGGTACATGGTCAATTAACCATATGTACCTTAACCAAAAGCAAGTTGTATACTCAAACAGCTTCTTATGTGGCACTATTTGCCTTTGCACCCATACAGGCCTGGGCTACATGTTGTCTAAGTGATCTACAACGGCAGCCAGGCCTACAACTTTCGCGTATGCCTCTGCTATTTGCCTTTTAGTTTTTTAACTGCTTTGGCCTTAACCCTCCCTGACCTCCAGTCTCCGTGGCGTCGGCAGTCAACAAGCCTCTGTAACGACGTGTGAACTTCTGGGCATGCCGTGACATTCCAGCGTGCCAGAACAATGGCGTCTTTAGACAGGTGCACACACCCATCACACCACCACCGACACGACACAGGGCCCTTTTCACTCTTTTCTGCTATGCTAAATAAGACCATTAAAGGGCTGCATGCTGCATTCCACAGCTAATGGCTTCTGCGGATGGCACCTGATGCGCGTGATCCTAAAAGCCTATTTCTGGTGATGTGCACAATTTGACTGCTGTGCAGTGTGCACGAATTGCACCAAAACAAATGTAGTTACATTATAACTTATAAACCATGTGCCCATATTGGATATTATGCTAGTATGCGGCTGCGCACCACATTGTAGCCTCAAAACAAATCAAATCAAATGTGTTGCTTGTAATTTAACAATTTGCAAATGGGCGTATACCTACAAATTGGAAGCAACAAATTAACATAATAATAATACGTGTTCTCAAAGTGGGGGTCACCCACCTGGCCACCAACAAAATAGGTATATTTTATCATAAAAAAATCTGTTTAATGTACCACTTACCCTAATATGGCCATTCAAGCTCACAGAGCTGAAGTGAAACATTTTAACAACATAAATCTTGTAGGCATAGGGATCCTGGCACCGCGTAATTGCATATGAGGTCCGCGATAAAATATAAATTTGGGGGTCCTTGACATGAAACAGCTATGCTGTGAGAACTATAGGCCTATAATAGTGCTCAAGTAGGCTGTGACAGCTACTCATTAACACTTTCGGTGTGCCCTGCAGCCCTGGGGAAATAGACCCTGGAGTCGGACACTGGCTCTTTCTTTCCGCAGTGTTATAATTATCTCCACGGGTTTTTTTTAGGGGTCTCGGTTTAACATCGTCATATTGTTGCTGTCAGCTCGGTTAATTTCCCCCCGCATCCCGCTGGCAGTCAGTCTGTGGCCTCACATGCGGGACAACACAGCGACCCTTTCATCCACACCGACCCGCATCCCGCAGCGTGGAGAAGTGCAATCTGCTGCGAGTGTGACGAGTTAAGAAGAATAAAGGCTCTGTTTCTTGTGCGTTCATAAAAAGCCGATGCATTGGAGATTTGGTTGGAGTCCCTTAAAAAAAACGCCACATCAGTGAGTGAGTGTGTGCGTAGTCTATGGTGCGTATGTATGCCTGCACTGTGTTGTGTCACCTTAGCTTACATTATTTTATATATTATTATTATTTTATGAGTTTTACAATATTTTTCCTAACAAATCTTAAATTAATGTTGAATTGATGGTACCGTTTTATTTTAATACCACAAACATGACCTCATTATTGAGGGTGTGGGTGCACCGTGCATGGGTATTGTAAACTTTATACACATTATTAAATAAATCCGACAGAGGACGCTGTAGCTTCACATTATACGTACCGCTCATTTCCAATATCAGACGTTTGTCACGTTTTGCACAATCAGATCATAATTTCAGATTGATGAGGAGACGCAAAGTATCTCGCCATTCAGGAAGCAAACTCACGTAATGTTATTGTTCAGGCAGGTTGATTGCATTAGTCACCATTTCACATGTAAATACTTGACGGTACAGGCGTTAAGTGGGCCATTGATCGTGCGTAATTACCCATGCGCATTGTAGTGGGGCATTTTGGCACATTTTGGCACCTGTGGTGAATGGTGTTGGTGGGTGTGTCTGGGGGTGGAGTTGCGTGCTCGACTCTCCGTGGTCACTATATGAGGAGACCACCGTTGGCATTTTGTTAAATTACGAAAACCTTCTTCCAGCGTTCACATCGATTCCTGCTGGACCTTTCCTACTGTCTGCTACCTGACCTGTGCGTTCCGTTCGGTGCCGAGCTTTGGAGTTTGTTTGCTACCGACTGTCGAGAGAAGGACGTCAGTGGATTTGGGAGGAACTACCGTGAAAGCTCACTTTTGTTGAAAACGCAAGAGTTTCAAGATGCCTCGGTCATTTCTTGTCAAGAAGTATTTTTCTTACAAGAAGCAGAATTACCGCGACTTGGAGAGTCATGCTGGTAAGTTTAACTGAACGAGTGTGTGGATTTCAGTAATGTTATGTTGCAACATCTGATATACTGGTATGTCTGTTTTGAGTGAATCAATCAATCAATGGATGAGATTTTTTCTCTTTTTTCTTTTTAAACTTAAAACTTTGTTAAAATTTGACCCATGAGCCAGACCATATAACATGGCACATCACTTTGCTGTGTTAAAAAAACGTGGTGTTTTTTAGGGTATAGTTGGTTAAAAAAGCATGACAATGCAATATGCAACAAGGCAATTCAAGCGAAGGAAACCCAATTATACAAGGGGATGCACACTGCACAAAACTAAATAAGTTAGGAGTTACAGTGCAGAAGAGAGGGGGGAGAAAAAAAGCCATATGAGGTCTTTGCCTTTCTTGTCCACTGGAACATTTCCTAATTGAATAAGCTTGGCCTGGGTCAGGGCCATGGAAAACACTAGTTTGACTGTAACAAGACCTCCAAGAATGAAAACAAGTTTAAGTGTGTAATGAAATTATGTCCATGTTAAGTGAAGAGCCACCTGACTCCCCTTTCCTTTCTCTTCGCTCTCTTGCAGTTGTCCCAGTGCAGCGCTACCCTCTGGCTGAACTCCCCACCCAGGACAACAGCCATGTCCTGACATGCTACCCCACCGCCACCAGCCCCCTCCTCGGCATGGACTCCCTCCCCGGCCTGCTCTTCCCACCCCTGGAGCCAGTCTCCCCCACCACCCTGTCACCCATGGGCCCGGTGGACCTCAGCAGCTGCTCCCCGTTCAGCAGCAGCGCCAGCGAGGAGGAAGAGGAGGACGCAGGGCGCTCCTCTGACCCCCCCAGCCCGGACGCCCTCCAGCAGCACGTCTTCGACTGCCTGCACTGCACTAAGAGCTACAGCAGCCCCGCTGCCCTGGCCAACCACCAGCTATCCCACAGCAGCCACCACCACCACCAGCTCTCCTCCACCCAGGGGGAGCAGGCCCTCTCCTCTGTGCCCAGCCAGACGTCACAGCGCCCGGCCTTCCACTGCAAGCACTGCCCCAAGGAGTACACCAGCCTGGGGGCGCTGAAGATGCACATCCGCTCACACACGCTGCCCTGCGTGTGCCTCACCTGTGGGAAGGCCTTCTCCAGGCCCTGGCTGCTCCGAGGACACATCAGAACACACACAGGTAAACAAACAAAACAAAAACTGGCAGATGTACAAGCTTGCAGCACGGCACAAAGTGATACACTTTGTTATTTCTGAACAGCCAATGCAAAAATCTAAAACGATGCAGATGCCATCCTGGTTTTAATGGGTTTTTAAATGTGACATACTGGTTGCCCTGTCTGTGACCTTCCCTGGGCTCTATATTCTTTGTAGTGAGCTTGTGGATCAGCTATTTGTGGTGACTGTAATTCGTCCCAGAATAGGAATGCTGGGGGTTTTATGTGGTCAAAAAATTTGATTATGTGAAGAATGAAGATTAAATTAAATCACAAGGAGACCGAACCGTATTGGGTCCATATACTTTATTTTTAGTTAATATAATCAAGCTCTGTTTGCTTGTAGATTGGGGACACAGTGCTGCACAACATCAATGATATTCATTGATGTTGAAGCGTAAACAAAACATAATGCTCGGCGTGGCATTCTCTTATCACCGCAATGAAAGCAGCCTTTCAGGGGCTTCCAGGCAAAACACGGTGGACTAATAGACTTTGAAATTGTGGTGCCCAAAGACGACAAGGGGAAAATCAATGCCTTGAGGATAGCCTGTTTAGCATCAAGAACCTGTTATGTTGTTACTTTTTCTCGAGGCTAATGATTCTCTTGTCTTCTGCTCACCACAGGCGAACGACCGTTCTCCTGCCAGCACTGCAACCGGGCGTTTGCCGACCGCTCCAACCTGCGGGCCCACCTGCAGACCCACTCCGAGGTGAAGAAGTACCAGTGTGGCTCGTGCTCTCGGACCTTCAGCCGCATGTCTCTGCTGCACAAGCACAGCAACTCTGGGTGCTGCCCGGCGTCTTCGTAGAGGAGGAACCAACCAGCACAACATTCCCCAAAAACAGTGACTTGCTCTGGCTTTGCTCCACAAGAGCTCATGCATGCTGGGAGCTGGCTCATCAGCGCTCCCTGTGGCTAGAGCCCTCTGTCCCATTTGGTGGGATAAGCACACACTTTGGGAACACAAGTTTGGTGGCTTATGGGGGGGGGGGAGGTGTACCCAGAGGTGGCAGAAAGCTGGGACAGCTCATTCCTCAAAGCCAGGAGATGACTCGATGGAATGGAGTCGTCTTTATAACTTTGTACCTTTAGATTTTTTTTTAACCACCTAAAAAAAAAAAACCCTATATACACTTTGTTGACCGGAGTCCCCCAAGGCTCTATACTAGCCCTCCCCCTGTTTCCCCTAACTCTACACAACATATCTCTTCACTGAAAATAGCAGAGTCTAATATTTAGATCCGCTATTGTCGGCAAATGTTCATCAACGCCAAGAATAGAATCCATGTGGTTAAAGAAGCCATACTTTTTTTATTATCATGTTTAGAGAACGAATAGATTTACTTAATTGTACCCATTGCATATCATCTCTGTCGGGTGGAAACCTCATTATGTTCATTGTGTTACTTTTCAGGATATGCAACAACAAAAAAAAGTCAAAAGTAGCTAGCTCGAAAGCTGGCTGATCTGCCACTTTTGATGCTTTCGTGTCACACGACGAAAGTAGGACATTAATTTACAAAAAAAACCAAACACAGAGATAAGAGGTTTCTGCCCGGCGGCAACGACATTTTTGCATTAGGCTGGTGTGTAAAATGTATGTATGTGTATGTGGAGCACATCGAGGGCAGCTGGACATGCGGTTAATTCCCCAGGAAGCCCCATCGGTGCCGGCCGGTCCGGGACCGTAGCCATGTTACAGCTGCTTGTGTGTGTGTGTGTGTGTGTGTATGGGGGGGGGGATGTCATTCCTTACCATACTCTACATACATGGCATGCATGTATATAAGCAGCTGTGTCTGTGTGTGTGTGACTGTGTGTGTGTGTGACTGTGACTGTGTGTGTGTTGAGACAGCTGTCTGCATGGTGTACCGCGGGGGCGGGGCGCTGAGAGACGTGCTAGAGCTGTGACCTCGACGACAGGTGACCCCTTTCCTCTTATTGGCCCCTCCCCTCCTCGTCACCTCTCACCCCCTCGTCTCCACACTTTCCTCTCTCTCACCCTGACACACACACACACACACAGTCACACCAAGCCAAACAGACTGGAGTCCATTGGAAGGGGGGGGGGGACGAGGACGACGACATCAAAAGACCACTAAAGCCCTGACCAAAAATACCACTTGCCTTTGCCTTCACGTTGTCCATTATTTCACTAAACTGAACCAAAGCGGTTATTTTGTTCATAATGTCTATGCAAAGTTTTTTGAACAGAGTTTTATATAAAGATATTTTAGACCTGTCATGTTTTAAAACAGAGATATTTCTTTACCAAAAATGTGCCTTGTTGTTGTTGTTTTCCTGCCATATGTAAATAAAATTGTGTTTTTTTACATATATATCTGCTTTTGTGTCGTGTTTTTTGCAAATGTCTGAAGAAAATCAAGTGTCCCAAACGTTGCTCAGACTGAGACCACTAGGTGGTACCAAAATAAATCGACTCTTGGTGCAGTGGTTGAAACATCTGCCCACCACCGCAGAGGTTGTGGGTTCGAATCTGCAGCGGTGCATTCCAACTGTCGAGTTTAGACACTCGACAGTTGGAATGCACCGCTTCACTATCCCGAACAAATTGTTAGTTTTAGACTCTAAACGAACAATTTGTTCGGGATAGTGAAGCTGGGAGGTTGATAATTTGTCTCTACGTAAATTCCTACTGGCTGGGTGTCGGCAGGGAGTGTTGGGTGGGAGGAGTATGATGAAGGTTCTACGTCGTCCCGGTGGGGGCTCCTCACTGGCGGAGTGGAGTTTGTATAGGATACAACAGTAGTGACGACACAAATGTGTGGGGAGGAATCGATCTGCATGACTACAATGCTGAGAATATGAATGGGGTAAAAAAAAAAGCTACAGGTGCTAACGTTTATTATTAGTTTTGATATTTAGCACCTGCTTTTAAATGCTATACAGATGCGCGCCTCCTTTTTGATCTTTGTGTTTTGCAAATAGCCATTCTTATTTCAACAGCCATTGTAATTTATGAAGTCATGTAGTTCTAAATAAGGTTAATCATAAGTGCAGATAGGTTTGTGTCAGGGGAGTTGAGTGAGGAGCAGGGACACCTGTACGCACCTGCCAAGCTGTCAGCATGCAGCACACACACACACACACACACACACACACACATGTGGCGCACACGTGTTACCACACAGAGGGGGGGGGGGGGGCGTTGCAGGTGTTAGGGGAAAAGGAACAACTCATCTTCAACTTTATTGTCATGTTATGTTAATGTGCTTATGTTAAAGTAAAGGTAGAAAGGTCGTGAGGTGCTAGACGTGAGGCTTGCGGAATTACCAAGAGTTACAGCCAGGTGCGAGAGGTCAGTATTCCACAAATTACAGAGAAGGCTTGCAGACACTGACAAAAGGCTCCTTTTAATTAAATATATTTAATTACAAAAGTCAGAAATGTGACATATAGTGAAAGATGTGACACAGGATAGTCCGTTTGGGTCATCGGGCCATCATCAACACTGAGTGAATGCAGCCTATGCAGGTTGTTGGCTATAATAAGTAGGCAGTCAGCCTATTACAGGTAACCAGTGATAGTGGAGCTGATAGGAGGTGCCCATCATCACTTGTTGTATAGGAAGGAAATAGATATCACACAAATATAACCATACACCACAACCCATACCATAAACAGACATGGACTCAATTCAACATGGTCACATCACTCTCAGAGAAGAGATAACAATCTTATTTACAAGTCATCTACACAACGTTACAACTCTATACACCCTAGAACAATACAAGTAAAATAGTAATAAGTATAGACCTGACTATGAGAATAATTATATAGGCCTACTACTATAACAAACAAAAAAAGTGCAGGTGTTACCGAAAACGAGAAAGACAGGTCTTCACTATTAAGGCCCTCTGGATGTTTTCATATTAAAACATTTATTTATTTGCATTCAGCTTGAAGTAATCTCTGTTTAACATTACCCCCTCGTATACAAGCTACAATTATTTAGCAGTTTTCAGGAAAGGGGTGGGAATGATTGAGATAGAAAGAAAAGGAAAACAGGTTAATGTGTCAAACATTCCTAATGCGAGTATAGTGAAATATACACAAAGTGCAATGGAGTGAGGCATTTAAAATAGAAAATAGTAACATAGTATAAAGGAACATAGTATAAAGAACATTAAAAATCACACCTGTGTGAAGTGAGGGGCGCTAATATATTAAAGTCTAACTCATGTTGATTAGGAAACATTAAATTCTCTTTATTGTTAA